>NC_053389.1:247093339-247447506 GCF_905171765.1 Bufo bufo | reverse complement strand
TCTCCTGCAATACAAAACCATTTTACTGGTCAGACGCATGCAGCCTGCGCGCAGACCCTTGTAATGAAAGTGGACCCTTTATTGATATAAGAAGTACATAATCTATTATTTCCCTTACTGGCTACTCTAGGACGTGAAAAAGCAGTGCAGCTGCCCCCAGAGATTGCAGTGCCGGAGCTCCTCTTCTCACCCAGTGCACTACCCGTGGCAGGTAGCAATTTGGGTGGGAGCGCCACAACCAATAGCGACCATGGCATCTAAGGCGTTTTGACAGATGTACATCCGCCCCTGTAGGGGCAACTCCCCTGCACTCAGATGGGCTGCGCGCTCTTATGCCCGGGTCTCGACCAGAAGTGTTCCTTTGTCATCTCATTCAGCTGCGTAATAGTAAATGCAGCTAAGCAGGAACACTGTGCGGGAATAGGTGCGCACATCCCATGTGAGGGCAGCGGAGACAGCGGCAAAAGGGATTTATGCCGAACAGCACTAAATATTTAAAAAATAAAATAAAAATGGCAGAATTAGTCAGAAAGTCACATATACCCTAAAGGTGGGCCATTAAAAAAAAAAAAATAACAAAAAAAAAAATGAAAAAAAAAATGCCAATGTTGATGGAAAAAGTTGCGGCTCTTAAAATGCGTTGACATGTCTTAAACAGGCTCGTTACTAACGGGGTTAAGGGAATCTTTATCCTTCTCTCCTATTTAGGATTCAGTTTACATTAAAGGTTTGTCCCAGTTAAAGGAGTTGTCCCGCATCTCAGCATTTTATTCCTGAACCCCACAGCTAACTGCTGAAAAACCTCGGCCTTGTCTGCTCCCTGCCTCCCTTCAGTGGTCTTCCATTCCACAGACGGGGTCACGTGCCGCTTGGGGACAGGTCACCACTAAAAACATTCACTGGCCGGACTAGAAAGCAGGTGAAAGCTGCCAAGGACCCGGAACGAAGCAGCAGGTTAGAATTTTCTCAGCAAGAACAAGAACAACGCGCTGCACGGGAAAAAGACAAAATTGCTCAAAAGAGGGACGATGTCCCCACCAATCACGAGGATGGCGTCTGGGTCCTGGGTGGTTGAGCAGGCACGCTGCCACTCCATCTCTATAACAGATAACGGAACAGCGCGCCTGTCACACTGGACACTATTGATCAAAACCACTGCAAAATCTCTGCTTGCTGTCAGTGAATAGGACCACTCTTGTTGACAGCCAGATGTTAAAAAAAAAAAAAAACTGTCTAATAGCTGAGGGTTTGTTACAGTTGTATTCAGTCTATTAGGTATTAGCAGCATAAATCTCTCTTGTCCCGATAGTTTGATACAATATATCAGTCCAGGTAAAAAGGTAACTGGAGGATTATATAGACTGGATACAACTAAAGCAAAGCCTCAGCTGTGAGAAGCGTTAAGCCTATATACTTTTATTATTGTAATTTCGATGAAAACAAGCTAAAAAACATTACTGATCATGTGCAGTTCATACAGGTCACGAGGGGGATACGCTGTGACAAGCTGTGTATTTGTGTTGGCTGGACTAGATCATTGCTAGTCCTGAATGTACACAACGATTGTTTAATTCACTGACAGCAAACATATCTTGAACAGGGCAAGGTGAGCATACACACAGTATACCAGAACACTGATTAAAGGGGTTATTCAAATTTCAAGAAAAAACCCCCACATGTGCCGGACCCTTTACCCGTAATATACTTACCCAGCTACCAGCGCCGCTCTTGGTCCCCGCGCCGCCGCTTCTCCCTACACGCGGATGAAAACATCCGGTGTCGCGGGGGGAGCAGCCAATGGCAGGCATCGAGGGTGACGCTAGGGAGGCTTGTCCCCGTCCCTGCCTGCCATTGGCTGCTCCTCCCCAACATCGGATGTTTTCATCCCTGTGCAGGAAGAAGCAACAGCGGCTGTGTGGGGACCAGGAGTGGCGCAGGGATCGGGGTAAGTATATTACCTCGGTGAGGGGCCCGACACATGTGGGAGGGGGGTCTTGAAATTGGATAACCCCTTTAAGCTTTACTTACATAGTTAATGTGGTGTTACCATCTTATAAAGTGATGGCATAGAGGGTATCCTACAGTGAAGGGGCGCAGTGTTAAATCAGAGCTGCAGCCCCTTCACAGTCCCAAAGTCAGACCCTAACCGGTCATCAAGTGTTGGCACCTCCTAGAGAGGAGACTATCCCTTTAAAGGGGTTCTCTCATTAAGACAATGTATCCTCTATATACAGGATAGAAAATAAGGGGGTCATTTACTAACCAGAAATACACCTATATTAGGAGTATTTCTGGCGGAGATTGCGGCGCAAAGGTCCTTTGCAGCACAATCTGCGACTTTTCCCCGCTCACACCAGGTCTAAAAAATGGGTGTGGCGTGGGCGGAGAAGGGGCGGGGCGGGAGGCCAGTCTCATTTACAATTTTCTACGCCTGGTAACCGTAAGACAGCTAGGAAGCAGTCAACTATTACATTTAGAAGTGGTGGTGGATCCTCTACATAATAACTGCGGCCGATCCACCGCCAGCTATGGGGGATATGCGTCTAAAACGCCGGTCTTAATAAATGACCCCCTAAGTGTCTGATCGCTGTGTAGTGTCCCACTACGTAAGGGTGGGCACTACACAAGGGTCAATTGGGTCACGTTGTTCTCCACCTCCTGTGGAACATGGTTATGGTATTTTATAT
The DNA here is from genome assembly GCF_905171765.1 of Bufo bufo. Taxonomy (NCBI): domain Eukaryota; kingdom Metazoa; phylum Chordata; class Amphibia; order Anura; family Bufonidae; genus Bufo; species Bufo bufo. The sequence continues at coordinate 247,444,819 of NC_053389.1, read as the reverse complement.
GGCATTTTAATGTATGTTGACATGTTAATTCCTGTGTACCAGGCCTGTTAGGGGTGTAGTTCCTCCTCCTAGGCAGTAGAGGGAGCTAGGGAACCCCCTAGTATATATAGTCAGGTCCAGTTCAGAGAAAGAGTGTGTGGTCAGAAGCCAAGTGTCACTTCAGACAGGCAGGAGCTGAGGAGCAACTTCTGACATGCAGCTAGATAGCCCAGGCTCCTAGCTTGCACCCAGTAGAAGAAGTTACCTCCTGAGGATAATTAGCACCTTGAAAAGTACAGAGCAGAGACACTTTCATCCAGCAAAATAGAAAGTTGAAGGGCAGAAGGATATTTAAAGCAAGAAGATATATACCAGAGGAAGTTTTCCCTACCCAAGGATAAAGCCAGCTATAGGGCATATGGGCCTTGGTGAAAGCCAGACAGGATCTGAGAAAAGTGCAGCCTGATCTGTAAGTGTTTTTCCCTCTGAGTATCTTGCAAAGACTTTGCCTGCCATTTATGTCAAGCCTGCCTGTATTCAACATTATGCATATGGAAATAACTGAGGACTGTATATAGTTGAACTGTTCAGTAAAAAGGAGTTCTGGTTCACTACAACTGTGTGTACCTCAATTCTTCCTACAACAAATCGGTGTGCCACCGTTACCGGCACTGGCGTCACAAACTATAAGGGATCTTGCCACAGGCACACTAAACCTACAACACCCAGGGCACCTCACCTACCACCCGGCCTGGTCTCTATACACAGAGAGTGCCCCAGAGGATCCATGTGCCAGCCTCTCCATCACTGCTGTACGCCTGCCCAAAGTATATAAAAACTGTGAGTACCAAGAGCAACCCTCGTTTTGCCTATTAACCGTGACCTCACATTCGCTCACCCTGCAGGGCTGCGTACTGCAGATGGAGCTCTGACCATTGGGGAGAATTGTGAATAGGGACCCGTTCTCCCCTGTTAGAATGCAGCTGCAGTCATGTACACGCACTGCTGCTCCATTCAGCTCTATGGGGCTGCCAGCAAAGCACTTTGCTATCTCCAACAGTCCTATAGAGTTTAATTGAGCAGTAGACAAGTGTCTGCGCCTCCATTCAAACCGAAAGCATGGCGCCCAGTTATTGTGGTCGATGGAGGCCCCAGCAGTTGGACCCCTGACAATCAAAAACGTATATCCTATCTCGCAAATAGAGGATAAGGTGTCTTAAAGGGGATGTCTGGTTTTAGGAGGAAACAGGACATAATAGGGGATCCACCTGCAATAAATAAGTGATCGTTGCTTACCTGGCAGATCTTGTGCCACTGCTCTGTTTCACCCAGTTGGACTGTTTATCCGGCTGCAGGAGTGATATCATGTTGACACCAAGTGACCAATGCAGCCAAACACTGGCTTCTTGTGTGCACTGCTGAGGGCAGTGATTGGCTGCAGCAGTCATGGGTTGTCGACATGATGCCAGCGCTGCAGACGGATAAACAGAGCAGCGGGACAGTATATGCCAAATCATTTCTTTATTGCAGGTGGATCCTCTGTGCTGCTTCCTCCAGAAACTGCACAACTCTTTAAAGGGGTCCTCCAAGAATACAGATTTTTTTTTAGCAACTGCCCACAGCATGCCTTTGTAAACAGAAGACTCATACTTATCTGCTCCCTGTGACACGGCCAGAAGCGGAGCATGTGACTATGCCCATGCAGTGCCAGAAGGAAACAAGCCAGGGAGTGGAACATGGACACAGCGGAGGCATCGCAGATGACTAGGGCGTCAGGGAGCAGGTACATACGAATCTTCTGTTTATAGAGGCAGGCTGCAGACACTGGCTGAAAAATCATTATTCCCGGAGAACCCCTTTACGTTACACAGACATAAGCCCCGTATACAACTAGTCTTCACCTGCTAGCAGAAGCTCCACCGCAGCCACCTCTCCGATATTGAATAAGTCGCTGAGGATAAATGCCTCTTTGATGAGAGCTTCTGGGAGAAGTCGGGTTCCTTGCTGCCCCTTAATGGCGATGCCCTCTGTGCTGGCTTTCTGGATCTTTTCATGTTGTTGGGGACTCTTTGCCTGCAGTGAAATAAGAAGAGATTAAACTGAATGTGCGGGCTGCAGCTCCATTCACACCTATGGGAGCACCATCAACGCTAAGCTTGGAGCTAGTGCCAGTGTCTGCACAGAGGTGTCTTTATACCAGGCCTTACTGATGCTGGCGAACCATGGGGTGGACATATATAGTACAGGGCCCCCATGCAGGAACTGTATGTGGGCCCCTTGTTGTTTAACAACCAACTTATCAAGAGGGAGGGACGCATGGTGGTGCTCCTTACTATGACTCCAGTCAATCCGTCATCTAACGGATCAGTATCAATCAGTAATTTTGAGCCATGAGGACCTCAGTGCCCATTTTGTATAGCACTGTGAGCCCCCCTAGCCTATAGGGCCCCCCCTGTGGTGATCTAACCGCACCTCTGAATTAAAGGAGCAGTGCCTGTAATGAAGAGCTTATCAGAAAGCTATAGGTAGGAATAATATATAAGAATAGAAGGCAGCGGTGACCACACTGGATCCATACGCTTGAGTACAGGACGAGATGGCAGTCAGTCCCCAGGGTTAAAGATGGTAGTGGTGGGGCAGGGTCTTTAAGGGTACTTTCACACTTGCGTTGCTGGATTCCGGCAGGCAGTTCCGGCAATCTGTATGCAATGCGGTATTACCGTATACTGTAAAAGTACTGAACTGATACATCCTGGACGGATTGCTTTCCATTCAGAATGCATTAGGATAAAACTGATCAGTTTATTTCCGGTATAGAGCCCCTAGGACGGAACTCAATACCGAAAAACTTTGACGCAAGTGTGAAGGTACCCAAACAGACATAAATATCACACGCCATATCCGCTCTCGTCTCATAAAACGTACTGGGTTTTTGAAGAGGGAGATTAAGTCCGGCTTATGCTTCTTGAGCAGCAGGTCCAGGACGTGCACAGCCTCCGGCTGCCTCTTCAGCAACGCATTTTCCACTGCCGTCCAGATGTTTTTGTATGGACCCCACAAACTGGCCCCTGGAACAGATCACAATTTATACTTCACCATTAACGTACAAACTTCCTCTGTGTAAAGCGATATTGCCCCCCACCCTATGTACTATAATCATTATCGCACAGTGAAGCCTTGCTTGCATCCTAAACACATGGGAGGGCATAAATTATTACTGTGGAGAAGGACTACAATTCCCAGCATTTGATGGACACTTTAGCCTCTATCCACCCCACATTTATGCTCTACATAGGAATACCACACCTTACAGCACTGAGCCCCCTCTGGGACCTGCTCGTATCTCCATAACGGGGCCCCTAAGTGAAGAGAGAGCACACCGCGCATGCTTAGCCACCCGCCATTTACCACTATGGGAGTTCAGAAAATAGCCAAGTGCCAATGCAAACCAGTGTGTCTCCAATCTCCATGGTTACAGAACACAAACAAACCCTGCTTCGCACTCTGATCCTACAGTCATAAGTTACTTTCTGCCTTGTCTTCAAATTGTTACAAATCTATAAAAATGGGTTAGTTGGGAAGACGACACAGCAAAGTGTGCATGACTGCATATCCTGCTGGTATATACATTACTTATTCTGTACTGATCCTGAGTTACATCCTGTATTATACTCCAGAGCTGTACTCGCCATTCTGCTGGTGAAGTCACTGTGTACATACATTACATTACTTATCCTGTACTGATCCTGAGTTACATCCAGTATTATACTCCAGAGCTGTACTCACGATTCTGCTGGTGGAGTCACAGGGTACATACATGACTTAGGCTACTTTCACACTTGCGGCAGAGTGATCCGGCAATCTGCATGCAAACTGAAAGCATTTGTAGACGGATACGGATCAGTCTCACAAATGCATTGCAATACCGGATCCGTCTCTCCGCATGTCATCCGGAGAAACGGATCCGTTATATATTTTTTTCACATGTGCAGACCGGGAGGACGGATCCAGCACTAATACATTTCAATGTAAATTAATGCCGGATTCTGGCAACTGATCCGGAATTTTGGACGGAGATAATTTCCTCTGTCCAAAGCGCCGTTCAGTGACTGAACTGAAGTCATCCTGATGCATCCTGAACGGCTTGCTCTCCATTCAGAATGTATTAGTATAAAACTGATCAGTTCTTTTCAGGTATAGAGCCCCTAGGACGGAACTCTCTGCTGGAAAAGAAAAACGCTAGTATGAAAGTACCCTTATCCCGTACTGGATCCTGAGTTACATCCTGTATTATACTCCAGAGCTGCACTCACTATTCTGCTGGTGGAGTCACTGTGTACATACATTACTTATCCTGTACTGATCCTGAGTTACATCCTGTATTACTCTCCAGAGCTGCACTCACTATTCAGCTGGTGGAGTCACTGTGTACATACATTACTTATCCCGTACTGATCCTGAGTTACATCCTGTATTATACTCCAGAGCTGCACTCACTATTCTGCTGGTGCAGTCACTGTGTACATACATTATATTACTTATCCTGTACTGATCCTGAGTTACTTCCTGTATTATACTCCAGAGCTGTACTCACTATTCTGCTGGTGGAGTCACTGTGTACATACATTACATTACTTATCCCGTACTGATCCTGAGTTACATCCTGTATTATACTCCAGAGCTGCACTCACTGTTTCGCTTCTTAGATTTTGCACATGACATGGTGTACCACATTTGGGGTTGTATAGTCACACCCCTGATATATTTGTCATACGTTTCACAGAACAATGACTTATAACTATGGAATGCATGCAGGCACAGGCTTTCTGACACATTCCGTGCGGTAAATGGCGCTTATGTGCGTCTTTTATAATAATTTGTATTTCCTTCTAATCTTAGAGGGAAATATCCGAGTCCTGATCACAGGGTGGGCACGGACTTTCCCCCATACTAGCAGGACGATCGGCCATGCTGGGACTTGTTGCCCCACGGAGCCTTCAGCACATGTTTACTGCCGTTCACTAAGCGCTATGGGAAAGCCCCGGGAGGTAGCCTCCCGCACTGACCACTCCATCTCCACCAACACGACCCTGCAATACAAGTTTCCATTTTACCTGAATTTACCGCCAACGGCGCTGCCATCTTGGGACTGACTGAACTTCCCAACCGGAACCCGCCTGCTCTCTTCAGGCTGCCTTCACGATTGCCTGTCCAGACAGCTCTCAAAAGAAAGACGATATCCTTCCCAAAACTAACCCCCGGCGGCCTTACTTGCACCAGACAGTCTGGCAATTATCCTGTGCACAGCGAAAAATCGATTATGAATTCTTATTTAGCCGTCTGTCAGAAAAGTTTGGAACGAAAGGGCTGCTGGGAGATGTAGTTTGCTTCGCGTTTACTAGTTTGAGTCAGGAAGTGGAAGAACTACATTTCCCAGCGGCCACCGCTAGAGGGCCATCATGGGGATGTTTTTACCTACTCGTCTCCGTTCAAAGACTGGTAATGTGACAGGAGCCCAAAGGATTCTGGGAGATGTAGTGTAAGTCGGCTATTATTGTGTTTAGTTAGGGAACGGGGAAAACTACGTGTCCCAGCAGCGATTCCCACATGTCCTAAAAAGGCAAAGCGCACTGGAAGTAAGTGTCTTCTCGGGTTTATGTCACAGCATGAGGGCATTGAAATAAATTGTCTGTTGTAATAAAAGGGACTTTTTATTATGGTAAAAACGTTCACCGGACCTTGTGCAACGCTGGTCGGGATATGTAGTTCGTGCGCGGTAGAAGACAGGCTAGCCATGTTTGATATGTGAGTATTATCTGGAACACCTCTGGTAATGGGGTCTCATCTTGGTGACAGTACCCCTGACTGACAACTGAGCTTCAGTGTAACTACGAATGCACGGTATTCTTCAGAACCAGTTCATGGCTGAAACTACAGCTCCCGTCGTGCTCTGCGGTGCATGCTTCGGCCTCGTTTTTCGTTTCGGACACTTCGCGCATGCTCATGGCGCTTCCCCCTCCCTCAGCTGCCAGAACAGTATCCCCCCCCCCCAATGTAAGATGGTGGCCGTCTGGTGGTGAAGATCCCCAGGACAGGAGCATCCAGGCCCCGGGTATTTCTAACGCTGTCTCGAAACCAAGCCGGTTATACACGGATTGTATCCAGTGAGCTCCGACAAACTGCCAGAGAAGGAGGAGGAGCTGCCGGTCCGCCCCCCAGTGCCCGCCATTACCATCCCAGCACTCACTGTGAGCGGCCAGGGCGGTGCGAGGGTAAGGAGAGCAGGGGGATCCTGTCACAGGCCTCGGCCTCACCCACGTTATGTCCAGACCTGGCAGCGGCCTGCACACCTCTCGTCCGACCTGCCCTGGGGCCAGGCCTCACACACATCCTCCAGATCTCCTGCAGGCCTCACCCAGCTGTGCCCCACACACTACCAGCCTGCCCTCCTGTCACACACAACCTCTGCTCCACCTCACTCCTGAATACACAGCCTGTGTGGACCAGCACTCCCCCCCCCCCCTCACAAACATCTCAAGACTGCCACACAGAGCCTACCCTGGCGGTCTGCGCCTTCCCGCCGTCCCCTCCTCCCCTGGCGGTCTGCGCCTTCCCGCCGTCCCCTCCTCCCCTGGCGGTCTGCGCCTTCCCGCCGTCCCCTCCTCCCCTGGCGGTCTGCGCCTTCCCGCCGTCCCCTCCTCCCCTGGCGGTCTGCGCCTTCCCGCCGTCCCCTCCTCCCCTGGCGGTCTGCGCCTTCCCGCCGTCCCCTCCTCCCCTGGCGGTCTGCGCCTTCCCGCCGTCCCCTCCTCCCCTGGCGGTCTGCGCCTTCCCGCCGTCCCCTCCTCCCCTGGCGGTCTGCGCCTTCCCGCCGTCCCCTCCTCCCCTGGCGGTCTGCGCCTTCCCGCCGTCCCCTCCTCCCCTGGCGGTCTGCGCCTTCCCGCCGTCCCCTCCTCCCCTGGCGGTCTGCGCCTTCCCGCCGTCCCCTCCTCCCCTGGCGGTCTGCGCCTTCCCGCCGTCCCCTCCTCCCCTGGCGGTCTGCGCCTTCCCGCCGTCCCCTCCTCCCCTGGCGGTCTGCGCCTTCCCGCCGTCCCCTCCTCCCCTGGCGGTCTGCGCCTTCCCGCCGTCCCCTCCTCCCCTGGCGGTCTGCGCCTTCCCGCCGTCCCCTCCTCCCCTGGCGGTCTGCGCCTTCCCGCCGTCCCCTCCTCCCCTGGCGGTCTGCGCCTTCCCGCCGTCCCCTCCTCCCCTGGCGGTCTGCGCCTTCCCGCCGTCCCCTCCTCCCCTGGCGGTCTGCGCCTTCCCGCCGTCCCCTCCTCCCCTGGCGGTCTGCGCCTTCCCGCCGTCCCCTCCTCCCCTGGCGGTCTGCGCCTTCCCGCCGTCCCCTCCTCCCCTGGCGGTCTGCGCCTTCCCGCCGTCCCCTCCTCCCCTGGCGGTCTGCGCCTTCCCGCCGTCCCCTCCTCCCCTGGCGGTCTGCGCCTTCCCGCCGTCCCCTCCTCCCCTGGCGGTCTGCGCCTTCCCGCCGTCCCCTCCTCCCCTGGCGGTCTGCGCCTTCCCGCCGTCCCCTCCTCCCCTGGCGGTCTGCGCCTTCCCGCCGTCCCCTCCTCCCCTGGCGGTCTGCGCCTTCCCGCCGTCCCCTCCTCCCCTGGCGGTCTGCGCCTTCCCGCCGTCCCCTCCTCCCCTGGCGGTCTGCGCCGTCCCCACCTCCCCTGGCGGTCTGCGCCGTCCCCACCTCCCCTGGCGGTCTGCGCCGTCCCCACCTCCCCTGGCGGTCTGCGCCGTCCCCACCTCCCCTGGCGGTCTGCGCCGTCCCCTCCTCCCCTGGCGGTCTGCGCCTTCCCGCCGTCCCCTCCTCCCCTGGCGGTCTGCGCCTTCCCGCCGACTCCCCCTCCCCTTCTCCCAAACATGCTCTCCAAAGCAACTCTATCACTCACAGCCTCCTACATGGATGGCCCCAGCTTTCAATGACCTCCTCCTAGACACATTGCCAGCCTTGATTCCCACTGGCCTCATCCTTCTCTTTCCCAACTTTCACTTCCTCCTGAGAGTCACCCCTGGTTATGTCTCCCCCCACCATCTTAGATGCGGCCCCCATATGTACTACCCTTGGCTGAGGACTAGACGGCGATGATCCTGAAGCCCGTGATGGCTTTCTAACGGGAAAGCTGTCCTCTGCTTATAGAGGGAATGACATCATGATTGTAGTCATCTGTTGGGAGTCCTCGTCCAGCCCTGGCCGATAGTTGCCTCCTCACTTGCTCTGTTTCTAGTCACACCTTGACCTACCTTGTCCTGAGGTGGCCTTACACAGTATGCATTGTATTTCATGTTCTGTGCAGACTAGAACTCCTTACACAAGCAGCGGCTATGGACATGATAGGAGTAGTCCCCTTGATCTAGATGTTGTCTTTTTCCTTGGTACATTGGATTCTTGTAGTTTGGATCTTCATTCCTTGCTGGGCTTGTGTTTGTGCACAGCAGCCAGTCTGAGGAAGCAGATCTGCAGCTATGACTGAGCCTGTCCTAGGGCAGGCGACCATCCTGCAGTCTGTACCAGTCTGCATTGCCTGTCCTGTCACACAGGCTCTTGGAGTCTAGAGCTACAGCAGTGTCGCCCCTTAAAGGGATTTTGTGGTTTAATATTGATGACCTATCCTCAGAATAGCCCGTCAATATCTATTCTTTGGACCCCCAGCACTCCCACCAATCAGCTGTTTGAAGAGGCCTCCAAGCAGCTTACAAAGCACAGCGCCGTCTGTGGTACAGTGTCGGTCCTTGGTATTGCAGCTCAGCCCCATCACTCTAATGGGACTGAGCAGCGTGAGCCACGTAACCAATAAGGGTGTCCTCAGTGGCCTAGGAAGAATTTGCAGCGCCCCCTTCCTTTAACAGCTGATTGGTTTCAGCGTAACGTGGTGGTGTTCCTCTGCAATTGCTTCTACAAATGTGTGAATGAATGGGCAGCCGGGCGCTCCCTCCAAGAACGGACATTGTCCGTCAGTGCTGATGGTTAGTCATACATTTCCAATAGGAATAACCCAGTGCAGAGTAAAGCAACGTTCAAAGCCTCTAACAAGACCTAGAACTACAGAACGCGACCCTTTCCCCTCCTGGACCTTTGCCAGCTGAGAAAGCAGCCGTACATCATGTGACCTTTGTTTTCTGGGGTTTTATGGAAGAAGCCATCGGGGCGGTCCTCACGTGACCGCGCACTTCTTCGTGTAGTCTAAATTTCTTATAGTCTCCCTGTTCATGTGTGAGGATGGCGTGTCCTGCGCATGTTCCCGCGGATAAGACTGAGAATGGTATAAAACAATGAAGCCTCATTCACATGTCAGTGATGCATCCGTGATGGGTCTGTGTGTCCTTTTTTTTTTTTTCGCTGTCCATGTGCCATCCGTGTTTCACGGACACTGAGCAGCTGAAAAATAATTTTCAAAGCATCTCTTTCTAACGATCTGCGAAACACGGATGACATCCTTGATGGATCCGTGAACTTGGACAAAATAGAGCATGCACGTGGTAAAACAAATGATGTGTGCGCTCTCCGTGAAACACGGGATGAGGCTTTGCCCGGGTCATGCCGATCCCTGCAGTTCTCAGGAATGGTTGGCCTGTCACAGGGGTGACCCTTCTCGGCCAGTGTTGGGCCCCTTTCACATGAGTATTCTGCGCAGGTGCAGTGCGTGACGTGAACGCATAGAACCCTCACTGAATCCTGACCCATTCATTTCAATGGGTCTGTGTACATGAGCGTTTTTATATATTTTTTCCCACGCATCAGTTCTGCGTTGCGTGAAAACGCAGCATGTTCTATATTCTGCTCTTTTCACGCAGCCCTGGCCCCATAGAAGTGGTGAATGGGGCTTCAGTGAGAAAGGCATTGCATCCGGAAGCAAGTGCGGGTGAAATTCGTTTTTCACTGATGGTTGCTAAGAGATGTTGTTTGTAAACATTCAGTTTTTTTTATCACGCGCGTGAAAAACGCATCAAAACGCATTGAACTCGTGCAGAAAAAACTGAACGCAAACGCAGACAAACCTAATCCGTATCGCTCGTGTGAAAGGGGTCTTGGGGTTCATGCGCCTGGCTGTAGGTTATGGATCGGATGCAGACCCATTAGTTTCAATGGTGCTGTGATTGCCCATCAGAAAAGAGACAACGTGTCTTGTTAGACGGTTTTACTGACAAGCACATGGCATTTCTAGATGATTTGGAATAAATAAATTGGATGGACAGCCCCTTTAAGGGCTTGATCGGTGTATTCCACATATGGTTCACGTCTTATCACCCACCGTATTGGATAACTTCTTCTATGGGATTTTTCTGCCGCATTAACCCTATTGCTCCCTGTTATCAGCCCTTTAAGACTGACGGACAGGAGACGGTCTGATCTTGTATCGCTTCCCGCACTGTTCAGCTTTGGGTTAGTGGCCCTTTAACCCTTCCTCTTCCATACACCCTACCCCTGATCCTTGCTCTGTCTATTTTTGGGAAGTCCATTGTGACACATTATTGCAGACATTCTGCTTTCCAATCCGAGCCCTCAGCCACCTCCTCGGCTCACACGCTTACAGATCCTTGTGCCGCTCAGATAATAACCTTTTGTGCATCCAACCGCGTTGTACGAAAGCAAGTTTATTCAGTCTGGGCACCCGGAAAACGTAGCGCTCCGCACTTGTGCTTCCCTTCCTTCTGTGAGTTTCCGGAATGGCAAATCTGTCAGGTGGTGTAGTAATGCAGGACTCTGGGAAAGCTGGGTGACAACCCCCATGGGAGCTGTATCAGGTAATGTCCTCTGACACCGTTTTCACCCAGCTTTCCTGGAGTCCTGCATGACTTGGTGACTAGGCAGAGCTGACTCCTGTGAGCAGTGGTCGCAGCAGATTTTGCTGGGAGGCTGGTTGCTGTGCATCAGAGCTTGGAAATCACTGTGCCACTTCAGTGTCACATTGGCACTACCCTGCTGTCACTGTCTTTATAGGCAGCATGTTTGGCCCTTTACAGACAAACCTGATGGGGATCCCGGCAGCAGGACCCGGCGATTGGTCATCGATGTAATGTCCTTGTGGATGCATTTATTCATGTACTGGCTAACAGTAAGGGTCCGTCAAAGTGGGCATGAGAGCAGTCTATGCTCTGCCACTGACAACAGATGTAGTCCGCAGTCCGTCCACTCCAGCCATGTGCCTTCTGCTGTGTTCACAACGTCTGAAGCATTTCCTTACTGTATATTAGGGAATGACTGTTGTGTGAATCTTCATCTTAGAAATGTGAGACATATCGCACCATTAGTCATAAAGGAGACAAGCAGACGGATTCTGCCGCAGTACTGGCGCCAAGGGTGGCTGACAGTTGAATCCTGCTCAGTGCAGCCTGAAAGATGCCACCTAAACGTCCAAAGACTTTAACCTGTAATCCGCTCCATAGCAGCCAAACGACTGAGAGGGGGACAGCGGGACACTGTGCCCGCTGCTTAAAGGGGTTTACTGAGACTTTAGAACTGTTCATCGGCATCTGATCAGTGGGGGTCCAACACCCATGACCCCTGCCGATCATGGGTATATGTGCTACGCCAGGAGTTAGTAAACCTCTGGGGGGCACAGGCAGGAGCAGGAATGTGCTCTCCTGCCCGTACTCCCTGCGCTGCTGTGGCCTCATTCATAAATTTCACACTCCGTACTGAGCTTTTAGCACACAGTGAATGGAGCACTTTAGGGAAGGAAAATACTAAGAAAAATGGAAAATTGATTAATGAAGTGTATTAGAAGTTTTTTATCCTCCAGTCCACCATGATGTACATGGAAGAGGCAGGCAGCTTGTTACTTCTCCTGCTCTACAGCACCATATAGATTTGCCTTAGGCTGGGTTCAGACCTGAGCGTTTTACAGCGCGTTCCTACGTGCTGTAAAACGCTCAACAGGCAAAAACCAATGTTTCCCTATGGGCATGGTTCTCACCTGAGCGTTTTACAGCGCGTACGAACGCGCTGTAAAACGCCCTACGCCTCAAGAAGTACAGGAGCTTCTTTGGGGCGTATTGTCGCACGTTCTCACCCATAGACTTCAGCGGGAACGCGCCTAAATTGGCGTTTGCTTGTTTCCGCCCTTTAAAAACACCTGTAAAAAGCGCATATCGAATACGCTCAGTTCTGAACCCAGCCTTAGGGTTACCTTATGAATAATTGCTATGGCAGGCTGCGGAGTTCATATCCTGGTAAGAAGTCACCATCTGTACTTCCTGGTAAATTCAGAGCTTTCTGTGCCCCGTCGTTCATCTAGATAATAGATAAGTGTGTTTGTTGGGGAAGCGACTGACTCATCTGTTTAGAGGTAGTAGCCCTGATGTGACACCACGTCCTGCTAGTCACAAGACCGGTTCAGTAGGAGGACTTTCTTCGGTACTCCCCAAAGCTTTACTTTCTGGAATGCCACAATTTCCTGTTAATCCTCTACTAGGTCCGGCCTGTACTGCCCCCAGCAACCAGGCAGCGCTGGCATGGGCCACCTGGTAAACTCAGCTGCCATCTAGTAGAGGACAGGGTGGGATGTTTGGGTAGGAAGGCTGACCTTGTGGTCATGATGGCCACGTGTGACTGCTCCATGAAAGTCTTGCTCATGGTGCATGCTGCTCTTCTGCCTGGTTCTTACCCTGAAGACCAAGCACTCCTCCCAAAGCATCACTGAGCTCCCTCTCTGGTTCACGGCTTGAGATTATTATGGAATGGGGGGGATAAAGCTGTGACTGAGACGCAGAGTACTCAACCTGTAGCATCTATATCAGGCACTTCATTATAATTGGCTAATACGTGAGTAACAAGGGAGATGAATAATAAAGGTTATGTACAGCGCCGGGCACATGGGTTGAGGATGACCACTATGGCTGACGAGCTGTGGGAAAAAGTGAGTCCTGGACATTGCCTACAGAGGCCTCTATTTCTAGCATGGCTGACCAGTGGAAATCAAAATCGGTCCAACTTACTGATAAGCAGAAGTTTGGCATGTCTCATGGGTGCTGCTTAAAGGGGTTATCCCATGAATAATAGAACAAATGAAAATCAGACCTCATGTAGTGCATGGCCATCTCTTTCTAACAAAGCTAGAACCAGCCCTGGGTCCAGAGAGTACTCCAATTCTTTGCTCCAATTGCTCTGCTAGATTCTCTGGCAGCTCAAGGGATGTCCTTTCTGCTGCAGCTGGTTGCAGTTGAAGGATGGAATTCAACATATATGTGTCCACCTCAGTGAGGTGGACAGAGAGATTGGAAAAATAAACAGCAGGTGGTGCTGCACAGATACATTTTATTGAGTAACTCCGCTATACAACATGTTTAACCTCTTCAGGACCAGGCCATTTTTTGCAAATCTGACCAGTGTCACTTTATGTTGTGTTAACTTTAAAACGCTTTTACTTATCCAGGCCATTCTGAGATTGTTTTCTCGTCACATATTGTACTTTGTCAGTGGTAAATTTGAGTCAAAATATAAAAATTTTATTTATAAAAAAAAATACCAAATTTACAAAAATTTTTGAAAACTTCGCAGTTTTCAAAATGTCAATTTCTCTGCTTTCAAAACAAATAGTGATACCTCCTAAAATAGTTATTACTTTACATTTCCCATATGACTACTTCATGGTTGGATCATTTAGTAAATAACATTTTCTTTTTTTGGGACGTTAGAAGGTTTAGAAGTTTAGAAGTAAATCTTAAAAATTTTCAGAAAATTTCCAAAAATGGCCCCATTTTAGAAGCTACACCCCTCAAGGTATTCAAAACTTATTTTACAAACTTTAACCCTTTAGGTGTTCCACAAGAATTAAAGGAAAATGTCGATGACATTTCAGAATTTCACTTTTATGGCAGATTTTCCATTTTTTCCAGTAACAAAGTAAGGGTTAACAGCCAAACAAAATTCAATATTTATTGCCCTGATTCTGTAGTTTACAAAAACACCCCATATGCGGCTGTAAACTGCTGTACGGGCACATGGCAGGGCGCAGAAGGAAATGACCACCATATGGTTTTTGGAGGGCAGATTTCACTGGGATAATTTTAAGTTGCCATGTCACATTTGAAAACCCCCTGATCAACCCCTAGAGTAGAAACTCCAAAAAAGTGACCCTATAGGCCATAGTTTATTTTCATTTTTTTTGTTGACTATCTTATGTAGGGGCTAATTTTTTCGGTATGAAATGGTTTGATTGGTACTATTTTAGGGTGCATATGACTTTTTGATCGCTTGGTATTACACTTTTTGTGATGGGTTTTTAGAGACAGGTGGTTTTTTTTTTGTTTTTTATGGTGTCCACCTGAGGGGTAAGGTCATGTAATATTTTTGTACAGCAGGTTGTTACGGACACTGCGATACCTAATATTTATACTTTTTTTTTTTAATGTAAGTTTTACACAATAACAGTATTTTTGAAACAAAAATTATGTTTATCTCCATATTCTGAGAGCCATAGTTTATTTTTATTTTTTGCCCGATTGTTTTACGTAGGGTCTAATTTTTTGTGGGATGAGATGCCTGTTTAATGGGTACTGTTTTGGGGGGCATACATCTTTTTGATCGCTTTGTGTTGCACTTTTTGTTATGTAAGGTGACAAAAAAATGATTGTGTTAGCACAGTTTTTTTTTTTTTTTTTTTTTTTCTACGGCGTTCAGGTGAGGGGGTGGATCATGTGATGTTTTGTTTTTTTTAACTTTTTATTTTTGTCCCACTCTGGGACTTCAACTTCTGGGGGTCTGATCCCCTCTGCAATGCATTGCAATACATTGTGTATTGTAATGCATTGGCTGTCAGCTTTTATGCTGGCAGCCTTGCCTGTGAGACCCAGCCTAAGGGCTGGATCTCACAGGCTTCCGTAGAAGGCAAGCCCCGATGCCTATAGAAGGCATCGGGCTTGCCTTCTCTGCCATCAGGTCCCCGCCCCTGCAGCGAGGGGATCCGATGGGGAAGTGGAGGGCACCCGTATCCTCCCTGAACCCTCTGCATGGCGGCATGCAAGGGGTTAAACACACCGACATCAGTGTTTTCACCGATGCCGGCTTATGCAGCAGGGGCCCAGCTGTCCGTGACTGCCAGGTCCGTGCCACTGATTGGGCGCAGCTCCTGCGCCTGCCTGATCAGCCCGCCGTACATGTACCGTGCGGGTACTTAAGGGGTTAATTACAATTTCAAAAGCATTCAGATCCAGGTGCTGGTTTGAAGACGGTAGAATATTTTTTGAGGAGAAACTCCGTTAAAAGGGCAACATGGAAGTGATAACGAGTCCTCAAAGAGCCAGTACGTGGACCTGTAATATAACGATACGTCTTCCACCAGTAACCAGCTGATTTTCACAGTTTGGAGAAGCCGGACCCTCGTTGATGAGCTGATGGTGGGAGCGGCTCTCGTTAAGGCTTGTCTCCATGAGCATTTCCCCTCTAATAGAAAGGAATATTTTGCATTTGAGCCGTCGGTACAACCTCACTGCCACTATGGAGTGCCCATAAGACTTATGGCATAAGTGAATCTGATTGGCACAGAGGGTCTGCTTCTATGGCTGCGCTCCAGAAACCTGTGTTGTATTTTCTCCGCTCCTTTCATTCCCTCCTGATTTGCTTTGCCAGCAGAGTAATGGTAATAACTGCACCTCCCGGGTCACCCTCTTGGTACCAGTTTTATACCTGTTTAGTTGTGCCTTTTTTTGCACAATCAAACAGCGGGCACAGCATCTACCCCCTGACATTATGTTTCTGGGAGATTTGGGTGTCAAATCTTGCTGCAGTTGCAACTTGTCCAACTCTTCTGAAAGGCAAATCTAGTCCTTATCCCCTTACATGACTAACTGGTTGGAATGCCGCTCTTGTAAGCGCTGCAGCCAGTCACTGGTCTCAGTGGTGACATGCTGTTCTTGTAAGCGCTGCAGCCAGTCACTGGTCTCGGTGGTGACATGCTGTTCTTGTAAGCGCTGCAGCCAGTCACTGGTCTCGGTGGTGACATGCTGTTCTTGTAAGCGCTGCAGCCAGTCACTGGTCTCGGTGGTGACATGCTGTTCTTGTAAGCGCTGCAGCCAGTCACTGGTCTCGGTGGTGACATGCTGTTCTTGTAAGCGCTGCAGCCAGTCACTGGTCTCAGTGGTGATATGCTGTTCTAGTAAGCGCTGCAGCCAGTCACTGGTCTCGGTGGTGACATGCTGTTCTTGTAAGCGCTGCAGCCAGTCACTGGTCTCGGTGGTGACATGCTGTTCTTGTAAGCGCTGCAGCCAGTCACTGGTCTCGGTGGTGACATGCTGTTCTTGTAAGCGCTGCAGCCAGTCACTGGTCTCAGTGGTGATATGCTGTTCTAGTAAGCGCTGCAGCCAGTCACTGGTCTCGGTGGTGACATGCTGTTCTTGCACACATAACAAGCTATTCAGGAGCCTGGGAAAGCAGTTATGTTGCGACATGCACTGCGTTGCATCATGTAACGTACTGAGGATGTCTGGGTGCCACCTTTTCTGGCAGGCACCCTATTGTTATGCTGATGTCCCACTGCAGTCTGGGTCAGTGATCCCGGTGACATTTTTACAGCCTGTCCAGTCCCAGCTATTGACTTGTCTGCATTCCAGTTCCCCGGATGACTGTGCACAGGCTTTCCCTCCGCTCATCACATTCCTTTCCATGTATTTGGGGTCCTGCTTGTGTTTTGAAGGGGTTGTCCAAATTTAGATGGAAGATTCCTAAAGTAAATTCCTCAGTTTCCTTACTCCAGCATCTGAAGGTACTGCATTCTCAAATATTCTGGGTGATGTGACTTGTAAGACCTTTCAGGAAGGACCACACATGATATTTGGATAGTTTTAACACTTAAAGGGGTATTCTGGTTTTAAAAAGTTAGCCCCACATGAAAACAGCGGCCCTGTCAAGCCCCCTTGACATAGACTGAGCGGCTGGTCAGAAATGCGCGCCGCCGCCCCTTTCATTTCTATGGGAGTGCAGGAGTTAGCCGAGTGCGGCACTCTATCTCCGGTGCTCCCATAGAACTGAATGGAGTGAAGGCGCGCTTTTACGACCAGCACTCTGAGGTCCCTGTTGACTGGAATACCCCTTTAAGCTCTCGCCTATAGTGCCCTTGAGAAGTGAAAGTTGTGCCCCGTTTGCACTAGCAACAAAGACCGTTTTTCATAAACCTGCCCAGTCTGGAGCTCAGGGAAGGATGGTGTAGTCATTGGGCCTCCATCGATCAGACTAGTGCCCGCCATGATTGTGGGTATTTCAGTGTATGTGTTTGGAGCCCCCTGTGGCTTCTTATGTCAGCATGGTGGGTGATGATGACTAGAGATGTAATTTGAAGCTATTGCTTTGTGTCAGGTTGTTATCTTTATAGTGCATCGTTTTGTCTGGTGGGGGTCTGAGACCCCTGCTAATCTCCAGAAGGAGGAGAGAGAAGTGCGCTCTCTCCACTGCCCGCAGACGGGCTCAATAGGAAGTCTGTATGTCCAGCTTGATTCAGTCTCCTGCAGCCTTCTCTGTCCTTGTTCTAGCAATCAATGGGGATCTCGACACCCCCACCAACCTAAACATGATATGTCACTATGACATATGAAAAGTTTTCCCAAAGCATTGTGCCAAGCTGACTATACACAGTACATATGTCATCCAAACTTGCCAACCGTCCCAATGCACAAGAATCCAACTGCTATAATACTGCTCCATATAGATTGGAACTAATATAATACTGCGCCTATGTACAAGAATAAATCACTAACCGCCAGAGGTCACTCTACATTTTTTGGTAGAGTAAAAATACTCCCCTTTTAGGGCTCTTTCACACCTGCGTTGTTGTGTTCCGGCATAGAGTTCCGTCGTCGGGGCTCTATGCCGGAAGAATCCTGATCAGGATTATCCTAATGCATTCTGAATGGAGAGAAATCCGTTCAGGATGCATCAGGATGTCTTCAGTTCCGGAACGGAACGTTTTTTGGCCGGAGAAAATACCGCAGCATGCTGCGCTTTTTGCTCCGGCCAAAAATCCGGAACACTTGCCGCAAGGCCGGATCCGGAATTAATGCCCATTGAAAGGCATTGATCCGGATCCGGCCTTAAGCTAAACGTCGTTTCGGCGCATTGCCGCATCCGACATTTAGCTTTTTCAGAGTGGTTACCATGGCTGCCGGGACGCTAAAGTCCTGGCAGCCATGGTAAAGTGTAGTGGGGAGCGGGGAGCAGTATACTTACCGTCCGTGCGGCTCCCCGGGCGCTCCAGAGTGACGTCAGGGCGCCCCAAGCTCATGGATCATGTGATCACATGGATCACGTCATCCATGCGCATGGGGCGCTCTGACGTCATTCTGGAGCGCCCGGGGAGCCGCACGGACTGTAAGTATACCGCTCCCCACTACTACTATGGCAACCAGGACTTTAATAGCGTCCTGGTGCCATAGTAACACTGAACGCATTTGGAAGACGGTTCCGTCTTCAAATGCTTTCAGTACACTTGCGTTTTTGCGGAGTGTAATTCCGGCAAGTGGAGTACACGCCGGATCCGGACAACGCAAGTGTGAAAGAGGCCTTAGGAGTACAAAATACAACACCAGATGGCTGTTTTGTTTTTTTTGTTTTGTTTTTCTGGCCATATTTTATTTTTATTTTTTTTCATTCAGCGTCGCCATGTAAGGGCTTGCTGTTTGCGGAGTGTATTGTATTTTGGATACTTTCTCACGTAACTTTTATTATATTTTTTAGATAGTAATGGGATAACAGTTCTGCCATTGCTTTCTGCACTTAAAATGTGGCATTCTCCTTTTGGCATAACTAGTGCTACTGTTCGGTGGGTTATTACTATATGCGTATAGTTTTGTGTGTTGTTTTTACCACGTTTACACAATAATCACACGTCTCGGTATGTCGCAGCATCTCAAGAGTCAGAACTCATTCATTCTTGTGCAGTTGTAGCCATATGTGGCTTGTTTTTTGTGGTCCAGGGTATTGTTTTTCTTGGTACTTTTTTTTTCTGGGACTTGATAACATTTGTTTTTTTTAGGGCAGAGGTGAATAGGAAAAAAAACAATTCAGTATTTTTTCCCATTTTTATTTTCATTTTTTTTTTATTCTTAGGGAGGTATAAATGTTATCGTTATTATATGGGTCCCTGGAAACATTGGGATATCGTGTGTGTGTGTGTTTTTTTTTTTTTTTTTTTTTTTTTTTTTTTTTTACTTTACCTATTTATTTACTTTATTCTTTACCAATTCATTACAGTCCATGACTATACCAGTGACAGTCCGTCTATTCAACTGTCTGTGGTGCAGTCATGTCATGCCACCACATTGGCACCCGCAACTGAGTTAGGTGCCGATGTCGCTCTGCCTGGATGCTGCAGTCACTATTGACCGCGTTATCTAAGGAATTAAGCTGACCGGCATTGGAGCTCTTCTCTCCAGCAGTACTGGGATCTCGCGGTGATCTGTATCAGCGCAGCCAGTGAGCCCTGTCCAGTTCCAGCTTCCCATGCCAGGTTTAATGGCGCAGGCGGCAGGGACTGAACAGACTAGAAAGGCTGCGAAAATCCAGTGTTCCAGCTTTACAGGTATCTGGACTGTTTGGCGGTATTTATGTAGAAGGATAGAAGTACTATCAAGCCCCCTCCCACACATCTCCTTCACCTTTTCACAATTGGTGATGAGCGAATCCTCAGTGGTTTGTATCTGGCATGTCTGTATTTCCCAATGCAGTGTTCCCAGACTATAAACGTGGGTGTCCATCTTGATTTAACCCTTCCCCACCAATTTGGTCTTATCATTGAAATCTCTGCCATTAATACGCCTCTGGGTATCTCTGTGAGCCAGCTCTGTGAAAAGACCCATTCTGTGCCTAACAAGTGTCCTCCAGTGTAGGATTGGTTGCTATGACTTCAGGCCTGAATCTGTGTCACATTAACCATTGCAGGCTTGTAGACAGATCACTAGTAACTGGACTTGTATATAAAAAATTTTCTCTTCGACTGGCTTTCTCAATTACTCGGATGACTTCAGCAAGTGGCAATTATCATGTAGAGAAAGTTAATACAAGGCTGTTACTAATGTATTGTGATTGTCCATATTGTCTCCTTTGCTGGCTGGATTCATTTTTCCATCACATTATACACAGCTTGCATTCATGGTTATGACCACCCTGCAATTCATCAGTGGTGGTCGTGCTTGCGCACTCTAGTAAAAAGCGCCAGCCCCTCTGGTGGCTGGGACCGTGGGAGGGCAGATAGGCTGGCGCTTTTTCCTATAGTGGGTAACACGACCACCACTGATGAATTGCAGGGTGGTCATAACCATGAATGCAAGCAGTGTATAATGTGATGGAAAAATGAATCCAGCCAGCAAAGGAGGCAATATGGACAATCACATTACATTAGTAAGTGTTCTGTATTAACTTTCTCTACATTAGAAATGCTATTTGCTG
This sequence comes from Bufo bufo, assembly GCF_905171765.1. Taxonomy (NCBI): domain Eukaryota; kingdom Metazoa; phylum Chordata; class Amphibia; order Anura; family Bufonidae; genus Bufo; species Bufo bufo. The sequence continues at coordinate 247,424,427 of NC_053389.1, read as the reverse complement.
AAGTGAGACAGCCCCTTTAACGAAAAGTCTTCAAGAAACGAATCCAAGTCCAGTTGTTCTGACTTATTACTGCTATACCATGACCTGGATGAATGAGATATTTCACAGAGACACTGCTGACTTATAGATGCTGGCCAAAGAAGGTGAGAGGACATGTTCAGGCGGCAGGCATAGCGCACTTTCCATGGACCTTTTTGGGGTACATGTAGATATCGGAAGTCTATTATGTCTACTTTCTAAGATGCAAAAATAATGCATCAATTTGAGGGGATTCTTCACCTAAATTTCTTTTTTTTTTTAAATCTGATTACTACAGCAAGTTTTATGACGTGCAATAAGGACAGGCGTTGATCACCAGGTTGTTGAGCACTTTTCAAGGATATCAGCTGAGCTCATAAATGTGCTCAATTGGAGAACAAAAAAATGACAGATTACTCAAGTGCGGCATATAAAACATTGCTCGCAAAACCGCTGAACTCAAGTTATAGTCATATCGCCGTAGGATTGTGTGATGATTCAAGGGTGTCCTTCCTTGTGGCAAGAATGCATACAATTCCTCTCCAGGGCTAAACATTTGGATTGTAGTTAGATCCCACAGTTTTACGGTCGCCTGATGGTCTTGACAGAGAACTAAGGTTGCTAAACCTTAACCACTGCCGGTATCTAGATTTGCCGGAGCTCATGAATCCATATGGACATGGACAAGTGCTACAGTACTAATCTTAAACCTTGGTTGGACGGTATAGTTGGACTATGTACAGAATGGTACACATCATCGCAGCTTCACCACGTGAGGACCACCCACCGTATATAAACAGTTGGCGTTTTTGATTCTTAGAGAACCATTGTCAACCACTGCTGAGGGAGGTTTTTCACTGTTTCTGTATATTTTGCTCTCCCATACACCCAGATCAATAACCTGATTAATCACGTGTCTGCTCACTGGTGTGAACGTATAACATTCGTTCTGCAATGGTTTTTTGGGAACAGATTAAAAATATGTACTCTATGAGCTGACATAGATTGGTCCTTTAATTTATAGTGGGTTCTGGAGTAAATTTTAGTAAATCTGCTGATTCTTGGAAGGTCACTCCCTCCTCCAGTCTTTGGTCCTCAGATAAACATAGGACACTTTTTCAACTCCTCAGGTCTTTCCTCCCCCCCCCCCCCCCTTCCCAATCGACTCCTCAGGTCTTCTCCCCCCCCCTCTTCGACTCCTCAGGTCTTCCCCCACCCCATCGACTCCTCAGCAGAAGACTGGCTCACATATAGGCTACTAAGGCTTCTTTCACACCTGTGGATTGTAGTCAGTGGGGTCTGGCAGGACAGCAGTACTATCTGGTAATGGCGGATCTCTTGGAATAGCCTGCCGGAATGACCCCATTTGATTGTTTGTACGGCATCGGGCACCCAAGCCATTTATGTGTTGCGGATGGAGGAGCCTTTCAGCTACTAATTGCCTCTTTTTCCATTTGTCATCAGTATATCTAAAACACAAGTTTTATTTCCGTCAGCAGAGTTAGACTCCATTCACACGTCCGTATAATGGGTCCACTTCCGTTCCGCAAATTGCGGAACGGGTGCGGACCCATTCATTCTCTACGGGGACGGAATGGATGTGGAGAGTACACTGCGTGTTCTCTGCATTTCCGGAGCGCAAAGCATAACTTTGGCTCATTGGAGCCAATACATTCTAATACTGTTTAAAGAGGACCTTTCACCACTCCTGACATTCCTGTTTTAATAGCTTCATGCATTTCCCATGTAATAACAATTCTGGAGCATCTATTCTTATGTCTGTATGTTGTGCCATTCCTTTATTTCTACTAGACGTTATGAATGAATTGCTAGCAGTCTGCAGTAAGGGTACAGAGGGGAGGTCACCAGTTGGATAGAGATTGGATAAAGTAAGTCTGTGCAGGCCCCCCCCCCCCAACTGGTTACCACCCCTCTGTACCCTTACTGCAGACTGCTAGCAATTATTCTTAACTTCTAGATGAAATAATAAAGGAATGGCACAACATACAGACATAAGAATAGATGCTCCAGAATTATTGTTACATGGGGAATGCATGAAGCTATTAAAACCGGCATGTCAGGAGTGGTGACAGCTGGGTTAGGTAAAACTTCCTGTATTGGTAATGTGTTGTAAGTTTACTGCTACTGTGACAGGAAGATGTTATCTGAAAGGTAATTCTCATGATAATAGTAGGTGTAGAGTTGGGATGGCAGTTTAACAGCTCTATTGTTTTCTTGGTAGGACACAGAAGATCTTTGCACTTATCACTGTGATGCTGTAATTGAGTCACTTGACCCCCTTCCCTTTCTGGTCACAGTGATGGTCTGACTGAGAAAGTCAAGCGAGAATGTTTGCCATGCTAAAAGTTGAAGCATAGAGAAAGTTAGAGAGTTAAAACAATATTAGTAGAATTTCCTAAAACTTTCTCTTTGAAGGCAACCAGAAACCCTGGTATTCAAAAAGCAGTTTTTTGTATATATTTTTTCCATATTACGTGAAGCGCAGCCTTCTCCTGGTAGTCTTGGCTAATGTTTCTCCATTTCTCCTTTCTCTTTCAGATTGCTGCATCATCACAGATTTTAATTTCACTAAATTATCCTCAGTCTGGAAAATATATCTTTTTGGTTTTGTTTTGGTTTTCTTCTCCGTTTTTGGGATCCAAGAAAGATGTCCCGCAGCCCCGATGTGAAGGAAGACCCTGTGGAGTGCCCCCTTTGCATGGAGCCTTTGGAAATTGATGACATCAATTTTTTCCCTTGCACATGTGGATATCAGATTTGCCGCTTCTGTTGGCACCGTATACGCACAGACGAGAACGGGCTCTGTCCCGCATGCCGAAAGGTTAGAGTTCAAGACTTTCTTGCTTGGTAATCTGTGTGGATTATATATTTTTTTTATACTGGTTTGGACATTCTTCTGTGGGGATCTGTCTACTGGGAGCACCACCGATCTGGAGAAAAAGTTGCCTTATCACCCAGTTGCTTGAAGTGATGGTCACACATTATGTAACGATTCAGTGCAGTCTGAGATGTGGACTAAGGGCCGTTATGCACAGGCTGCGGATGAGCCCACTTATTGGGAGCGCTTGGTCCTATTAATTGCTCCATGTGAATGTGCCACTGATCACCTGACTAATGAGGTCGCATCTTTTATGCCGCACAAAAGTTAGTGCTTTTTTGGCAGCACATTGGCACTGCAAGAAAACTGAACACTTGATGTCCGGTTATCCCACATGCTACAGCAGATTGGCAGGGGTTTCTGCAGCAGGATACCCTGAGATCAGGGGACTGTTCTAACAAGAAGTATTGTTTAAAGTGGATGGCACCTTGAAGGGGTTGTCCGAGGTTTTGACACTGTTGGCCTATGTTCAGGATAGATCTGAACGGTGGGGGTCTAACTTCTGGGACTCCATCTCATCAGCTGTTTGGAGAGGCTGCGGCCTCCGTACAGCTTAACAAGCACCACGCCGTACATTGTATAGCGGCTGTGCTTGGTATTGCAATCCAGTCCTGTTCACTTGGATAGGACTGAGCTGCATATAGTCCATCCCCCCCCCCCCCCCACTCCAAAGACCGCTGTTGCCCCCCGTTGATTTAGGCGCTTTATATTCTAATTAGCCGACTGAGAATGAGCTCCTCCCTGGCTATGAGCGGTGCGCTCTGATTGGATACTCTCACAGCCAGGGAGAAGAGAACTGCTCCAGTCCTCCACCTAGTATAACCAAGTCGGCTAATTAGAATATAAGACGCCGAAATCAACAGCGGACGAAAAAAAAAAAAAGTGCGATGACATCAGTGGGGGCCGCCCTATAGAGTAAGATCCTAATTAGACTAGGGCTAAACAAATTAAAGGTTCTCTTTAAGGGGCTGTCCACTTTGGACATCTGCATCTGTGACAGAACACAAAAAATAAACCTGACAGCAGAACCTTAGTGAGTAGGGATGTCTAAGCTTGTACTGTTTCTTCCACAGCCATATCCAGAAGACCCCGCTGTCTACAAACCTCTCTCCCAGGAAGAACTGCAGAGGATAAAGAATGAAAAGAAGCAAAAACAGAACGAACGCAAACAGAAAATATCAGAAAACCGCAAACATTTGGCCAGTGTACGCGTGGTGCAGAAAAACTTAGTCTTTGTAGTGGGCCTTTCACAACGCCTCGCAGACCCCGAGGTGAGTATCAGGATTATCCGTATACATGCAAAAAGGATTATTCTTCCAGCGACTTTCTGTAAAATTGTGGGCTACCAATAGCCGTCGGGGGACCTCCTGCTCCCTATAGGTGGGAGTGAGGCATCAGTTCTCATGCTACTTTTCCCCATCCATAGGGAAAGAGGTTTGTCGGAAGTCACAGTAGTCTGACATTTTACGGCAATGAAGCACCATGTACTGATACCGCATGCTGATCGTTTTCATCCTTTCATACGTTGTTTTATCAGTCTGCTGTTTATGGACCTTTTAGATTTTATTCACATTTAGACTTTATCAAACAAAGGGAACCTTTTGGGAAATGAAAGCGTTTGTAGAGGTCCCTTATGTAGATCCCTGTTCTTGCTTGGGATCATATGTTCTGATCAGGCTTTTTCGATGGTCACATGTTGAGGAATGCCCTGCCCTCTCCGTTTTGTTCGGGGTGTTCCTTAAAGGGTTTCTACCACCAGAAATACTGTTATGTAGCTGACTGATATAGCGATGCGCTAATGTCAGCACTACATAACAGTATGTTTCTAACATTAGTCCCTGCAGCCGTTTTTGTTAAAAAAGCACTTTTATATATGCTAATGAGCCTCTAGGTGCTATGTGGGCGTAAAATCAGCACCTAGAGGCTCCGTCCACTCACGCTTTATCCCGCCCAGCTCCTCTTGATTGATGCCACTGTTCCCTGCATCGTCGGCGAAATCCCGCGCCTGCGCCGTTCACTTTTGTCTTCGGCGCAGTGAGTGAATGATGCGATCCTGGTGCCGGATCACTCACTGCGCTGAAGACAGAAGTGAACAGCGCAGGCGCGGGATTTCGCCAACGATGCAGGGAACAGTGGCATCAATCAAGAGGAGCAAGGCGGGCACAACATTGGACCTGGGCAGGATAAAGCGTGAGTAGACTGAGCCTCTAGGTGCTGATTTTACGCCCACATAGCACCTAGAGGCTCATTAGCATATAATAAAAGTGCTTTTTTTAACAAAAACGGCTGCAGGCACTAACGTTAGAAACATACTGTTATGTAGTGCTGACATTAGCGCATCGCTATATCAGTCAGCTACATAACAGTATTTCTGGTGGTAGAAACCCTTTAACACATGAACAACCAAAGAGCCTGAGTATTCGTGTGCCTGATGGCTGGGCAGGCCTGGCTGTTCCCAGAAGCCATTATTATAATCTCTACTAGATTGGTCTGCTTTCTGTAAGAATTTTCTATTGTGCCTTGGACAGAGGGAAAGGAGCAAAGTGACATGATTTCTTTCCAATCGCAGGTTTTAAAACGGCCAGAATATTTTGGGAAGTTTGGTAAAATACATAAAGTTGTCATCAACAACAGCACATCCTATGCAGGCTCACAGGTTGGTATTTCTCATTTTCTTCTAAATTATTTAATTTGAGCTTTTGCTTTTGGAAAAGCTGGGTGGCCACCGACATGGCTGCAATCAAAGGTCCCCAAGTTCCTTGATATATTTAGGAACGCTAAAATCAATTTGCCACATCTGTTCCCTTTTCAAAATGCCTAACAAAATAAGATTATTTATTTATTGTATGCACTTATATAGCGCTATTATATTCCGCATCACATTAGACACTCTCATCCAACTGTCCCCGGTGGAGCTCACAATCTAAGGTCCCTATCAGTTTGTCTTCAGAGTGTGGGAGGAAACCGGAGTACCCGGAGGAAACCCACGCAAACACGGGGAGAACATACAAACTCAATGGAGATGTTGTCCTTGGTCGGATTCGAACCTAGGACCCCAGCGCTGCCCATTGACAACCTTTCTCCCAAATTTCTGGGACATAGAGAATCGTGAACTTTCAGCAGCCATTTTTCCACAGATTTTTTTTTTTTTTCTCTCTGCAATTTCTGCCATCAGCAGAATCATTTTTTTTCATGACTTGACCTTGGATTGTACATCTTGTTATTTATGACCAAAAGCATTAGAGGGCTTGAACTGGATTATTTCCAGTAACAGAGCCACACTTGTCCCCAGGTTGTGTGCGGTATTGCAGCTCGCCCCCATCCACTTCAGTAGTAGAGCTGCCACAACCAATGGACAGACTACTGCCCTGTTGCTAGAAAAAAAGCCGCCATGTCTAATCCCCTTCAAACATGCCATCAGCCATTCATGCCATTGAGAGACAAAGCAGGTTTTCCAAAGTCATCTGCCTCGCTTTCTCTGGCCCATTCCAAAGCCAATGAATTGGTACTTACCTGCCATTTGCATCAGTGTTTGATCGGTGAGGGTCCGCCCAATGGGACCTACAGTGGAGCCACAGCACCTTCAACTTTTACAAAGCGCTTGGTCAGAATTGTTAGTATTTGAGGATGAAAGCCAAGTGAGCCTTTGCTATTTAAAGGTGTTTTACGTAGGATAGGTCATCAATATCTAATTGGTAGGGGTCTGACTCCTGACACCCCCCCCCCCCCATGGTCAGCTCATTGAAAGGGCTTCAAAATGTATTGAGCTTTACTTGGTAAACAATGGAGGAGGGATGCAAAGCTCTCAAGTGCAGCAGCCCCTTCAGTCATCCAGCTGATCAGCGGGGGTCTGTCATGAGACCATCAATATAAAAATCCTTGAAAAATCCTATAATGTAAAGCGATAGCATATTGCTGTGCCCCATTTGTTCTTTTTCCAGGAGCACAGGCGTGTTCTCATTTTGTCCACAGTTTTGCTGTATATCTGGAGCCAGAATTAGAATTGCAGATAATGGAGTTTAGTGCACATGAACTTTTTATGCCTTTTTCCTAGAGATTTTAAAGGAAAATGTAGTAACTTCATAAATGCAGATGAGAAGCTTCAGCTGGATGTCAGACAGTTTACAAGCTTCACTTTACTTGGTTTATTAATCTATAGAGTTGGTGAGAGTTTCTCTTTTGTGTCTTCTTCAGGGTCCAAGTGCCAGTGCATATGTCACATACATCCGGTCAGAAGATGCACTTCGAGCTATACAGTGTGTCAACAATGTGGTAGTAGATGGGAGAACGCTTAAGGTAACCATCAGGCATTCAGTAACCCTATAGAACATTTCCAGCTAAAGGCTTAAAGTGGGGCTCTAGCCTTGTAAATTCTAAGTAGAACTGATGTTCTGTGCTAATATATATAAAAATGAGTTTGTCCGTCCATCTGTCTGTTCTTTTATGTGCGACCAAAGGCCTGGACTGTCCGGGAAGGTTTTAGGGTCTCGGCTTTCTAGGACGTACCGTTCCTGAGATATTTTCCAAAAATGACCTGCATTAGCCAATACAAGCCTGCAAGTCTTTCTCTTCATATCCCAACTGCCATACACACGGTCACATGTCCCTTATCAGCCAATAGAAGCTCGCAGGCCCTTAGTCTCCACACACACACAGTTTTACTCCAGGTTAACATAACAACCCAGCCATTTTTCTTCACTCCTCTAGGTAAGCTTTAGGCCAGGGCTACACGACGACAATAAGTCTCACGACACATAGGGCACAACTACACTGCTACATACATCCATCTTTGATGGATTTTTTGCGACTGTCGTGTTGCAGTCGCAGTGTGACACCATAGCCTATCATTATAAAAATTGTTGCGTGACATTGGAACAACAAAATGTTGCGCAACACATGTCATCATGTAGCCCTAGCCTTAAAGGGGCAGGGTGCTGTGGAGGTCAGTGTTAAGGGGGCAGGGGCCACTATTAAAGGGGCAGCTGCTGTGGAGTTCACTTAGGTCAGCAGGATACTGTGAGGTCACTGTTAAGGGAACAGGGTACTGTGGCAGTCACTGTTAAAGGGACGTGTGCTGTGGAGGTCTCTGTTAAGGGGGCAGGGAACAGTGGAGGTCACAGATAAGCGGCGGTCCCCTATGGAGTTCAGTGTTAAGGGGCGGGGTGCTGTATAGGTCACTGTTAAGGTGGTGGCCCCCTGAGGAGGTCAATGTCAAGGGAGTGGGGTGCTATGAAACTCACTGTTAAAGGGTCGGGCTGCTGTGGAGGTCTCATTTTTTACTCACTGCTGTAGAGGTCACTGTTATGGGGGATATTGTCTATCTTTTAACGACACACAGAAACATTAAATTAAATCGGTGAAGTATACCCGTGCGAAGCCAGGTCCTTCTGCTAGTGTGTGTGTGTGTGTGTGTATATGTGTGTATATATATTTAGAGGTTGGAGCTTCAAATTCCATACATAACAGTATGATTAAATGGTGACGTTCTGTTTAGGGTACTTTCACACTTGCGGCAGAGGATTCGGCAGGCAGTCTGGACGCAGGCGGATGCGGATCAGTCTGACAAATGCATTGAAATACCGGATCCATCTCTCCGGTGTCATCCATAAAAACGGATCCGTTTTCTTTTTTTCATTTTTAAAGGTCTGCGCATGCGCAGACCGGAAAGCCAGGTCCGTTTTGCCGGAAAACTTAATACTAATACACTTCAATGTAAATTAATGCCGGATCCGGCATTCCGGCAAGTGATCAATATTTTTGGCCGGAGAGAAAACTGCAGCATGCTGCGGTGTTTTCTCCGTCCAAAAAGCGTAAAAGGGACTGAACTGATGCATCCTGAACGGAATGCACTCCATTCAGAATGCATTAGAATAAAACTGATACGTTTGTCACAGGAGCTCAATACCGGAAAACAAAAACGCTAGTGTGAAAGTACCCTTAGCCACCACTAGACAGAGGTAAAGAAAAAAAACATGCAATAATCTCCCCCTAGTGGCTACTGCAAACACCCAAAATTTTAACGTTTAATGCCCCATTCACACGACCTTATTTTTACTCCACATCTGATCCGCATTTTGTTGTAGATCCATTCATTTCAATGGGACCACAAAAAATACAGACAGCATACCGTTCTATTAGAATTTTAATGAGCATGATAAAAAAAAAAAAATTAAGGGGTTAAGTAGTAGCTGTAAGGTTAATAAACACATTGCAGCTATTGGAATGTTCCATGGAGGAAAATCCAAATCCGAGCATCTCCCCTGCGACATTGGTAAACGCTCCCCCGTGTCCTAATGATGGCTGCACTGAACGCCGTTCCACAGGGAAACCTTTCTGAAGTCACTTCTGTGTGTAGCGTTAGTGCTGTATTGTAAGGCTCTGCACCTCCAACTGATGTCGTTCCAGCTCCTGTTGTACCTGCCATTATTCCCACTGTCGAACAAAGGAGGCGACAAGTGAATGTACACAGGTGCTGCTTTGTTTTCAAGGGTGGAACATAATTCCACTATTTTGTTCTTGCCTTTTATGCAGGAATTGTTATTTATTCAGCCCCTATTGAACCGCATTAATGATCACAGCAGATGGAACCGCAGTATTCTGCAGTTTAAAGCAGGGCTGTGGAGTCGGTAGATAAATGGTCCGACTCCTCATTTTTTGGTAACTCAGACTCCTCTGTATTTAATATGCAAATGTATTTTATACTATAAAATACATTTGCATATTAAATACAGAGGAGTCGGAGTTACCAAAAAATGAGGAGTCGGACCATTTATCTACCGACTCCACAGCAAAATACATTTGCATATTAAATACAGAGGAGTCGGAGTTACCAAAAACTGAGGAGTCGGACCATTTATCTACCGACTCCACAGCCCTGGTTTAAAGTGACGCTAAACCCTGCAGTCGACAGCTTATCAAAGAGGGGCGGCTGATATTAGTCCTACCTATGATGTCAGGTTCTCGGCACTGGAGATGTGACAAAAAGTAGTGATCTTGAGGACCAGGGGGTTTTCTTATCTCATTGAAGAACATTGTTGTGACTGATAACAGGGCTATCTATCTCATATCTATATTTATCTATCTCATGTCTGCCGATCTGTCTCCGGTCTGCCGATCTGTCTCCGGTCTGCCGATCTGTCTCCGGTCTGCCGATCTGTCTCCGGTCTGCCGATCTGTCTCCGGTCTGCCGATCTGTCTCCGGTCTGCCGATCTGTCTCCGGTTGCTGTAATACATATCTCTAAGGCCTCTTTCACACAAGCGTGTTTTCCGCAGGGGCATGATGCGTTACATGAATAGCACCCGCACTGAATCCTGACCCATTCATTTCAATGGGTCTGTGTACATGAGCTTTTTTTTTTTCCCCGCATCAGTTCTGCGTTGCGTGAAAAGCGCAGCATGTTCTATATTCTGCTTTTTTCACGGAGCCCTGGCCCCATAGAAGTAAATGGTGCTTCAGTGAAAAACGCATAGCATCCGGAAGTAAGTCTGGGTGCGATGTGTTTTTCACTGATGGTTGATAAGAGATGTTGCTTGTAAACCTTCAGTTTTATCATCAGGCGTGTGAAAAACGCATCAAAACGCAGTGCACCCGCGTGGTAAAAATGAATGCAATCGCAGACAAAACTGACTGAACTTGCTTGTAATCATGTTCAGGAAATAGAATTAAAAAAATCTACAATCGGAAAATAAAAACATATTAGAAAAAAAGGATGTGTGTCACTATCTGGTTTTAATTGGCAGCAAAAAATTCACATTCCCTTTAAGTGCAAGATGATTGTCTTTTTGGCTCTGAGCACTGTCTGAAGAAATATTCCCGCGGTGTGGTCATATCTGTCTATTGCTCTGGTTACCACTAAATTGCAGCACATCAGTGACATTTTGCTGGGATGTTACGGTATTTTACTGAAACCTTGTGTGTCACAAAGGTGGTTTCAATACCTGCACATCTTAAAGGGCTATTTTATTTTTGTTGTTTTTTTTGTTTGCTTTTGTTGTGTAATGAAATGTTATGCCATTTTCCAGGAAATTTTTAGCTTTTCATTACACAATGAGTAATCGTTACCTGTTAAACCCTTTAGCCCCTTCCCACAGCTTTTAGTGATAAGTAATTAATCCCACTATTCCGATCACAAGCAGAAGGACGGTTGTAATAGACGCCTGTGCTACCAGCAGGATTGTGAAATGCCAATATCGGCAGCTAAATCCCACAGGGCTGAGAGATGGCCTGATGGCACTGTGCAAGAAAATACCTTTGTAGTCCTGATGGCCAGGGCTAGCATCGCCATGGAGGGAGCCTCGGACCGCACGCAGTCCCCAGGGTGCTCTCATGTAAAAACCGGTTAGGGTGCCTGCACACAGTGCAGAAAAGGCGCACCAAAACCATCCAAAAAAACGCACATATATCTACACTATTTATCTTTTGGTGCGGATATTCCGCCAAACTCACCCTTTCATTAAAGAGGGTGAAATCCGCACAAGAAGAACGCAACAGTAGTGGACATGCAGCAGATTTAAAAATCTACACAGCAGGTCAATTTCCGCACCTAAGGCCTCATGCACACGACCGTTCCGTTTTTTTGTGGTCCGCAAACCGCGGATCTGCAAAAAAACGGAAGCCGCCCGTGTGCCTTCCGCAATTCGTGGAACGAAACGGGCGGCCCATTGTAGAAATGCCTATTCTTGTCCACAAAACAGACAAGAATAGGACATGTTCTATATATTTTTTTTTTTTTTGTGGAGCCACGGAACGGAGCAACAGATGCGGACAGCACACGGAGTGCTGTCCACATCTTTTGCGGCCCCGTTGAAGTGAATGAGTCCGCATCCGAGCCGCCAAAACGGCGGCTCGGATGCGGACCCAAACAACGGCTGTGTGCATGAGGCCTAAGAAAAAAGCAAAGTGTGCATGAGATGTGTCTAATCGCCTACATTTTTCTGGTGCTGTATTAGGGTGTGGTTTTTCTGCACAAAAATCCACGCATAAAAAAACGCACATAAGCCACATGTGCAGGCACCCTTGGTGTGCCTTAACAGGTGCTTGTGCGGGTGCAATACACTGGCATATAGAAGTATACCAGTACATTGTAATAAAATAATGATTTAATTATAGTCCTTTTATGAAAATGCAATGAACAAGTTAAGCACTAACCTATCCGCAAACTAGAGTGTGTCCTGCAAAAATAAGATCACGTATTAATCAACAAAAAAGTAATTAGTTCTGGAATGGCGGGATGAAAATGTATACATTATAAAAGTACAAAACATTTCCTGGGAGAGGGATGCCTGCCGCGTCTTTGGCAGTAGCTTGTCTTATCCTCTTACGTTTTGGATTCAGTAACAGCAGTGTCTTTCTTCTTTCTCTTGAAGGCGTCTTTAGGTACCACGAAATACTGCAGTTACTTCTTAAAAAATATGCAGTGTCCAAAGCCAGACTGTATGTATCTACACGAGCTGGGGGACGAGGCGGCCAGTTTTACAAAAGAAGAAATGCAGGTAAGTGACCAGTCAATGGTATTTCTCTGGAAAACATACAATGCTATCCACGCACCTCTCGACTGCCGATTCTTTCTATGAATCCCATCCAACAAACCGTAAGGGACGCTTGTATTGCAAGAGTTCTTTTCTTCAGCAAATGTTTCCATATACAATAGTAAATGAGACCGTATATTCATACCAGTCCATTAGATGTTGCATAAAACCCCTCAGTCTGGGTATGGATACCAGCTTGTCTCACCACACAGGTGGGCAAGGTGAGGTGAACGTCACCTGCAACCTTTCAGGGGCAAGCCCCCTTTCCCAAGCATTGCCCAAGTTTGCCCTTGAAAGGTAAAATCTGAAACTCTTAACATGTAGCCTATTTTTGCTAATATTTATTTTGTACATTTAGTCTTATCCTTCAGTCACATCTAAAACTGCATCCAGAATTCTCCTTGTTTCCTGGTACCGTAGAGTAGTGCATTATGGGTGTTCAGCTATAGCTTCACTTATGTGTCAGGTTGCAGGTTTACAGTGAGGCTTAGTCCTGCATCCAGCAGCAGTTAGGTCTGGGGGGAACTGGAGCAGAAGACTTTCTATTGCTGTGGTCGAGGGCGAGGAATCTTTATTACATGTTGGACACCATATGCCTTTCCGCTTGATTTATATAGGTTAATAAACTGGCAGTGCAAGATAGGACGCTGGCAGCCATTTTAATTGCCCTTGTAATTACACTTAATAAGGTCATTAGGGCAGTACTGATCACTGTACTCGTGGCAATGTAAATTGTGATACAGCTGGCCCAGCAACCATAACAAACACATTTACATGTATTGCAGCTTAGCATTCTTTCTCCTCTCCTTTTCTCTTCCTCCTCTCCTTTTCTCTTCCTCCTCTCCTTTTCTCTTCCTCCTCTCCTTTTCTCTTCCTCCTCTCCTTTTCTCTTCCTCCTCTCCTTTTCTCTTCCTCCTCTCCTTTTCTCTTCCTCCTCTCCTTTTCTCTTCCTCCTCTCCTTTTCTCTTCCTCCTCTCCTTTTCTCTTCCTCCTCTCCTTTTCTCTTCCTCCTCTCCTTTTCTCTTCCTCCTCTCCTTTTCTCTTCCTCCTCTCCTTTTCTCTTCCTCCTCTCCTTTTCTCTTCCTCCTCTCCTTTTCTCTTCCTCCCTTCCTTTTCTCTTCCTCCTCTCCTCTTCTCTTTTTCCCCTCCTCTTCTTTCCCTTCTTTCCTCCTCTCCTTTTCTCTTCTTCTTTCCTTTTATCCCTTCTTTCCTTCTATCCCCATTCTTCCTTCTTTCCTTTCCCTTCCTTTTTTTCCTTCTCTCCTTTCCCTTCCTTCTTTCCTTTCCCTTCCTTTTTTTCCTTCTCTCCTTTCCCTTCCTTCTCTCCCTTCCCTTCCTTCTCTCCTTCTATCCCCTTTCTTCCTTCTCTCCTTTCCTTTCCCTTCCTTCTCTCCTTTCTGCCTTTTGTATGCCTTCCAGACATATGCTCACGTCTCCTCTGCTTCTCACTGGTTACTGATGGAAGACTGCACACAGCACACAAGGGGTTTGGCGGGGATAGTTTTTGAATCCAATACACTTTGATATTGTGACGTCTAAGGGTCCTGTTGCTTCTGTGCAGGATTTTCCCTGTTTTATACTAGCATTGGTTTGTCTGGTGGACGTCGCGGTCTTTGGATGCCGTCTGTGGATGCATTCTTCCTTGCTAATTTCCTGACCCTTTTCTTTCCGCAGGCGGGTAAACATCAGGAATACGAGCAGAAGTTGCTTCAGGAACTCTACAAACTAAATCCTAACTTCTTACAGTTGTCTACGGGTACAGTTGACAAGAATAAAAACAAAGTAACTCCCCAGCAGAGGTACGATGTGTAAGTACTGGTGCGGCGTGACTGCTTTCCCGTCTGCATGTCTGTATCTGCCCCGTCTTGTGATGTAGACATATCACCTGGGGTTTGAGTCCCCCCTCTGTATATCAGGGGGATGCGTTGTTGTTGGGATTTATTTCAGTCACTTGTGAGGTTTAATAGTATGTCTAATATCTGTTTTATTGAATATAATAGTCAGGGGGCTTTGGAAAGGTAGAAAGTTGTCATTTTGGGGAACTAGAACGAGTGATGATAGTTTCTGTCAACGGTTTTGTATCCAGCGGTGGTGCCACACTGACACCTGCAGGCAGTTGGTGGTATTACCGCTATGTCCTTTAGGCCTCTTTCAGACGACAGTATGGCTTTTTCAGTGTTTTGCGGTCCGTTTTAAACGGATCCATTGTTCCGTTTTTTGTTTCCGTTGTGTTTCCGGTTTCGTTCCGTTTTTCCGTATGGCATATACAGTATACAGTAATTTCATAGAAAAAATTGGGCTGGGCATAACATTTTAAATAGATGGTTCCGCAAAAAACGGAACGGATACGGAAGACATACGGATGCATTCCGTTTTTTTGCGGACCCATAGACTTTAATGGTGCAACGGAACGTGATTTGCGGCCAAATATAGGACATGTTCTATCTTTAAACGGAACGGAAAAACGGAAATACGGAAACGGAATGCATACGGAACACATTCCGTTTTTTTTTCGGAACCATTGAAATGAATGGTTCCGTATACGGACCGCAAAAAACGGCCCGCAAAACGGGAAAAAAAAACGGCCGTGTGAAAGAGGCCTTAGGCTAAGACTACACAGTAACAAAAAACGTGTGCACCTTGCTGTCAGACTGGAGTCATGCGACTATTTAGAGGTGTGATTTGGCTACAAGTCACGTTCAATTACTGATTTGCAAAACGTACTAAACATGAGCAAAAGAACACTAATGTCGCAATTGAGTGGCAGCCAACACAACTTACATTGGCTCTGTGCTATCAGCGACGTTTCCAGCATAAAGTTCAATGGGATTAGTCTGCGATTTCAGCTTGATTACATCGATTGTCCAGATGATATAGCGGTCACTTTTACATTAGGCATTGGATGGTTGTCCAGAAGAAGATACATTTGCAGCCGCTCTGCTGAAGGGCCTGGACAATTCGGATATAGTGGGGCCGTGCCGGGGTTATGCAGTAGTGTCTGTGTGTCTCCTGACTGTATTCTGCTCAGTTTAGTTATCCCCATGTCAGGGGGTCTCAGTCTGTATGTATACCGCCCAACGTACATTAAATTTGATGAATATTTTGCCACCATTTTTGCTGGCAGTATGCAGAGAGGTTGTCTTTTTCCAGGGAGGGTTGCTTTTGCCATGCTGTTAGATTCCAGCACTATGCCACCCTGGGGTCAGCTCCCCTATATCCACTTTTTGCAGTCGGTGCTCATTTAGACCAATGATTTTCCATTCTGGGTGCTGTGTAAGTGTAGAATGGACCGCACCCAGACTGAAAAATGACCTAGTGCATATATTCACCGGAGTAGTTTTCCACGCAGGCAGTCAGTGTGCACCATCCAGCTCGGATTGTCTTGCAAGACTCATTTACTGAAGTGAAAGGGACTGCAAACGGATGAATCAGATTGTGGCCTGTTTAACCCCTTTCCAACATGTGACGTAATAGTACATCACATGTTGGGTCTTTAAAGATGTTTCACCCAGCTAATGCCGATAGCGGACGTTCAACCTCTCAGATGCCGCAATCTGACCGAGTAGATTACCGGAAGGGTACGCTCCAGCTACACTGTGTGGCGATTGGAGGCGCCGGAGCTTGTGTGCAGAAGCTCCTGTCTTAGTGAATGACAGGAGGCTGCTGCATAGTGTTTTCTATGGAGCCCCTGTCTGTAGCAGGGCTCCATAAGAACATGGTAAAATCATCATTAGCATTGAAGTCTATGAGAATAGCAATCTAATGATTGCTTGTTATAGTTCCCTATAGGAATTGTGTAAAAAAAAAAAAAATAATCATCCCCTTTTCCCCTAAATGGATGTAATAAAACTGGTCAAATTTTTTTTAAAAAAATACACATCATGGGTATACTATCAAAATATAAAAGTATTTCTCCTATACAGAAAAATGGGAATCGAAAAAAAGTGTCAAAAGGCCATTTTTTTTGTTGAGTCTCTTCCCACAAAAAGTGATCAAAATGCCGTACACACCCCAGAATGATATCAATGAAAAGTAAACATTGCAGCGCAAAAAAATTAGCCCTCACACGGCTCTGCACACATAACTACAAAAAAGATATAGGGATCAAAAATGAAAAAAATCAAAACGCAAGAAAAACACGGTACATATGTGGTATCGTCTGATTCGTACTGACCTGGAGAATGAAGAGCACCTGTAAAAAAAAAAAAACTGTAAATGTGTGGCAGACTTGATTTTTAATATTATTTTTTTTTTTCTTCATTTCGACCCATTTGTAATTATTTTTTCCACCACATCTTATGCAATTCTAAATGGTGGCATTAGAAAGTAAAACTTGTCATATGGCTAAGTCAACGGAAAAATAAAAAAAGTTCTGGCTCTGGGAAAGCAAGGAGCGCAAAACAAAAACCAACCAACCTCTGGGGTAGAAAGGGATTCATATCGCTTGTTCAAAAGAGTCTTTATACATTCTCTGCTCCTCGGCGGGGACATAATGTTAGCAAGTCTTGTGGGGTCTTACTGCAGTGGTCTGCCACCAATGATCAGGCACCCTTTTCATGTTAGGTTTTCAACAGGCCCACAGATGCCGATGCACATATCCAGCTTGCTTGATTAATTGGGTCTGGGACAGCCCCTCTGGAAGACTGCCTTAAAGGGGTTTTCTCATCTTAGACGGAGTGCTGTCCGCATCTTTTGTGGCCCCATTGAAGTGAATGGGTCCGCATCCAAGCAGCAAAAACTGCAGCTCGGATGTGGACCAAAACAACGGTCGTGTGCATGAGGCCTTGGGCTAAGGCTACACCTAGACTTTTTATAGTGCTGCGCTATTGTTAACGAGGGGCGCATTAAGTTGCATGCCATCTAACGTGTTCCTGTGGACAGCACAGTAGCTAGATAGTGGATATTGGAAAAACCTTTGCTACAGAAAGTCAGTGTGTAGCAATGTCACTGCTGATAACCCAGTGCCTGTCCAGTCCCACCTCTCCTGACATGTTAGTTTTAGTAACTACTTGCATCCCCCCTGTAATAACTTTTCTTATAATTCTATGTTGTGCAATTCCTCTATTATTCCTGCTAGAAGCTTACAAATAAATTGCCAGCAGTCTGCAATAAAGGTACTGCTGGGTGTTACCTGTAATGGGTGTATCTAACTATCCAATCAGTGCTGCAGGTGTCAGACTGTGCAAGGACACACCCCCGGCTGGTAACACCCAGCTGTACCTTTACTGCAAGCTGCTGACCATTCATAACTTCTAGTAGAAATAATAAAGCAACGGCACAACATTCAAACATAAGAATAGAATATATTATTAATACATGGTGAATTCAGTGGTTACTAAAACAGACCTGTCTGGAGAGGCGACAGGTCCTCTTTAAAGAACCTTTGAAGATGTCTTTCTCCTCTTAAATATTGATGACCTATCTTCTGGATATCACGGCGTTCTGACACCCTCACTGATCAGTGGTTTGCAGCAGCCGCCAGCATTGAACATATAACACTGGAAGATGCAGGAGGCTCCATCCACTGTAGTGGCCCCGCCAAGCATAGATCCCCCAATGATCTGATATCGATGAGCTATCCTAGGGATACGGTATCAATATCCAATGGGTGGAAAACCCCATAATGGGGTTGTCCTAACTCAGACATAGGGGGATATTACTAGGATGTCTGGGACTTGCACCTGTACTTAGAATGGAGCCCATAACGTGAAGGAGGGCGCACCCGCCCTTCATTCGTTCCGATGGAAGTGCTAAAAATAGCTAAGTGGCGCACTTCGCTAATTTAGGCAGTTTCATTGAAATGAATGAGTATTGCACAACCCACTTCTATGGGGCTTTCAGAAATAGCTGAGCCAGCGCTGAGCTATTTCCATCTCTCCCATAAGAATGAATAGAGGGTGGCCGCACATACGCGGTGCGCGCTCCTTCACTTTGTAAGCTCCGTTCAAAACATAGGTGCGGCTCCCAGAGGTGGGACCCGCACATATCAGACATTGGAGGTAGTGATGAGCGAAGCAAGCTTGGGATGCTACATCCGAAGTCGCTTTGTTCATAACTTCGGATTAATACTGTATAGTGATCCATTTCCCTACAGTATTAAAATCTATGGGCTCCAATGAGCCCAAGTTAGTTATTCGCGAAGTCGTGCGTGACTTTGTTGAATAACTTTGGTAATTGATTTTTAAAGTGGAAAACCGCTTTGAAACTTGAAACCTAACTCTGCTTCGGCTCCAACTGGTACCTCGGAACTGAAGAAGAGTTCGGTTTCAAGTTTTAAAGTGGTTTCCCACTTTAAAAATCAACTTTACGGATGACTATCTTTGGCTCACCGGAGTCCATACATTTTAATACTGTACGGAGACCGATCTCCATACAGTATTAATCCGAAGTTTTGAATGAAGCGACTTCGGATGGAACACTCGACGCTCGCTTTGCTCATCACTAATTGGGAGCATATCCTAGTGATATGCCCCCAATGTCTGAGGATGAGACAACCCCTTTAAGATTTTGTGCTGCACAGAGTCCACCTTCCATTGGCAGTGAGAATCCGCACTGCCATTCATTTGGTCATAGCTATTTTCTACCCTAAAGCTGCAGGCCTCTGATTTCTGCCACCAGGGAAAAATCCATGCAAACATGATATGGATGAAGTACCATGCAGCACTAAACATGGTATTAGGGCTAGAACATACAAATGGTTCAAAGCAAAAAAAGCAAAAAAAAAAAGTTTGGAAATACAATAAGATGCAGAATATTTTAGGCTACTTTCACACTAGCGTTGTTTTAATCAGTCGTTCAATTCCGACACCGGAACTGCCCGCTGGATCCGGAAAAACGTGTGAAAACTGATTACATTTGAATCCTGATCAGGATTTTGAGCACAATGAAAAAATGCATTGGAAAAAACGGATCCGCCATTTATGGACTTTAACTTTTTTTTCACATTTTTCGGGTTTAACATGCAAAAGCCGGATCCGGCGTTAATGCAAGTAAATGGGAAAAAGGCCGGATCCGGCGTTCAGCCAAAGTGTTCCGGATTTTTGGCCGGAGGTAAAAATACAACATGCTACGGTTTTCTGAAAAGCCTGATCAGTCAAAAAGACTGAACTGAAGACATCCTGATGCATCCTGAACGGATTACTCTCCATTCAGAATGCATTAGGATAAAACTGATCAGTTCTTTTCCGGATTTGAGCCCCTAGGACGGAACTCGGCACCGGAAAAGAAAAACGCTAGTGGGAAAGTACCCTTAGAAGTGGGGTCTGTGCCCGTACATACGTGGGGTGGTAGCGAGGGCAGGCCTGTATGTGAACTGGACAGTGTCATGTCTGAAATCCGATGAGATTGGGCTTCACAAGCAGCACAGAGTATCAGTCTTGATGGGTGATGGAGGGGGACAAGTAGTGATGCAGCAGAGACCACAGCAGCACAGAGGATTTCTGCCGGACCTGGTCAGTCTCTAGTTGTTTCTTTGGAAGTCGGGACAGTCGGTTTACAATCTCCATTCGTGACCTTTGAGACTCGAGACATTTTGTTCTATTTTCCTTTCTTCCTCATAGAATTTTTTGCTGTTGTGTTTCTGCCTTATTTTTGCGCATTCTTGTTTAATTTCTTCATCGCTTTTTTTTTCTTTCCTGTTTTGTATCCTTTTTTTTTCTCCCTATTTTAATTTTTTTTAGACCCAACAGTAATAACAAAGACGCCTGGCCATCATTACAGAGTTCAAGCAGATCCACCAATGGTTTAACACTGGAACACAGAAAATCGCCTCCTATATTAGACAATGGCTTAGATCCAGACCATTTGACTCCAGACGGTCCAGACTCAGACTTTGGGTAATTGAGCTACCTCTTCATTTTGGGTGGTTCACTTTTCTTATAATTCTCCCCCCCCCCCCCTTCTTCAGTTTCCCGTCTTCCGTCTTGTCTTGTCCCACCTGTTCCATGTGACCTCATTCCACTTTTTCAGTGACTGCTGCTTCCCTTGTTTTAAGGCGTTGGACAAGCTCTTTGCATAGGGGGGATGTGAGGGGAGGCAGATCCAGACCCTTCCTCTGTTAGCCCATTTTCGAGGAGATTGTGCTACCATGGGTTTCATAGCTGCCTATTGGCACCCTTCAGTATTGCGTTGGGTGCTGTGTCATATGAGCTAGATGCCAGAGACATCATCTGCATATCAACTTAGCTTGGTCTAGGGGTTCTGTTATCATAGTCCTCCCTCCCTGTAGGAGCGGTCAGCAGAATGCAAGTGTTGTATTTGGCATAGGAGAATGCAGTGCACTGGCCCATAAAGGGTTACAATGTGGGTGCTTAAGCCCTTTCACCCTACAGGTTCTCAGACCCATAGTTGGAGAGGATGTATACTGCACCTGGCATTTAACTGAAAAGGATATTGGGGATATCGTGCCTGAATACTGCGCTCTACCAATTGGCCCTTCAGAGAACTGTCTTATGATGCTGATTGGCTGTCATACTATCAGTATATAGGAAGCTGGCATCCAGCTGGAAAGGACTTTTAAGTACATGGACTAGGTAGCACCTCTCCCTCATTGTATTAAATTGTGACTAAAGTGACAGTAAATGACAAGAGATAAAAATCTTTTCCCTCGACTTTCTGACCCGATTTCTTTAATGTCCCTTTACTTTCCAGTAGATATAGCTTACCCCCCTTTTTTTGTTTCACACTCCCACAGACCACCTGACTGTTTTTCACACCTTGCTGCTTACAAAACCTGTTTCTTGCAAATTTTTAGGCTGTTTTGGGATACCGCAGAGCATAATGTTTCCAAATTTGGCAGGGTCATAGAGGACGATACAAGGTATGTAGAGCTATAATTTTTTATTTTTTTTTCTTGGATTTGAAATATCACCCCAAGACTGAAGCTAGATGATGACTTGAAGAGGACCTGTCGCCTCTCCTGCCATGTCTGTTTTAGTAGCAGTTCTGGAGCATTTTTTCTTATTACTCTGTATTGTACCATTCCTCGGTTATTTCTCCCAAACATTTATCAATAAATTGATAACTTTTCCTTTTATAAAGGGACATTTCCCTGCACAGTCTCATACTAGCAGCACTGATTGGACTAGCAACTCCCAGTTGTCAACCCATTTGTTTCTTGGAGGAATAGTAGAGGAACAGCACAACATGTAATTATAAGAAAGGCTGCTCTAGGGTGGTTGTTCTTGAATTGTTATTTACTAAGACAGACGTGTCAGGAGAGGTAACGTGTCCTCTTCTTAGAGCTAGGCACATGCTGTGTAATATGCCTCCTTGCAAATAAAGTTTAGTCATTGCAAATGAAAAAATTCTGCAACTTTCCTGTACTTTAGCAAGTAATCTCAGGATCTTTGCTTACTGTCAGTGAATGGGAACATTCTTTACAACTCTGTAAGCAGCATAAGAGACCTCGGATACAGATATACAAGCCCCCCTCCTGGGTCAGCTGAACTGACACCCAGTTTGCAACCTTTGGATGTAATCTATAGATATCTTAATTCACCGATGGCAAGCAGCAATAGTGAATTGAAATAAAGTTTGTGAAGTGGAAGAGTTTTTCCTCATGTTGTAAACAGTGGTTTACTTGTGGAACGTAAAAATAAATTTAAAAAAATCCTTTTTTTTTTTTAATATCTCTGCTTGCTCCCAGTGAACAGAAATATTTTTTTGTTTACATACAGAGGCTGAAAAACTTACTCAGTCATGGACACAGTTGGTTTGGCTTGTTAAAGGGGACTAAACATATGTATACTATAACAAGCTCTGCGCCTGTGTCAGTTGGACTAGGTCCGGGTCAGTCTTCAGCCACTGGATGTAACCGGTGTTTTTCATTCACTGACAGTAGGCAGAGTTCTTGAAAAGTGGTGGTGATCTGAATGACAAAGGAGATTTCAAAGTGGTAGAACTTTTTTGGTACACAGTTAGGCCTCATGCACACGACAATATTTTTTCACTGTCTCCAAAACGGGGGTTCTGTTGGTCCGTGATCCGTGACCGTTTTTTCGTCCGTGGGTCTTCCTTGATTTTTGGAGGATCCACGGACATGAAAAAAAAGTCGTTTTGGTGTCCGCCTGACCGTGCGGAGCCAAACGGATCCGTCCTGACTTACAATTCAAGTCAATGGGGACGGATCCGTTTGACGTTGACACAATATGGTGCAATTGCAAACTGATCCGTCCCCCATTGACTTTCAATGTAAAGTCAGGAGCCCCTATTATACCATCGGATCAGAGTTTTCTCCAATCCGATGGTATATTTTAACTTGAAGCGTCCCCATCACCATGGGAACCCCTCTGTTAGATTATACTGTCGGATATGAGTTAGGGTCTATTCACACGTCCGTTTTTTCTTTCCTGATCTGTTCCGTTTTTTCAGGAACAGATCTGAACCGGATCTGGACCCATTCATTTTCAATGGGTCCTGGAAAAAAACGGACAGCTCAATGTCTGATTTTTTCCAGGACCCATTGAAAATGAATGGGTCCAGATCTGGTCCAGATCTGTTCCTGAAAAAACGGAACAGATCAGGAAAGAAAAAACGGACGTGTGAATGGACCCTTAGATTGTGAAACTCAGATCCGACAGTATATTCTAACACAGAGGCGTTCCCATGGTGATGGGGACGCTTCAAGTTAGAATATATTAAGAACTGTGTACATGACTGCTGCCTGGCAGCACCCGATCTCTTACAGGGGGCTGTGATCCGCACAATTAACCCCTCAGTGTGCGGCCCTCCCTCCCTCTAGTGTATTATTTTCATTGGTGGCCAGTGTGCGGCCCCCCTCCCTCTATTGTATTATTCTCATTGGAGGCCAGTGTGCGGCCCCCCCTCCCTCCCTCTATTGTATTATTTTCATTGGTGGCACAGTGTGCGGCCCCCCTCCCTCCCTCTATTGTATTATTTGCATTGGTGGCCAGTGTGCGGCCCCCCCCCCTCCCTCTATTGTATTATTTTCATCGGAGGCCAGTGTGCGGCCCCCCTCCCTCCCTCTATTGTATTATTTTCATTGGTGGCACAGTGTGCGGCCTCCTCCTCTCCCCCCCTCCCCCGATCATTGGTGGCAGCGGAGAGTTCCGGTCGGAGTCCCAGTTTAATCGCTGGGGCTCCGATCGGTAACCATGGCAACCAGGACGCTACTGCAGTCCTGGTTGCCTTGGTTACTTAGCAATATTAGAAGCATCATACTTACCTGCTGCGCTGTCTGTGACCGGCTGGGAGCTCCTCCTACTGGTAAGTGACAGATCATTAAGCAATGCGCCGCACAGACCTGTCACTTACCAGTAGGTGGAGCTCCCGGCCGGTCACAGACAGCGCAGCAGGTAAGTATGATGCTTCTAATATTGCTAAGTAACCATGGCAACCAGGACTGCAGTAGCGTCCTGGTTGCCATGGTTACCGATCGGAGCACCAGCGATTAAACTGGGACTCCGATCAGAACTCTCCGCTGCCACCAATGATCGGGGGAAGGGGGAGAGGGGAGGCCGCACACTGTGCCACCAATGAAAATAATACAATAGAGGGAGGGAGGGGGGGGCGCACACTGTGCCACCAATGAAAATACAATAGAGGGAGGGAGGGGGGTCTGCCCCCTGCTGCCTGGCAGCCCTGATCTCTTATAGGGGGCTATGATATGCACAATTAACCCGGCACCTGAGGGGTTAATTGTGCGGATCACAGCCCCCTGTAAGAGATCGGGTGCTGCCAGGCAGCAGGGGGCAGTCATGTACACAGTTCGTAGTATATTCTAACTAGAAGCGTCCCCATCCCTATGGGAACGCCTCTGTGTTAGAATATACTGTCGGATCTGAGTTTTCACGAAGTGAAAACTCAGCTCTGAAAAAGCTTTTATGCAGACGGATCTTCGCATACGTCTGTATGAAAGTAACCTACGGCCATGGACGCGGATGCCAATCTTGTGTGCATCCGTGTTCTTTCAAGGACCCATTGACTTGAATGGGTCGGTGAACCGTTGTCCTTCAAAAAAATAGGACAGGTCATATTTTTTGGACGGAAAGGAAACACGGATCACGGCCGCTGATGAACAACGGTGCATTTTCCGAGTTTTCAACGGACCCATTGAAAGTTAATGGGTCCGCAGAAAATCACGGAAAACTGAACAACGGCCACGGATGCACACAACGGTCGTGTGCATGAGGCCTTATTAATGGGGTTTTCCATGACTATAGAATATGGATTTCATCTATAGGGTACACCATCAATATCAGATCAGACGGGGTCCAATTGACTGCACCCCTGCTGGTCTGCTGACTGAAGGGCCCACAGATCTCCAGTTACCATTGGATCCCTTTTATCATTTACCATACCCAGCACTGTGGATTTGTTAATTGCCTTCCCATTCAAATGAACTGGACAGGACGGTGATATAGCGGGCTCATCCACTGCTAAAGGTATGGCGCTGTGCCTAGTGTGTAACCAAGCATGGTTCCCAACATTAATCTGATATTGATTACCTATCCTAAGGATACCAAATCAGTCCTGGAGAACTCCTTTAAAGGCTATGCCTCTGGGGCAATTTTTTTAATGTTTGCATTTTACTCATTTTGGGCTACAAAATATTCAATTAAAGGTTTTTTTCAATCACATACAATGGGGGCATATATTGCTAGGATATGCCCCCATTGTCTGATAGGTGCGGGTCCCACCTCTGGGACCCGCACCTACAGCGAGAACAGAGCTGGAAAATTAATGGAGGGCACATGGGCAATCGCCCTCCATTCATTTTAATGAGGCCGCCAAAAATAGCAGAGGGCTGGCTGAGCCATTTCCATCTGCCCCATAGAAATTTATGGGAGCAGGGGCCGCGCTTTAGCAGCGGAGGAGCAGCACTTGGTGGTGGACGGACCCCGGGAAACCCAGGGT
Source organism: Bufo bufo (assembly GCF_905171765.1). Lineage (NCBI taxonomy): Eukaryota > Metazoa > Chordata > Amphibia > Anura > Bufonidae > Bufo > Bufo bufo. The sequence goes on along the minus strand of NC_053389.1, from coordinate 247,399,105 downwards.
CCTCCAGCCACAGCTCTCCCCGCTCCATACCTATCAGACAATGGGGGCATATCTTAGCGATATTCCCCCATTGTATGTGATGGGAATACCCCTTTTAAAAGTTTTCAGCCGTTTTTTAACTACAGGGGTGAAAAATCTGTCTGTTTGCACACTGTCCCTGTTAATTCTGTCAGGTCTTTTGTGAAACCTTCTCTGATTTCCTGACCTCATAAACACTCATTTAAAGCAGTTTTCTTATTAGTTTGATAAGAGTTTAGCCATGAGTGCTTGAGGTCAGAAGATCAGTGATAAGGCTCCACATGAGCTGTCAGTGATACGGTACTCACAGGCTGATTTTTTTTTTTTTTTTTTTAAACCCCTATACCTAAAAAAAACGTCTAAAAGATTTTAATAAACACAAATTGAAGAAAAAATAATTTTTTTGCTCAAAATGAATAAAAGTCAATCATAAAAATGTCTAAGTTTTTTTTTTTTTCTAGTTAAATCAATGCTGGCTGTTCTGCCCACAGAACCCCTTGTTTCTCAGTCTTCTCTTATATTACTATGCATGTGCCTTACTTGGATCACTTTTGCCTACGCGCCCCTCTCTCTCACCTGTAGCTATTCCTCCTTGTGGCACCATGTGCTTCATCATGTAGCCTCCAGTCTTACTGTATGACATAACAGCTCTGCCCTTCAGTCTTATTTATTATGTCCATGCATCTTCAAAAGACTCTCGAGAACTTTAACTGGTGCAACTTGGCACCCCATGTTTATCCCTTTTCCCGTGTGTGCTCTGAGATGCTAACATCTAACCCTAGACCTGATAACTGTCTGACAGTGACGTTCCTATGCAGGACCTTACACCTATTGGTTTTTGGGTTCTTTCTTCTATGTACTTGGAAATTGGGGGGAGGTCGAGGACTAATGCAGCTTGCGTGGTCTATAACTATAGTGTTTAGCTTGCCAGAGCTCTCCTATTATTTTACTAGTCAATGACTAGGAATAAGCAAGTGTGGGTCTCTGAGATGTGAGACCCCATGGTGCGGCGGGATGCTTGTGGCAAAATGCCGACTACCTGTGGTGGCAGATAGCCCCAAGATTTACAGTCAAAATGGTGAGGACATTCGCCACCACACATGAGCATGGTTTGGCTTCATAGCTGTGTGTAGTCGTTTTACTTTGTGCAGTGACCACTTGTATATGATCTTTTGGTTATTTTTTTATTTTTTTTGTCTTCATTTTATATTTCAGTGTGTGATTTTTATTTTTATTTTTTTTAGTTCTTTTTAACTTGTAGTGATGTTGACCTTTTTTAGAGTTGTGTTACAGGACTGTAAGACTGCGGACGGGAAAAGCATTTCACAATTTTAAATGTACATGAAAAAGGAAAGTAACTATAAATCTCTGCAGTACTGGATTTGTTCTGACTTCTCCATTCACCTCTAAAGCTGCTCTCAGATTTTTTCAGTTGCTTTAGAAATGTCTAGCAGATTGGCTCCACTCTGCTTTCAGACATGTGGCTTACCAGCTTGACTGGGACTGCATAACTCACCCAGCCACCCATAATGTACAACAGGATACCCGCAAACTTCTGGATTGAACTTTAGATGTGAATGAAGAGGAAAAACCTCATGTGCAAGATGAGGAATCGGAAGGGTTTACCGAGCCAAATAACATTTTTTATTTAGATTTTGAAACCATTTTAATGTTGCGTTTTCCTTTAAAGGCTATGGACACCTTCGGGGATATAAAAAAAAATTTTTTTGTTGGTTATTAAACATTTTCAGCAGTTTTTGTGATACATGGGTTTAAAAATCAGTCTATTTGCAGACGCTCCTGAGTTCCATCAGCTGAGGGTTCATGTGAAGCCTTATCTCTGATCTCATAAACACTCTATAGCTAAACTCTTATCAAACTGCTAAGAATATGGCCTAAATGAGTGTTTGAGGTCAGAAGATCATAGATAAGGCTCATGTAAGCCCTCAGCTGACGGGACTCGGGAGCAACCGTCTGCAAAAAGAATAACTTAAAAAATGATTTTTAGCCCAAAATGAGGAGTTCTACTTTCACACTGGCGTTTTGGCTTTCAGTTTGTGAGATCCGTTCAGGGCTCTCACAAGCCGTCCAAAACTGATCAGTTTGCTTTCTAATGCATAAGGATCCGCTCAGAATGCATCAGTTTGCTTCAGTTCAGTTCTCCATTCCGCTTTGGAGACGGACACCAAAATGCTGCTTGCAGCGTTTTGGTGTGTGTCTGATGAAACTGAGCCAAACATATCCGTCCTGACACACAATGTAAGTCAATGGGGACATATCAGTTTTCACTGACACGATCTGGCACAATAGAAAAATGGATCTTTCCTCCATTGACTTTCAATGGTGTTCAAGACTGATCCATCTTGGCTATGTTTAAAGATACTCGCCAAATATTCAGACACACACACATAATGTAAAGTTATAATTTATTGATACAATTTAATACAACACATAATAAATAGCATAATTAAAGAAATAGCAGCAATACATGAAGTGCGATGACAAAAATATTCACCCCAAAATTTCCACGGTCACGTTAGATATATTTCCAGCGGGTGTATGATATACTTAATGTGCAATCAACCCCAAATGTTAGTAATACACCACACTTGCATATATCACCTTAGTCCTGCCCACGGTATTGTGAGCCACATTAAAAATAGTAACCAAGGCCTAATATAAAAGACAAATGCCACAATAATATATCCCAAGTTAGGCTGACTGTTTCTAAAGCATATGCTATACAATACCGTGAAATAAACACCAAATATGTAAAAAGGGCAGGATTATCACATACAGACTGAAGTCCTTGAGGGAACCCACCCCTGACGTGCGTTTCGCCTCGCTTCCTCTTGGGTGCATACCCAACCATCACAACCCCCTCTTATTTATACCCCATCCCATGAGTGCATACTCCCCCCAAACCTGGAAAACCACAGGCAGTATCATTATTAGGCTCCATTCAGACGTCCATAAGTGTTTCGCGAATCACGGACACTGGCAATGTGCGTTCCGCATTTTGCGGGCCACATATTGCCGGCACTAATAGAATATGCCTATTCTTGTCCGCAATTGCGGATAAGAATCGGACATGTTCTATTTTTTTCGGGAACCGAAATACGGACCCGCATCGTGCGGCCCCATAGAAATGAATGGGTCCGCAATTCCGTTCTGCAAAATGCAGAATGAAATTTCGGACATGTGAATGGGGCCTTAAGGGCAGTCTCGCATCAGAAATTCACAAGCATCCAAGCCAAGTAGCGCGATAAGTGGCGGTCACGTGATCACATTGACCACCTGATCCGCCGTATTGTAACTTCCAGCGACCTCCGAAATATTGCGACATTTCTGAGTATATCGCGATCACGTGATCATACCGGTCCCGTGAAACGCGATGCCTACAGACACACATGATCACACACGATCACATGATGTTGCCAGGAGCGCCATTTTAGAGAAGGGCAACCTGCCCATATCCTGATCTCAGGAGAACATCAACATAAGATGGACATAATAAGCTAGATTACAAGATAGTTAAGGGATATCTATTGATCGAAATTTATCTTAGCAACCATCTAAATTTCTTCACTACAACCACATGCCAAGGATATATTACAAATATATATTCCGGGGTAGTTTCGCCCTATCACTGTACCAATTAAAAGCATGGAATATAATAGTCAATTAATGTATTTGTGTAAACATGATTATTAGTGCCCTGAAGAGTATACATAATTTATAGTAGAAAACTACTAAAAGTGACCAATGAGTATCCAAAAATGATTATATCATAAATTCTGTGATCAATAAAGTAAGACATAGAAGCCAATTTATAAATACACTAATAAAAAATTTATAAGGTCCTAAAAATACACATGTTAAAGATAATGCAAACGGATCAGTTCTATGCAGATGGTTGTAGTATCTGAAACAGATCTGTCCATGACGGATCCGCACAAAACGCGAGTGTGAAAGTAGCCTTAAAAGCAAAAAAAAACAAATTGTCCCCAAAGGTGTCCATAGCCTTTAAATGTTATCATACCTTGCAATTATGTTTCAGAATCGTTGTGATACCCTGGACGGTTATAGTCTTACGAATATTCCTAAACCGTGTTCCTGTGCAGTATACAGTCAGGTCCATAAAAATTGGGACATCGACACAATTGTAAAATTTTTGGCTCTCTACACCACCACAATGGATTTGAAATGAAACGAACAATTTGTGCTTTAACTGCAGACTGTCAGCTTTAATTTGAGGGTATTTACATCCAAATCAGGTGAACGGTGTAGGAATTACAACGGTTTGCATTAGGGATCGACCGATATTGATTTTTTAGGGCCGATACCGATAATTTGTGAACTTTCAGGCCGATAGCCGATAATTTATACCGATATTCTGGGAATTTTCATTTTTGAGAAAAAAAAAAATTCATACACAAATCTGCTGAAAATTAATATGTTTATTGTTAATGTGTATTTTGGTTTATTGTTAATGTGTATTTTTTTTTTTTTATAAATCTTTTTCATTTATACTTTAATATTTTTGTATTTTTTTTTTTTTACTAACTTTTAGCCCCCTTAGGGACTAGAACCCTTGTCCTATTCCCCCTGATAGATCTCTATCAGAGTGAATAGGAGCTCACACTGTCCCTGCTGCTCTGTGCTTTGTGCACACAGCAGCATGGAGCTTATCATGGCAGCCAGGGCTTCAATAGCGTCCTGGCTGCCATGGTAACCGATCGGAGCCCCAGGCTTACACTGCTGGGGCTCCGATCGGAGGAGCAGGGGAGAGGGGATCCTGTGGCCACTGCCACCAATGAGTAATACTGGGTGGGGGGGAGGGGCGCACTGCGCCACCAATGTTTTTACTATTGGCCGGCATTGGGGTGGGGGGCGCACTGCGCCACCAATGATTAATACTGGGGGGCTCGGGGGGGGCGCACTGCGCCACCAATGAAGAGGAGTCTTTCATTCATTCATATACAGGAGGCGGGAGCTGGCTGCAGAATCACATAGCCGGCTCCCGACCTCTATGAGCGGTGGCTGCGATCCGCGGCACCTGAGGAGTTAACTACCGCGGACCGCAGCTGCCGTTCATAGAGGTCGGGAGCCGGCTATGTGATTCTGCAGCCAGCTCCCGCCTCCTGTATATGAATGAATGAAAGGCTTATCTTCATTGGTGGCGCAGCGGCCACAGCCCCTCCCCTCCTCTTGTCTCCTCTCCTGCTATTGGCGGCAGCAGCAGCATCACAGGGGGGAGGAGACACTGCTTCCTTCTCCCCTGTGCTGCGGAGGGAACACAGAACGCGCTGAGAGCAGCGCGTTCTGTGTTCCCCATACGTTATCGGTATATCGGCAAAATAGATGCCGATACCGATAACGTTCAAAATCCTCAATATCGGCCAAACCGATAATCGGTCGATCCCTAGTTTGCATATGTGCCTCCCTCTTGTTAATGGGACAATGAGCTTTTCAGCTTTTCTATGGCCAGGTGTTTTATTCCATCATTATCCCAATTACAATGAGCAGATAAAAGGTCCAGAGTTCATTTCAAGTGTGCTATTTGCATTTGGAATCTGTTGCTGTCAACTCTCAAGATGAGATCCAAAGAGCTGTCACCATCAGTGAACCAAGCCATCATTAGGCTGAAAAAACACAACAAACCAATCAGAGAGATAGAAAAAACATTAGGCGTGGCCAAAACAACTGCTTGGAACATTCTTAAAAAGAAGGAACGCATCGCTGAGCTCAGCAACACCAAAAGACCTGGAAGACCACAGAAAACAATTGTGGTGGATGACCGAAGAATTCTTTCCCTGGTGAAGAAAAAAACCTTTCACAACAGTTGGTCAGATCAAGAACACTCTCCAGGAGGTAGGTGTATGTGTGTCAAAGTCAACAATCAAGAGAAGACTTCACCAGAGTGAATACAGAGGGTTCACCACAAGATGTAAACCATTGATGAGCCTCAAAAACAGGAAGGCCAGATTAGAGTTTGCCAAACGACATCTAAAAAAGCCTTCACAGTTCTGGAACAACATCCTATGGACAGATGAGACCAAGATCAACTTGTACCAGAGTGATGGGAAGAGAAGAGTATGGAAAAGGAAAGGAACTGCTCATGATCCTAAGCATACCACCTCATCAGTGAAGCATGGTGGTGGTAGTGTCATGGCGTGGGCATGTATGGCTGCCAATGGAACTGGTTCTCTTGTATTTATTGATGTTGTGACTGCTGACAAAAGCAGCAGGATGAATTCTGAAGTGTTTTGGGCAATATTATCTGCTCATATTCAGCCAAATGCTTCAGATCTCATTGGACGGCGCTTCACAGTGCAGATGGACAATGACCCAAAGCATACTGCAAAAGCAACCAAAGAGTATTTTAAGGGAAAGAAGTGGAATGTTATGCAATGGCCAAGTCAATCACCTGACCTGAATCCGATTGAGCATGCATTTCACTTGCTGAAGACAAAACTGAAGGGAAAATACCCCAAGAACAAGCAGGAACTGAAGACAGTTGCAGTAGAGGCCTGGCAGAGCATCACCAGGGATGAAACCCAGCGTCTGGTGGTGTCTATGCGTTCCATACTTCAGACTGTAAAAAGTGAAAGTTTGATTTATGATGATTTTAGTCCCATTATTTTTGGTCCCGTAACAAGTGGGAGGCACATATGCAAACTATTGTAATTCCTACACCGTTCACCTGATTTGGATGTAAATACCCTCAAATTAAAGCTGACAGTCTGCAGTTAAAGCACATCTTGTTTGTTTCATTTCAAATCCATTGTGGTGGTGTATAGAGCCAAAAATGTTAGAATTGTGTCGATGTCCCAATATTTTTGGACCTGAGTGAGTGAGCAGTGAGTTCTGGATTGTTTTCCTTCATCTTGGCCTGTAAATTGTAACCACGTCGTATATTTTTCCATTTTCAGTTCTGTCGACAAATCATCAGAGTCGTTGAGTATAGGGAACGGAGATAACCTGCAACAGGTAAGTGAAAAAGTGCGGAATAGAAAGTTGTATACACGTTATAGATCCATTATGTGGTGTGTATCGAAGTCTGTGTGCTTCTCTCTGCCTGAGACTCTATATGGGGGAGGAGGGGGGGGGAGTACATAATGGTTCATGTCATAGGAGTGAGAAATCGGTGAACGCACTACCCCCTGGACCACAGTGCCTACAGGAGTAAGCCCGTGTGGAACAACGGCCTTTCTGCCTTCTCCAAAAGATGTCAGTATACACTGATTTATTTTTTTTGCATTCAAGTTTTGAAAGCTTTCTGATTAAAGGTTGACTTAGAGCCCATTTACATGCAGCAATTATCCCCACATTCGTTACAGAGGGTGATGTTCGGCTGATTTTAAACACTGGATTGTACAAATCCTTGTTCCCAATAGATGTCAAGCTAATCTGCAGATGGTCCTTTAAGGGTGCCTTCACATGCCACAGGTTTTATTACAAAAATTTCTACACCTGAAAATCAGCTCAATTAGTCTGAATGGGATTGTTTTGGTGACAAACCCATGAATTGCCTCAAGCCCCATTCAAATGACTGGAACTGATTTTCAAGCACATACATTTCTGAAAAAGAATCTGCCATATGTAAAGGCACCTTTTACTTAGACTGAGGAAATTATCGAGGATGAACATTTGAACATTCGTACAAGCGCTCATTCCTGATAATTGCCCCATGTAAATGTGCCCACAATTACTAGAAAAATGAGCAAAGCACTCATTGGTTAGGTGACTTGTCGTTTATGCAGCCCATTGTCCTGTGTAAACAGCTACAAACAGTGATTCTGTACAGGAGTACAGAATGATCGCAGTACTGATCATTCATCCCCATATACAGAGGATGACTTCTGCATGTAAATGAGCCTGTACTCTGTACTGTGATTTGTATATTCACAAAATAGAAGGGGATCAGCTTAGGAGCATTGCATTGATAAATGTAATGACGCCATCCCAAGTCACACTCCTGGGATAGCATACGGAAGGTGCACTGCTGTATTTGAGTTCCCACCTCTTACTCCTCCCTGATCTGACTGAGCACATGGACTGAGACTCTGCTGTTTTAAAAGTGCAAACAGAAAGGAAGTTGGGCAGCACGGTGTCTTGCAGCGCTGGGGTCCTAAGTTCGAATCCGGCCAAGGACAACATCTACATAAAGTTTGTATGTTCTCCCCGTGTTTGCGTGGGTTTCCTCCGGGTACTCCGGTTTCCTCCCACACTCCAAAAGATATACTGATAGGGACCTTAGGATATAGTAGCGCTATATAAGTGCATAAAATAAGTTACACTCTAGACAGGGACCAGTATACATGGAGTAACTTCAGAAAATAATAAGTTGCCTAAAATATTCCTATAGATTATTAAAGGGGTTGGCCCACTTTGGACCTTGATGGCCTATTGCTAGGATATGTCATCAATGTCTGATCGGTGCAAGTCCTACCTCTGGGACCCACTCCTATGTCCAGAACAGGACTCCAAAAGTGTAGGAAAGTGTGGGTGGCTTGCTCTCCATTCATTGCTGTGGGACCTCCGAAAATAGCCGAGCAAGCGTGCCCAGCTATTTTTAGAGGTCTCATAGTGGTGAATGAGAGTGTACTGCGCAAGTGCGGCGACCTTTCCATTCACCGCTGTGGAACTGCCAGAAGACTGAGCCAATGCTCGGCTATTTGCAGAACTCTCATAGCAGTGAATGGTGGGTGACTGCGCATGCACAGCTCTGTTCAATTGGGGGTCCTGTTCTGGAGAGACGAGCGGACTCTTTTCTAAGTATAGGTGCAGGTTCCAGTGTGGGGCCCGCTCCTACCAGATAGGAACGCCTCTTTTAATATGTGATAAAACAAATGTCTGATGGCAGTGTCCCCTTTGAGGTTGTCTACTCTCTTTATTATTGGTAGCCAATCCTCCGGGTAGGTCATCGGTATCAGATCAGGGTAGCTCTGGCACCAAAGCTTACGTAGCTCCATTCGTTGTGTAGTAGACAGAGCTGGTTACTGCAGCACTGCCCCCATTGAGGGGAATCGGAGCAGCGCAGCAGTTACAAGCTTCTGCCAGTACACAATGGATGTAGATGTGTATTTCCGGCACCAGAGCTACTCTGAAACATCTGAACAATCTGATTTTGATGGCCTGTCCTGAGGATTGGCCATTGATGGTAATGAAGTGGACAATCCTTTTAGGGTACATGCACACGTTCAGGATTCATGTGCGGAGAATCCGCAGGTGTTCGCAGGCAAATATGTGCGGTCAATCCACATCATTGGTGCATATTTTCCGCATGCGGATTTTACTAAGTGAAAAAAGAAAATCCGGTCAGGAAAAAAAGACATGCTGCGGATTTTAAAATCCGCGTGGAAAAAATCGGCATCATGTGCATTGAGAATTTCAAATTCTCGTAGAATACAGTGTACATGACCTACGGTGCGTATTTTCCCGCACGCAATCCTGATGGTGTGCATTTAGCCTTAATGTCAAGTGTAAACTAGAGAAATGAGTCTAAGTAGCATTTTACTATTGAGCACTGTTACCTTGCAGCACTGGGGTCCTGAATCCAAGGCAACATCTTTTTGAGTTTCATATGTTCTCCCCATGTGTGGGTATTGGCTTCCAATGAGTTATGCAATGACAAGGACTGATGTGGATAGTTCATGGTTATTTTTTTTAAATCCACAGATATTACCAAGTGACACCCCATCACCTCCGCCAGGTTTATCAAAACCCAACCCCACTGTCCCCATCAGTTCAGCCAATCACAGTGCAAGGTCTCCTTTCGAGGACGCTATGACAGAATCACAGTCTCTATTCTCAGACAACTTCAGACACCCTAACCCTATCCCCAGTGGTCTCCCTACATTTCCCAGTTCCCCACAGACATCCAGTGAATGGCCCACAGCTCCAGAACCTCAAAGTCTTTTCACATCAGGTATCTATAATTTCTTTGCCCTTTTCAGTAAAAAGTCTTGACAGTCTGATGCAGCCACAGTAGTGACACAGCCCAGGTAAAATGTACATTTATTTTCCTTTCTTTACCCAGAAACTATTCCGGTCTCCTCATCTACGGACTGGCAAGCAGCATTCGGCTTTGGCTCTTCTAAGCAGCAAGAGGATGACCTAGGTTTTGATCCCTTTGATATCACCCGCAAAGCCTTAGCAGACTTGATTGAGAAAGAACTCTCTGTCCAAGACCAGCCTGCATTATCACCCACATCTCTTCAGAACCCTTCTCCTCACACTACTGCCAAAGGGCCAGGCTCTGGCTTCCTCCACCCATCCACAGTCGCCAATGCCAACTCTATCTCTAGCACCTTTCCCGTCTTGCCACAGAGGTTCCCACCGTTTCAACACAGAGCAGTTTATAACTCGTTCAGTTACCCGGGCCAGGCAGCACGGTATCCGTGGATGGCCTTTCCACGCAATAACATCATGCACTTGAACCACACAGCAAATCCAACATCCAACAGTAATTTCATGGACTTGAGTCACCCTTCTCAACACAACACAGGCCTAGGAGGGATTCCCATTTCAGGTAGGTTGCACCTAAGTCTTTGATTACAGGGGATCTCCTTGAGGATGTTGAGAATTTGTTGGTTATCAGTTTGGGATTGTTTTTATTACCAGACCTTTCAATGTTTACAGAAAACAAAGGCACTTGACTCAACTATGGATGAAAAGTATCCATACAATCTCCAACAGTTTCACCATTAATTATAGGTTCTCAAGTTTTCTTTCCTGTCTTGGTTATACACTCATTGCCAAAAAATTAGCACACTCCGATAGAAATGTCAGATTGCTGCAGAACTCAAGGTTCAGTTATGCCTCAGGTAGACATGTAAATCATTACTGGTGTGGTCTTTTTAGACACTGGATCTTACCACAAGAGGCTGTAAAAGTGCTTCCCCTACTGCCCTAAAAAAGGCTCTGAGGCTACTTTGGGTAGTGAACTTTTTGGTGAGAGATGGTTGACTTCTAGGTGTGCCTCTACGATGCACTCAAAGACATTTTGCCCAGCTCACAGACTTTGAGAGGGGGCGCATCACTGGACTGAGAGAAACAGGATGCTCATTTCAATGAATTGCCCTCCACCTAGGCCGTTCCTTTCTGTTAGGTGGCAGTAGGACCAGTGGTTACATGAGGGCATCTGCAACGAACACGCTCTGGACGGCCTAGACAAACCACTAGTAAAAAGGATTGTTTGATCCCCGGAAAAGCATGAGTATTGTTGTCCACCATACAGACACAATCAAGAAACTTGGACTGCTACTGACTGGAACCATATTGTCTTTAGAGACAAATCCAGGTTCTGTTTGAGATCCAGCGATTCGAGTATGGTGGCCTAGTGGTGAGCGCTAAAATCCAGCCTTTGCTATGCAGTGACGCACTGCCCCAACTGCTGGTCTGAATATCTGGGGAGCCATTGCGTAAAAGTCACTCTAGTAGTGTAATCGCTTATATACATCATCCTTACATTCATACACACAAAGTTTAATTTGATTCCAAAGTTCCTTCTTGGTGTGTATTTTTTATTTATACATTTTTTGGTCAGTGACTTTTTGTATGGTCCTTGGAAAGCTTTTTGACCACAATTTTAGAGTTAATAATTGGTCAATAAGCCATTTGAGCCTAAAGGGCTCACATAGCAAATTGACCAGGCTGTGCCGAAGTATGGGAGCTTGGGGACTTACTACTGCCAAATTCAAGTCCAGTGGTCGGAATTCACTATCGTCCAGGTTGCTTGTTCTCAATGAAATCTGCCAAAAATTCAGTGGGTGTATGCAAGTTATTTCTTTCCTAAAACCTCATGTACATGTTCGCAACTTTTTTTTGTTTGTTTTTTACTGCTCCAATGGATTAAAAGTGAAAATGAAGTAATTTTCGAATGGGTCTTAATGTAAACTCCTGTTTTGTTTCTACAGCACTGAGTCAGATCTATACATCTCCAACTAATGACAAAGTACATGGCTGTATATGTTTGCCATCAGCCGGGTTCAGTGTACAAAGAGAATATACCCCTTTTGATCTGGTCAGGAATTTTATTGCAGGAGGGGGTTTTATTTCACCATTACTGTTTGGGTGACCCTTCACACCGTGTTGAGACACAATTTAAATATTTATTTTTCAAATGGTCATAAAGACCAGTAGTTGTCTCTTGGCTGACACGTGTGATGATTTCAAACTAAAACGTAACATTTATTATTCCTATAAATAAAAAAGAAGAACCACTATAATACACTAACCTTTAAAATTTTCAGCTATGCCTGCTGTATGGATAATGATTATTATTTTTATTGTGGAGCCCTTTAGATAGGTGTGGAGGTGCTACTGACCGCTTTGCTCTCCTGTTTGCTACTAGGCTGCTTTATATTAGCAGCCTCTGCAGCTGAATGTTAAAGCTAGCTCTGTTCCTGCACAGTGCTAAGTCTTAGCACGGTAGCTTAGCACTCACTCTACACTGTCTGCCTATCTAGCTACCACTACTTTATCAATTGTACATTCTGAATCGCAGGCACACACTGTTTAAAAACCATGCTTTACAGCACTCTGTGCTGTAAAGCATGGTTTTTAAACAGTGTGTGCCTGCGATTCAGAATGTACAATTGATAAAGTAGTGGTAGCTAGATAGGCAGACAGTGTAGAGTGAGTGCTAAGCTACCGTGCTAAGACTTAGCACTGTGCAGGAACAGAGCTAGCTTTAACATTCAGCTGCAGAGGCTGCTAATATAAAGCAGCCTAGTAGCAAACAGGAGAGCAAAGCGGTCAGTAGCACCTCCACACCTATCTAAAGGGCTCCACAATAAAAATAATAATAATTATCCATACAGCAGGCATAGCTGAAAATTTTAAAGGTTAGTGTATTATAGTTCTTCTTTTTTATTTATAGGAATAATAAATGTTACGTTTTAGTTTGAAATCATCACACGTGTCAGCCAAGAGACAACTACTGGTCTTTATGACCATTTGAAAAATAAATATTTATTTCACCATTGACACCTAAGCCTTCAAAGGATGGGCAGGTGGACATCTGCTTATCCAAATTAAACATCACGCACCTCCCTTTAGTCCCCCTTATATTAATTTGCATGGTTGCCTAATAAATTACTGGGTGAGACGAGGACTGAAACTATAAAGCTTGATTTGATGGGGTTCACATTTTGGGGTCAGCTAAGGCCTCATGCACACGACCGTTTTTTCGGGTCCGCATCCGAGCCACAGTTTTTGCGGCTCGGTTGCGGACCCATTCACTACAATGGGGCTGCAAAAGATGTGGACAGCACTCCGTGTGCTGTCCGCATCCGTTGCACCGTTCCGTGGCCCTGCAAAAAAAATGTCCTATAATTATCCGTTTTGTGGACAAGAATAGGCATTTCTACAATGGGCCGCCCGTTCCGTTCCGCAAATTGCGGAAGGCACACGGGCGGCTTCCGTTTTTTGCGGATCCGTGGTTTGAGAACCGCAAAAAATGGCACTGTCGTGTGCATGAGGCCTAAGACTGATTTAACTTTATTTATTTCACTGTTATAAGCGCTATTCCAGTTAAAGAGAATGTGTCATCAGAAAATGACATGGTTTAAATCACATTTTCATTTTTAACATTTTTAAAGAATTTTAATCCAAACAATCATTTTTTTATTTTTATTTCTCGCCCATTTTCCTTGGGGGACACAGAAGACCTTGGGGTATAGCTCAGCTCCCTAGGAGGCGTGACACTAAGTGAGAACTGTTAGGTCCCTCCTCCAGCAGCTATACCCTCAGCCTGGAGAGAGAGACTGCCAGTTTTTTGCTTAGTGTCCAAGGAGGCAAGACACTCCCTGCTCTGCAGGGCTGTTTTCTCCTTGTTTAAATTTTAGATTTTTACTTTTTTTTTTTTCTTTCAGACCATCAGGGACAACAGAAACGCAATAGACCTCTCTGTTTCACCCGGGGTTGAGCTGCGCCAGTGCCGGTCACCCGCACTGCTGCCTCCCCCACAGAAGGCAAGGTGGACCAGGACAGCCTAGCTCCCCTGCATCCCGCCAGCGCAAGGGTCGCCCGCACGCCAAGTCCCTCTTCCATCGTCCTGCCACTACGGTGCCAGTAGCTAAAGTGGCGACCCTGCTGGAACGGACCGAGGGTGAAGACAGCTGATGGTGAGAGAGTGGCTTCTCCAGCCCTTGTTTCTCTTGGGATACGATGCTTGCCGCAAGCCTTGCACTCTTCTCTGAAGAGATCATTCTGATTCCACCTGACCTGGACGGGCTCTACTGCCCTGAGCTAGGCGGTACGCATTCTCTGGTTTGGATTGTATATTGCGGTTCCGTTGTGACGGTATCCACTGTGTTCGTTGGCCCTTCCACCTGGGGAGTGTTCGTGGTTCCTAGATGCGTACCCATTCGTCCTCCCGCTGCATTGCTTCCCTGCGCAATCGGTCACATGGACGAGAGTGCTGTCTGCAGCGCCCCTCGAATTCTACGTTGGCACTGGCAGGTCTACGGTTCCCTCGCCTACTACCATTTCCTCCTCTTCGGATGCAGTGTGGTAGGAGTCCTTCCTATTGGCGCCCTCTGCGCTTCAGTTCTGCTCTGCTACCAGGTTCGGGCTGCTCTCCTCGGGAAGGTCACCCAACTTCTCTTGGGTGCTCGATTATCCAGGTCCGGGGGACCTCCACTTTGGGTTCTTCAGGGTATTCGCCTTCTGCGAGGCGGTGAGCCGGGCGTCTCACAGAGTAGCGGATGTTATGCTTTTGAGCTGTCCTACTATGACTACCCTGTTACCCACTCCTCCTTTCGGTTGGAGGGTGTTATGCCGGCCTCTGTCTCGACTGCTTTTTCTCGCCGGCTCGGGGCATATCACTCCGATGTGGCTTCTGCCCTGGCCAGGCTTCAGAGGCTGTTCCTTCCATAGTTGTTCACTTGGATGGTTCCGGTGTTCCTTGTGGCCTCGTACCGTCTCCCTCATTCACACTGGCTGTACTAGCTGTGCCCCCATTTACCGGGTCTACCGCAATCTGTCCTCCCGCTTGGGTGCAGATTGCGTTTTCCATTCTAGGCGATGGTCCTGCTGTAGACTTACCTTCTCGGTAACTTGGGAGGACTACCCTTCGGTCAAGATTGTCCTTCGATCTCCCACACCGGGACAGTAGAACCCCTTCCTCTGGTGGCAACATCGACATGGACTTTAGCCTATCTTGTCCTGGCATCTGTCGGATGCTTGGCGGACCCTTTCGGTTCCTTCCGTCTGCCCTTCTGCTCCCCCACTCCGGGTGGATACGGGACGACGTTGCTCGGGGGCCGACGGGACCAGTTTTGCCGGACTCTTCTGCCCGTGTTACTGGTCTGCACCTGATCACATTGGGTTTTTTCCCGCTTGCCCAGGCGATTTCAGCGGGCACTTAGAGTTCTTACCTGGGGTTCTGTGGGAAGCTGGGCATTCCCCCACTCTGCCTTTCTCTCCCCATGCTTCTCTCCCGGCCTGGGACTGGGACTCTGTTCCTTGAAGGGTCAAGTGTCGGCGCTGTCCATCCTCTTCCAGCGTTCCCTGGCCCCTCTTGAGCCTGTCAAGACCTTCTTCCACGGTGTGGCTCATTGGTTCCTCTGTACCGTCCCCCGGTACCGCCCTGGGAACTACATACTGAGCTCTCGGCGCTCCAAGCTTTCCCTTGGAGCCGTTACAGAAGTTCTCTCTACTCCTTCTGTCCTGTACGGTTGTGTTTCTGTAGCCATCGTGTCTCTCAGACTGGTGTCTGAATGGCGTCCCTTCTTGTTCCGAGCCTTCTGTCCTTCCCCAGGACAGGGCTGTTCCCCGTCCCTTCCTTCCTTCTGGAGGTGGTATCTGCCTTTCACTCAACGAGGCCATCGTCCTCCCCTTCCCACCCCCAGGAACGGACACTTCACCGATTGGACGTTGTTCGGGCCTTGCAGTTTTACTGGGAGATCACCGGCTCTTGTCGACGCTCGTACTCTTGTGGTTCCAGGAGGTCTGCGCAAAGGTTTGACGGCCTCCAGGGTGGCTTTTCCCCACTCCATCAGAATGGCTATTGCTGAGGTTATCGCACCAAGGGCAGGGTTCCGCCTTCGGTGTCACCGCTCATTCCACCAGAGCGGTCGGTGCCTCCTGGGCCGGAGACATTGGGCTTCGGCCGTGCAATTGTGCAAGGCGGCCACCGGTATTCCTTGCACGCCTTACCAAGTTCTACAGGGGGCATACTCTGGCTTCGGCGGATGCTGCCTTGGGCCGCCTAGTTTTGCAGGCGGCGGTTCCTTGATGCCTTCGGGTGCTTCACCTTGGAGCTGTGGTTTCCCCCCCCCCTCTCTTGGACTGCTCTCGGACGTCCCAAGGTCTTCTGTGTCCCCCAAGGAAAATGGGCGAGAACCACGATTTTTGTATAACTTACCAGTAAAATCTCACTCGCTCTTCCTTGGAGGACACAGCACCCACCCATTCATTGTTTTTTTTCTACACTGTTTTCGGACTTGGTTTACCCCGTTGGGTAGTTGGCTTGTTGGTTCCACTTGTTGGACATTGCCCTTTCTCACTACTTGGACACACAACTGGCAGTCTCTCTCTCTCTCTCCAGGCTGAGGGTATAGCTGCTGGAGGAGGGGCTTAACAGTTTTCACTTAGTGTCACGCTTCCTAGGGAGCTGAGCTATACCCCAAGGTCGTCTTTGTCCCCCAAGGAAGAGCGAGAAAGAGATTTAATTGGTAAGTTATACAAAAATCTTGTTTTTCCATGTCAATGTCTATATTTAAACAAAAAATCTTGCAGTCCCCTCCTTTCTGTCTTTAGCCCATGGGGCTGCCATAAAGCAATTTTTAAAATGCTGTCAAGAACAGCTCAGGCAAGATGGCAGCCCCCATAATCATGTTCAGGAAATAGTATAAGAAATCAAAACAGATTAGAAAAAAAGCATATTTGTCACTATCTGGTTTTAGCTGGCAAATAAAATGTTTGGTGACAGATTTCCTTTAAAACATAGCATTTTAATACCCACTTTTGGGGAGTCATTTATTACCCTAAAATATGCCAATATTAGTCATCTCTGGTGCAGATTGAGGTGCAGTTTGCAACTTTTCCTGGTTCACGGCAGGTCTAAGGAAGTGGGCAGGGCATGGCATGGAAGGGGACGGGCCAGTGGGCCTGTCTCATTCATAATTTTGTATGCCTGTTTTAGGTGTTGAAAATGGTCTAAATGTAAGACAGCTAGTAAGCTGTGTTATATTTAGACGTCAGTGGATGTGTCAGTTATGTAGAGGCCTCTTGGTTGTTGTGTGCTCTAAAAGAATCCATAGCCTTTCTAAGAGTTTGTAATTGTTTGACTGCCGGAGAGCATGTGACAGTAAGACAACAAACACATTCTGTATAGTCTGATCCTGTAGTTTTTCTTCCAAACATACAGTACAGACCAAAAGTTTGGACACACCTTCTCATTCAAAGAGTTTTCTTTATTTTCATGAATTGTAGATTCACACTGAAGGCATCAAAACTATGTGGAATTATATACATAACAAACAAGTGTGAAACAACTGAAAATGTCATATTCTAGGTTCTTCAAAGTAGCCACCTTTTGCTTTGATTACTGCTTTGCACACTCTTGGCATTCTCTTGATGAGCTTCAAGAGGTAGTCCCCTGAAATGGTTTTCACTTCACAGGTGTGCCCTGTCAGGTTTAATAAGTGGGATTTCCTGCCTTATAAATGGGGTTGGGACCATCAGTTGCGTTGAGGAGAAGTCAGGTGGATACACAGCTGATAGTCCTACTGAATAGACTGTTAGAATTTGTATTATGGCAAGAAAAAAGCAGCTAAGTAAAGAAAAACGAGTGGTCATCATTACTTTAAGAAATGAAGGTCAGTCAGTCAGCCGAAAATTTGGGAGAACTTTGAAAGTAAGGGCTATTTGACCATGAAGGAGAGTGATGGGGTGCTGCGCCAGATGACCTGGCCTCCACAGTCACCGGACCTGAACCCAATCGAGATGGTTTGAGGTGAGCTGGACCGCAGAGTGAAGGCAAAAGGGCCAACAAGTGCTAAGCATCTCTGGGAACTCCTTCAAGACTGTTGGAAGACCATTTCAGGGGACTACCTCTTGAAGCTCATCCAGAGAATGCCAAGAGTGTGCAAAGCAGTAATCAAAGCAAAAGGTGGCTATTTTCAGTTGTTTCACACTTTTTTTGTTATGTATATAATTCCACATGTGTTAATTCATAGTTTTGATGCCTTCATAGTCATGAAAATAAAGAAAACTCTTTGAATGAGAAGGTGTGTCCAAACTTTTGGTCTGTACTGTACATTTGGTGGATTAGGAACATGTAGAGGACAAATGGAAGAAAGTATAACTGCAGGATCAGTCTATAAGGTTTGTTTGTTGTCTTACCTGCAGGGGTGTTGCTAGGGTCTTAAAACATCAGGGGCACGAGCCCAAGTTATGTCTACCCCAACCCCTCCTCAAAACTGAGCTCCACTCAGTGTATATGCACAGCGCTCCTCCACCCACAGTATAAATGCACAGCTCCTCCACCCACAGTATAAATGCACAGCTCCTGCGGTTTGTGGCTTTTACCTTATCCGGCGGTTGCATTGGGTCCTCATGCGGCTGTAGGGGGGACCCGATGGCATGGAAGGCAGCGCGATGTCTAAGGAAGGCATAGCGCTGCCTTCCGGTGACAAGCCTGTGAGATCCAGGTCGGAAGCTGTATGAGTAATGCACACAGTATTACTCATACAGCCAATGCATTCCAATACAGAAGTATTGGAATGCATTGTAAAAGGGATTAGACCCCCAAAAAGTTGAAGTCCCAAAGGGAAACAAAAAAAAAGTTTAAAAAATAAAGTTTTCCCCCCAAAAATTAAGTTTTAAGTAAAAATAAACAAAAACGTAATTTTCCCCAAATAAAGTTAAAAAAAATTGGGATGAAATAGGGAGGGGGGGGGGGGGGGAAGTATACATATTGGGTATTGCCGCGCCCGTATCGACCGCCTCTATAAACATATCACATGACCTAACCCCTCAGATGAACACCGTAAAAAATAAAAACTGTGCTAAATAAACCATTTTTTTGTCACCTTACATCACAAAAAGTGTAATAGCAAGCGATCAAAAAGTCATATGCACCCAAAAATAGTGCCAATAAAAACGTCATTTCATCCCGCAAAAATCATACCCTACCCAAAGTAATCGCCAAAAAACTATGGCTCTTAGACTATGGAAACACTAAAAAGTATACATTAGGTATCGCAGCATCCGTAATAACTTGCTCTATAAAAATATCACATGACCTAACCCTTCAGGTGAATACCATAAAAAAATAAAAACTGTGTAAAAAAAGCAATTTTTTTTGTCACCTTACATCACAAAAAGTGTAATAGCAAGCGATCAAAAAGTCACACGCACCCCAAAATAGTGCCAATAAAACCATCATCTCATCCCGCAAAAAACATACCCTACCCAAGGTAATTGCCCAAAAACTGAAAAAAACTATGGCTCTTAGACTTTTTTTATTTCAAAAAAAAAATCATTGTGTAAAACTTACATAAATAAAAAAGTATACATATTGGGTATCGCCGCATCCGTGACAACCTGGACTATAAAAATATCACATGATCTAACCTGTCAGATGAATGTTGTAAATAACAAAAAATAAAAACGGTGCCAAAACAGCTATTTCTTGTTACCTTGCCTCACAAAAAGTGTAATATAGAGCAACCAAAAATCATATGTACCCTAAACTAGTACCAACAAAACTGCCACCCTATCCCGTAGTTTCTAAAATGGGGTCACTTTTTTGGAGTTTCTACTCTAGGGGTGCATCAGGGGGGCTTCAAATGGGACATGGTGTCAAGAAAACCAGTCCAGCAAAACCTGCCTTCCAAAAACCGTATGGCATTCCTTTCCTTCTGCGTCCTGCCGTGTGCCTGTACAGCGGTTTACGACCACATATGGGGTGTTTCTGTAAACTACAGAATCAGGGCCATAAATATTGAGTTTGGTTTGGCTGTTAACCCTTGCTTTGTAACTGGAAAAAAATTATTAAAATGGAAAATCTGGCAAAGTGAAATTTTGAAAATGTATCTCTATTTTCCATTAATTCTGGTGGAACACCTAAAGGGTTAACAACGTTTGTAAAATCAGTTTTGAATACCTTGAGGAGTGTAGTTTCTAGAATGGGGTCATTTTTGGGTGGTTTCTATTATGTAAGCCTCGCAAAGTGACTTCAGACCTGAACTGGTCCCTAAAAATTGGGTTTTTGAAAATTTCTGAAAAATTTTCAAGATTTGCTTCTAAACTTCTAAGCCTTGTAACATCCCCAAAAATAAAATATCATTCCCAAAATGATCCAAACATAAAGTAGACATATGGGGAATGTAAAGTAATAACTATTTTTGGAGGTATTACTATGTATTATAAAAGTAGAGAAATTGAAACTTTTTTACAAATTGAATTTTTTTTACAAATTTTTGGGGTTTTTTTATAAATAAAAAAAAAATTTAACTTCATTTACCATTGTCATGAAGTACAATATGTGACGAAAAAACAATCTCAGAATGGACTGGATAAGTCAAAGCGTTTTAAAGTTATCAGCACTTAAAGTGACACTGGTCAGATTCGCAAAAAATGGCCAAGTCCTTAAGGTGAAATAGGGCTGAGTCCTTAAGGGGTTAACCACCTAACTGTTCTGCCCGAGCTCAGCTCGAGCTGTGGGAAAAGTACTTAAAGGGGTTGTCTGGGTTCAGAGCTGAACCCGGACATTCCCTTATCTTCACCCAGGCAGCACCCCTGATGTCGGCATCGGAGCATCTCATGCTCTGATGCGCTCCCTTGCCCTGCGCTAGATCTCACAGGGCACAGGCTCTTTTGCTGATCATAACACACTTTCGCCCGGCAGTGTGTTCGGTGACGTCACCGGCTCTGATGGGCGTGCTTTAGTGCTGCCCTAGCCGTTTTACTGGCTAGGGCAGCGCAAAGTTCTGCCCATCAGTGTCGGTGATGTCACCGGGCTTCCTGGCAGCCCCATGGACAGCCCCGGTACATCACCGGATCTCCAAAAAATGCCTTTGCCCTGCGCGATGTAGCGCAGGGCAAAGGAGAGCATCGGAGCATGAACTGCTCTAATGCTCAAGTCAGGAGGGCTGCCTGGGTGAAAATGGTGGCCAACCCGTTTAACTGTTCTGCCGGAGCTGAGCTCGGGCAGAAGTGGAGGTGAGAGGGCTGCTTTAGTTGCTGATATCTCCTGAAAGGTGGCAGCTAGAAGCATGGAACTGGTCTTGTTTGAAAGCTGTCATTCCAATGGCATTAATAAAAGCTAAACAGGAGATATCACTGTTAGAAATAGACTCCAGAATAACCATGGGTAAAACCTACTTTTACTTTCACTTTCAGCTGTATTCACTGCATCCCGATTTCTAACAGTGATATCTTCCCTTGTACTGAAGATATTGCTGTCATTCTGGTATTTTCTGAAAGCCTGAAATGTCTGCTTTCAAACAATATGTAAAGCTGGTACCAAACCAGAGATATGAGCAGCTAAAGCACTAAAAAACCTTCAACTAATCCCACAAAATAAAAATGTTATGACTGCTAGAACACATATTATTGGACCTTAAGGCTAAAATTGTCACTAAGGGGTTAAAAGTCTAATTGTGTCTCCTGAGTTGTGCACCAACAAGATTTACTGCAGACACATCAAAAATCTACAATAAAAAAAGTTAAATTTTTGGGAGAGTTTTTCCAATTTTAACTGGACTGTTAGTAGGTTAATGAACTGATGGGAATAGTCCATAAATCCAACGTAAGAAGCTGGTTGCAAATTGTGATTTGTGTATTTCTCACTTCTTATTGGTCATACTGTGTTATTAGAATGACGCAAGGTTTGAAAGAACGCCAAACAGCCTCCATGTGTCATAGGCCTTGTGGAAACCATAACACAGTATATCAGTTTAACCACCTCAGCCCCTATGGCTTAAACACCCTGAAAGACCAGGCCACTTTTTACACTTCTGACCTACACTACTTTCACCGTTTATTGCTCGGTCATGCAACTTACCACCCAAATGAATTTTACCTCCTTTTCTTCTCACTAATAGAGCTTTCATTTGGTGGTATTTCATTGCTGCTGACATTTTTACTTTTTTTGTTATTAATCGAAATTTAACGATTTTTTTGCAAAAAAATGACATTTTTCACTTTCAGTTGTAAAATTTTGCAAAAAAAACGACATCCATATATAAATTTTGCTCTAAATTTATTGTTCTACATGTCTTTGATAAAAAAAAAATGTTTGGGTAAAAAAAAAATGGTTAGGGTAAAAGTTATAGCGTTTACAAACTATGGTACAAAAATGTGAATTTCCGCTTTTTGAAGCAGCTCTGACTTTCTGAGCACCTGTCATGTTTCCTGAGGTTCTTCAATGGCCAGACAGTACAAACACCCCACAAATGACCCCATTTCGGAAAGTAGACACCCTAAGCTATTCGCTGATGCGCATAGTGAGTTCATAGAACTTTTTATTTTTTGTCACAAGTTAGCGGAAAATGATTTATTTATTTTTTTTCTTACAAAGTCTCATATTCCACTAACTTGTGACAAAAAATAAAAACTTCTATAAACTCACTATGCCCATCAGCGAATACCTTGGGGTGTCTTCTTTCCAAAATGGGGTCACTTGTGGGGTAGTTATACTGCCCTGGCATTCTAGGGGCCCAAATGTGTGGTAAGGAGTTTGAAATCAAATTCTGTAAAAAATGGCCGGTGAAATCCGAAAGGTGCTCTTTGGAATGTGGGCCCCTTTGCCCACCTAGGCTGCAAAAAAGTGTCACACATGTGGTATCTCCGTACTCAGGAGAAGTTGGGGAATGTGTTTTGGGGTGTCATTTTACATATACCCATGCTGGGTGAGAGAAATATCTTGGTCAAATGCCAACTTTGTATAAAAAAATGGGAAAAGTTGTCTTTTGCCAAGATATTTCTCTCACCCAGCATGGGTATATGTAAAATGACACCCCAAAACACATTCCCCAATTTCTCCTGAGTACGGAGATACCACGTGTGACACTTTTTTGCAGCCTAGGTGGGCAAAGGGGCCCACATTCCAAAGAGCACCTTTCGGATTTCACCGGGCATTTTTTACACATTTTGATTTCAAACTCCTTACCACACATTTGGGCCCCTAGAATGCCGGGGCAGTATAACTACCCCACAAGTGACCCCATTTTGGAAAGAAGACACCCCAAGGTATTTCGTGATGGGCATAGTGAGTTCATGGAAGTTTTTATTTTTTGTCACAAGTTAGTGGAATATGAGACTTTGTAAGAAATAAAAAAATAAAAATCATCATTTTCCACTAACTTGTGACAAAAAATAAAAAATTCTAGGAACTCGCCATGCCCCTCACGGAATACCTTGGGGTGTCTTCTTTCCAAAATGGGGTCACTTGTGGGGTAGTTATACTGCCCTGGTATTTTCCAGGGGCCCTAATGTGTGGTAAGTAGGTAAATGACCTGTGAAATCCTAAAGGTGCTCTTTGGAATGTGGGCCCCTTTGCCCACCTAGGCTGCAAAAAAGTGTCACACATGTGGTATCGCCGTATTCAGGAGAAGTTGGGCAATGTGTTTTGGGGTGTCTTTTTACATATACTCATGCTGGGTGAGAGAAATATCTCGGCAAAAGACAACTTTTCCCATTTTTTTATACAAAGTTGGCATTTGACCAAGCTATTTATCTCACCCAGCATGGGTATATGTAAAATGACACCCCAAAACACATTGCCCAGCTTCTCCTAAGTACGGCGATACCACATGTGTGACACTTTTTTGCAGCCTAGATGCGCAAAGGGGCCCACATTCATTTTATGAGGGCATTTTTAGACATTTGGATCCCAGACTTCTTCTCACGCTTTAGGGCCCCTAGAATGCCAGGGCAGTATAAATACCCCACATGTGACCCCATTTTGGAAAGAAGACACCCCAAGGTATTCAATGAGGGGCATGGCGAGTTCATAGAAATTTTTTTTTTTTTGGCACAAGTTAGCGGAAATTGATATATATATTTTTTTTCTCACAAAGTCTCCCTTTCCGCTAACTTGGGACAAAAATTTCAATCTTTCATGGACTCAATATGCCCCTCACGGAATACCTTGGGGTGTCTTCTTTCCGAAATGGGGTCACATGTGGGGTATTTATACTGCCCTGGCATTCCAGGGGCCCTAAAGCGTGAGAAGAAGTCTGGAATATAAATGTCTAAACATTTTTACGCATTTGGATTCCGTGAGGGGTATGGGGAGTTCATGTGAGATTTTATTTTTTGATACAAGTTAGTGGAATATGAGACTTTGTAAGAAAAAAAATAATTTCCGCTAACTTGGGCCAAAAAAATGTCTGAATGGAGCCTTACAGGGGGGTGATCAATGACAGGGGGGTGATCAGGGAGTCTATATGGGGTGATCACCCCCCTGTAAGGCTCCATTCAGATGTCCGTATGTGTTTTGCGGATCCGATCCATGTATCAGTGGATCCGTAAAAATCATACGGACATCTGAATGCAGCCTTACAGGGGGGTGATCAATGACAGGGGGTGATCAGTGAGTCTATATGGGGTGATCACCTCAGTCATTGATCACTCCCCTGTAAGGCTCCATTCAGACGTCCGTATGTGTTTTGCGGATCCGATCCATCTATCAATGGATCCGTAAAATTCATACGGACCTCTGAATGGAGCCATACAGGGGGTTATCAATGACAGGGGGGTGATCAGGGAGTCTATATAGGGTGATCAGGGGTGATCAAGGGTGAATAAGGGGTTAATAAGTGACAGGGGGGGGGGGGGGGGTAGTGGTGCTTGGTGCAACATATTACTGAGCTACCTGTGTCCTCTGGTGGTCAATCCAAACAAATGGGACCACCAGAGGACCAGGTAGCAGGTATATTAGACGCTGTTATCATAACAGCGTCTAATATACCTGTTAGGGGTTAAAAAAAAATCACATCTCCAGCCTGCCAGCGAACGATCGCCGCTGGCAGGCTGGAGATCCACTCGCTTACCTTCCGATCCTGTGAGCGCGCACGCCTGTGTGCGCGCGTTCACAGGAAATCTCGGGCATCGCGAGATGACGCATATATGCGTGACTGTGCGCAGTGCTGCCACCTCCGGAACGCGATCCTGCGTTAGGCGGTTAACTTGGAGTGGTCCTTTAATGAAGTATGTCCCATTTTACTCAAGCTACTGTTGCAAGTATCTGTACTGATGAGAAATTTAGGCCTATAGGCAATTATGCCTCATGTTGACGGTAATAATAATAATCTTTATTTATATAGCGCCAACATATTCCGCAGCGCCTTACAATTCAGGGGTTCATGTACAAACAGTCATAATTAACATGGCAACAGACAAGTTGATTACTACAACAAAAGGAATGAGGGCCCTGCTCACGAGCTTACAATCTATGAGGGGATAGGGGTGACACAAAAGGTAGAAGTGCTTGTTATGTACGATAGTCCAGCCATCTTGGGAGAATAGGGGAGCAGATATAAGGCCACATGAGCCGGTCAGCGGCCAATATACAAAGTGCTTCTGGGTGCAGTGGAGGCTCAGCTTCAGGGAATGATAAATGGGCTATGGGAGGTTAGATCAAGGGAGGTGATAGGCCACCCTGAAAAGATGTGTTTTTAGCAAACGCTTAAAACTGTGCATGTTGTGATTAAGCCTGATTTCTTGGGGTAGGGCATTCCAAAGAATCGGTGCAGCTCAGGAGAAATCTTGGAGCCGGGAGAGAGAGAGGTTCGGGTTTTTGTGGAAGTCAGTAGTATATTGGCTGAACGAAGAGCACAGGTAGGGTGGTAGACAGAGATGAGGGAAGAGCTGTAGGGTGGGGCAGCACTGTGGAGGGCTTTGTGGGTAAGGACGAGCAGTTTGAATTGGATTCTATAGTGTATGGGTAGCCAGTGCAATCACTGACACAGGGCGGAGGCATCAGAGTAGCGGTTGGACAGATAGGTGACCCTGGCTGCTGCATTAAGAATAGAGTGGAGAGTCTGGTGAGGGGAGGCCAATTAATAGTCAGTTGCAGTAATCAAGGCGGGAGTGGATCAGGGCAACAATAAGAGTTTTTGTTTCCATAGTGAGAAAGGTGCAGGCAGCATGAGTGGGAGAGAGATTGAATATAGGGGGTGAAAGAAAGAAAGATCCGTGTCAAAAGTCACCCCGAGACAGCGGGCGTGCTGCCTAGGAGTGATGATGGTGTTGCACACAGAGAGGCAGATATCAGGTTTAGGTAGGTTAGTAGATGGAGAGAACACAAGAAGTTCCGTTTTTGAAAGATTAAGTTTCAGATAGAGGACATAATGTTAGAGACGGCAGAGAGACAGTCGCTGGTGTTCTGTAATACAGCAGGTGTGATGATAGGGGATAAAGTGTATAGTTGTGTGTCATCAGCATAGAGATGGTACTGGAAACCAAATCTGCTGATGGTCTGTCCAATTGGTGCTGTGTACAGGGAGATGAGGAGAGGGCCTAGGACTGAACCCTGAGGAACTCCAACAGCTCCAAGGAAGTGGAGCCAGCGAATGATACACTGAAAGAGCGACCAGAGAGATAGGAAGAACACCAGGAGAGGGCGGTGTCCTTTAGGCCCATGGATGGGAGCATGGCGAGCAGGAGATGGTGGTCTACAGTGTCAAAAGCTGCAGAGAGGTCAAGGAGAATGAGCAGAGAGTAGTTACCGTTGCATTTTGCTGTCAGGAGGTCATTTGTCACTTTGGTGAGGGCCGTTTCTGTCGAATGCAGGGGATGGAAACCAGATTGTAGTGGATCGAGAAGAGAGTGATCAGAGAGATAGCGGTTAAGGCGAGAGCAGACCAGACGCTCCAGGAGTTTAGAGATAAAGGGAAGATTGGAGACTGGTCTGTAGTTATTGTGCAGGATGGGTTGAGAGTTTTTTTTTTTTTTTTTTTTAAGTAATGATAGAGCGTTTGAAAGAGGAGCGGAAGATACCAGAAGCGAGGGTGAAGATTTTTGTTAGGTGAGTGGTGACAGCCGGAGAGAGAGACTGGAGTAGGTGTGAGGGAATGGGATCAGAGGCGCACGTGGTAGGATGAGAAGAGGAGGAGCCTGGCGACTTCTTCTTCCGTGGCTGGGTCAAATGTGGACAGTGAGCCAGAGGAGATGCTGGGAGGAGGAGGATGAATAGCACTTAGTGGCTGGGAGCTGATTTCATGACGGATATGTTCTATTTTCTCTGTGAAGTAGGCGGCTAAGTCTTCAGCAGAGAGGTCTGTGGTGGGTGCCTGAACTTTAGGACTGAGGAGGGATTGGAAAGTATCAGAGTTTTTTTGCGTTGTTGGACAGTGAGGAGATTAGAGTGGTGAAGTAGGTCTGTTTAGCGAGGTTGAGGGCAGAGTTATAGTTCCGTAGCATGAATTTGTAACGGAGGAAATTCTCGGGTGTGCGCGTTTTCCTCCATAGGCGTTCAGCACTCCTGGAGCAGCGCTGGAGGAAGCGAGTTTGTGGTGTAAGCCAGGGTTGCTTTGGTCTGTGTTTGAAGGTTCTGAGGGTAGGGGGCGCTAATTTGTCCAGAGTGCTTCTTAGAGTGTTGTTGTAGTGATTTACAGCCTTATCTGGGCAGGAAAGGGAAGAGATTGGGGGCAATGATGCATGTAAAGTGTCTGCAAGTGTATGAGGGTTGATGGCCTGTAGGTTTCTGTGCATGTAATAGGTAGGGGAGTGCTGGGATGGGTGCAGATTTGTGAGAGTGAAGGAAAGGATATTGTGATCAGAAAGCAGGAGAGCAGAGTTATTAAAGTTTGAGATTGAGCAGAGGCGGTAGAAAACCAAAACCAAGTCAAGTGTGTTACAGTTTTTGAGAGTTAGAGAGTTGAGAAAAGCCAAGAGAGGAGGTTAGGGAGAGAAGCTGGGAAGCAGATGGGGAGATGGGGCAGTTTATGGGGATGTTGAAGTAGGGTTGGGCGATATCAAAAATATTCTAACGATATAGATCGCGATAAATACCTGTTTAAAAGAAAAAAACACAAGGAGACGTTATACTGTATGGGGGCAGCCACAAGGAGACGTTATACTGTATGGGGGCAGCCACAAGGAGACGTTATACTGTATGGGGGCAGCCACAAGGAGACGTTATACTGTATGGGGGCAGCCACAAGGAGACGTTATACTGTATGGGGGCAGCCACAAGGAGACGTTATACTGTATGGGGGCAGCCACAAGGAGACGTTATACTGTATGGGGGCAGCCACAAGGAGACGTTATACTGTATGGGGGCAGCCACAAGGAGACGTTATACTGTATGGGGGCAGCCACAAGGAGACGTTATACTGTATGGGGGCAGCCACAAGGAGACCATACATACAATAATTCTTTGATATACTTTCCCCGCGGCTGCCTCGCTTGTGTGCTTCGATTCTGACATAAGATGTCGTTGGGCGGAGATTTGAATATGGGAGCAAGGAGGAGGAAGAGCTGGGGGTGGCCCGCTGCGGGAAGTAATAAGTTTGTAATTTTGTCATCAGAGCACATGAGCGACTTAGCGAGGCAGCCGCAGGAAAAGTCTCTCCAGAGAAACCCAGTACTCACAGAGTTCGCCACATAGTCACCCACCCGTGCCGGATCTAACGGTGATGTCAGATGGTGGGTGGAGTCTGGAGACTTGAATAGGGGAGGCGGAGCAAGAAGGAGCCAGGAGCGAGAGGAAGTAATGTGTTTGTACTTCTCAGCGCTATGCAAGGTGCAGGGGCGGTCGGACGCAGATTTAGAAGCGGTCAGCACACATGACTGCTTCGATGATGGCACAAAATACCACGGTAATTAGGAAACGGCGATATCGCCATATCGTCGTTTTTTAATACCGCGGTATATCGTGAACACCGGTATACCGCTCAACCCTATGGTGAAGTTTCCCAAGATAAGGGTTGGTATTTCTGAGGACAGGAAGTGTGGCAGCCAGGCAGCAAAGTGATTCAGGAACTGGGTGGGTGAGCCAGGGGGACGGTATAGAACCGCTACTCTGAGGGAGAGGGAATTGAAGAGCCTGAGGGTGTGAACCTCGAAAGAAGGGAATGAGAGTGATGGAACTAGGGGGATGACCTGGAAAGTGCATTGTGGGGACAGGAGAATGCCAACTCCACCACCATGTCTGTTCTCAGGTCTGGGGGTATGGGAGAAGTGTAGGCCGCCATAGGAGAGAGCAACAGGGGAAGTTGTCAGATTCCTGAATCCAGGTTTCAGTGAAGGTCAGCAGGCTGAGAGTTAGTTAAAAAGAAGTTTTGAATGTAGGGGAGCTTGTTGCAGACTGACCGTGAATTCCAGAGCGCACAGTTAGGCCTAGTTCACACGATCGTTTTTTTTTGGCGAGTGTACGGGCCGTTTTTTTGTGTTCCGTATACGGAACCATTCATTTCAATGTTTCCGCAAAAAAAAACAGAATGTACTCCGTATGCATTCAGTTTCCGTATTTCCGTTTTTTCCATTCCGTTCAAAGATAGAACATGTCCTATTATTGCCCGCAAATCACGTTCCGTGGCTCCATTCAAGTCAATGGGTCCGCAAAAAAAAAAAAACGGAACACATGCGGAATGTACTCCGTATGTCTTCCCTATGCGTTTCCGTTTTTGCGGAACAATCTATTGAAAATTTTATACCCAGCCCAATTTTTTATTATGTAATTACTTGATACTGTATATGCCAAACGGAACAGGAACTGAAACACAACGGAAACAAAAAACTGAACAACGGATCCGTGAAAAACGGACCGCGAAAAACTATAAAAGCCATACGATCATGTGAACTAGGCCTTAAGAGGGGAAAGAAGGTGGACAATAAATGTTGTTGAGGTTTGCAAGGTTTCTGTGATAGATGGGGGAGGGGTTGATGTGGGGGCAGGGTGGGCCCGGGTTAGGAGAGAGGTCCCCTGAAATAAGAAGTAAAAGTAAAGTGAGGAAAATCAAATGGTTGTAGGATTTGTGGGAGAGCTTGTTGTGCTGCACCCTGGGACATGATGGTTTCAATTGATTAAGGAAGGTGAAAAGAGCATGGGAGCTGTACATGGGGGAGTGGAGGAGAGAGGGGCAGATGTGGATGGAAGGTAATGGAGGAGGAACAGGGCGGTGAATGTGGAGGTAAAAAGCACATATAAAAAGGGACATAGAGACAAGGCACATAGTTGAGGAAGAGTGAGAAGATGTGTAGTCCTGATAACCTACCTGTCTTCTGCCCCGTCTAACTGCCATGTTTAACTGCATGACACTTAGCGATGAAGACACTTTGCGGGAGAAGACCCGTCCGTGCATGCACCCCACACCCGTAACCTGTATGTTAATATCTTTAATTGATATCCTCTAAATTTGTGCCTTCGCAGTTCCCTCCACCCTACACATTCTCATACTTCAAAGGGCTACTAAACCCAGAATACAAAGAAAAAATAACCAACAAAACAGAACATGCTCCCCTTGCGTGTCTTTATTCTCTCTTATTTTGTCATATATCACAATTGCAGACCATGAAAAGTAAACTAGAAAAGCAGTGCATTGTTCTCTCAACCTGCAGCCATGTCTTCTCCCTCCTCTGATGCTAGAGCAGGTGTGCCAGGAAGTTTAGGAGGAGGAGGCTGGGTTTAGTCTGGATAATTGTCTACACAGTAAGCGTGGCTGATTTGTTGGAAGGAATGCTACATTCACCAGGACAAATTCCCTTTCTCACGCCTAAATAGTGCCATAGCTTGGCAGATTTGCCTTTAAAGGGATTCTGTCACCAAGTTTTAGGTTATAGAGCTGCGGACGTGCACGGCTAGATTGCCGCTAGCATGTCTGCAATATACCTGTCCTATAGGGCTGTGTGCTTTTATTTTCTTTAAAAAAGGATTTTAGAGATATGTAAATTAGTCTTGTAAGGTGACCAAGGGGCTGTACGAACCTTCCTGGTGCCCAGCCACGCTCGCCTGTGAAGGAGCCCAGCACCGCCTATGTCCTCTGAATCTCCTCCTTTCGTCATTGATAGCCGTAATCTCGCGATCGATGACGAAAGGCGGAGATTCGGAGGACATAGGCGGCAACAGGCTGTGCTGAAGCTGATATGCTTAGGAGACAAACAGCACACTGCCGCAGAGCTGTGGCAGGGGATAAGAGACCAGACTGAGCTGTGGCTATCGCCACTCAACCTACAACCAGGCATGGTTGTGTCTGGCAAAGGCCGAAACTTGGTGGCGGCTTTGGAGCTCGTCAAGCTCAGACACATCCCATGCCTAGCCCACGTGTTAAACCTTGTGGTTCAGCTGTTTCTCCAAACCTACCCCTATTTGCCTGAGCTACTGGTGAAGGTGCGCCGCATATGTGCACATTTCTGCAAGTCATCGACAGCATCAGCCGGTCTGTCAACGCTGCAGCAGCGCTTGAAATTGCCAGCTCACCGGCTGTTGTGCAATGTGAGCATGTGCTGTAACTCCAGGTTCCACATGTTGGCCAGGCTTTGTGAGCAGCAGAGGGCAGTAGTGGAATACCAGCTGCAACATGGTCGTCGCCTTTCCAGTCAGCTTCCGCTATTCACAAGCAAGGAGTGGGCATGGATGTCTGACCTCTGTGAGGTTTTAAGAAACTTTGAGGAATCAACACGGATGGTGAGCAGCAATAACGCCATTATCATCGTAACCATCACACTTCTGTGTCTACTCAAACGGTCGCTGCTCACAATTAAGGACGACTCTTTGCATGTGGAAATGGGGGAAGACATTTCACAGGGTGATAGCCAGACCACCCTCAGTTCGTCTTCTCAGTGCGAATTTGATGATGAAGAGTAGGAGGAGCAGGAGACATTTGCCTCCGCTACAGAGGGTAGTACCCATGGTTGTTCACCCTTCTCGACCCCCGCTACAAAGAGAACTTCTCATCTCTCATTCATCTGGAGAGGACGAGCAAAACGGTGCAATACCAGAAGATCCTTGATGAAAAATTGCTCCAAAAATTTCCATCTGACAATGCTGGCGGCAGATTCTGTAGTTTCTTGGCCAACCGAGGAGGGGAGACAAGGGGAGTACACAGCAGTTCCAACAGAGGCAGGGCAACACTCTCCAAAGCCTGGGACAGTTTCATGACACCCCGCCAGCACCCTCACCCTGATGTGCTGCCTAGTGTCACAAGGAGGGAAAAATTTCGAATATGGTGAAGGAGTACATAGCAGACCGTGTCGGTGTCCTCAATGATCCCTCAGTGCCTTACAACTACTGGGTATCCAAGCTGGACACGTGGCATGAACAGGCGCTCTACGCCTTGGAGGTTCTGGCCTGCCCTGCCGCCAGCGTTTTGTCTTAGCGGGTATTTAGTGCTGCTGGTGGCATTATAACAGATAAGCTTATCCGCCTGTCAACTGAAAATGCTGACAGGTTGACTCTTTTTAAAAAATGAACACGGACTGGATTGACCATGACTTCTCTACCCCACCAGAGGAAAGCTGATGAACATTAAAGGCACTTTAAATGTGTTGTTTATAATGTACTGAATACACGGTATTCCCATGCACCCCTTCCACCACAAACAAGGGTATATGGTTGAATCTTCCTATTCGCATCCTCCTTCTCCTCTTCCATCATATCAACACATGCTTACTTATCGCATATTTGCCCTTCGCATATAATGTTTTACAGGGTCAGCTCACCAGCAGGCCCTCGCATACAATGTTTTAGAGGGTCAGCTCATCTGCAGGCCCTCACCTAAAATCTTTTACAGGGTCAGATCATCAGATCACCTGCAGGCCCTCACCTAATTATCCCTAATAGGTAATTTGCGCACATGCTGCCTTGCTTGGATGTGGTAGCCGTAGCTGTTTCTCAAGCTTCCTCTCCGGAACCATGATTCCCCTGTTACCCGTGGTCTACATGGTTTGGGCTAAAAAAAAACTTCAAAAGTTGATAGGCCAAACATCCGAATGGATCATCGCCGTCACAGGGACGTGCGATCGGCCCCAGGTTATCTAGAGTCGCCAAAGCGGCAGTAGGCCCTCGCACATAATGTTTTAGATGGTCAGATCAGCAGGCCCTTGCTCCAAATGTTTTTGAGGGTCACCAGCAGGCCATCAATCATGTATGATGCCCTCCTTTTTGTGATATACAGGTTGTATCTGAATGCCTCTTCCTTGAAATTTTTGGCAGCACTTGCACTTTATACCGGAAAGAATGTTTCCTAACAATTTTTCCTCTAAAATTTATTTTCTTTGGTTTTGTGCGTATTACTCTGTCTGTAAAAGTGGAGTACTACTCGGACAACATCATTCCCAGCAGCGACCTGGGAGTCGAAGATGCGTCCAGACATCCTCCCCATGCTGTTACCAAACCATTTTGGTGGTGTTTCCATCAATTTCTGATCTTTTCCTATGAACCAGGCACCCTCCCCTCTTCAGAGCAGGGGGTGCCTGGTTTAATGCTCGGGTTCTCCCATTGACTTCCATTATACTCTACTGAGCATCCCGATGTGTTCGGCCAGAGCACTATGGTGCTCGATCCACAATATGCTTTTTTTTTTTTCTTGTTTTTCAGGCTTTAGTGTCCCTTCAAAGACGGAAGTCATCCTTAAAGAGCCTGCCCTTCAATATACCATAGTAGGCAGTTCTAGTAACTAGGGAGATTGTCTGTTCAGGATCCTCATATCTTGACTCAGTCTTGTTCTGCGTTATACAGACAGCGAATTGGATGACATTTTGTGATCAGTTTATTCTAAATCAGGGATTCCCAACCTGCGGCCCTCCAGCTGTTGCAAAACTACCAACTCCCAATATGCTTGGACAGCCTACAGTTATCAGGGCATGCTGGGAGTTGTAGTTCTGCAACAGCTGGAGGGCTGCAGGCTAAGGATGTTTAAATGGATTCCGTCGGCAGTTTTGACCATTCTAATATACTAATGCAAATATACCCTTTGTGGAGCTTTAATCACTGGGAGTAGTGTAAATTTTTTTATTCTTTTAAACTCCTTAAAGGGTGTCACTTCAGCGAATGGCATTTATCATGTAGATACAAGGCTTTTTTAATTTTTCATTTGCAGTATACACTGTTTCCAGGGGTTACGGCCACCACTGCAAAAGCACATGCGCAGCAGCTCCCGTCCCGGCCACCTCGTATTTTCGCTGCAGCGTTGGTCGTAAACCCTGGAAATGAGCAGTGTATAATGTATAAATCAGCCAAGAAGGCAATATGGAAAAATCACAACACATTAGTAAGTTCCTTGTATTAACCCCTTAAGGACCTTGCCATTTTTGACCTTAACCCCTTCCCGACTGCAATCTGTCTATATACGTGATAGCTGCACATACCCCGTGCAGCTACCACGTGTATAGACGTCAGGCAGTTCTTTAATCCAAGCGCTGATTTCAGGCTCTGATCTGCAATGAAGCCCCCCGATCTTTGCCCCCTTCCTGTGCGCTTCCAACCCCCCCCCACCCCTTCTGTGAGCCCTGCCTCCGATGCGATCCCCGCCCCCCCATCCATGTATTGTACCCCTGATGCGGTTCCCCCATGCATGCATCCGACCCCCAATTGTGCCCCCTCCTGCTGGCCATGCCCCCTCCTTTACAGTGCTGCCCCCTATCTGTTCCTCCTGCCCCCGATGCGGTCCCCCTGCTTTATTTGATGTCGGCGGCTCAATTCCTGAGCCGCCGACATCAGCAGCGAGTGTCAGTAAATAAAAAATAAAAACTGTCAAAAAAAGCCATTTTTGTCACCTTACACCACAAAATGTGCGACACCGAGCGATCAAAAAGGCGTATGTCCCACAAAATGGTACCAATAAAACAGTCACCTCATCCCGCAAAAAATGAGACCCTACATAAGAAAATCACTCAATAAAATTAAAAAACTATAGCTCTCAGAACACGGAGACACTAAAACATAATTTTTGTATTTCAAATATGCCATTGTGTTAAAGTGAAATAAATAAAAAAAATTACATATTAGGTATTGGCGCGTCCGTAACAACATGCTCGATAAAAATATCACATGACCTAACCCCTCAGATGAACACTGTATAAAAAATACAGTGCCAAAAAGCAATTTCTTTCACCTTACATCACAAAAAGTGCAACACCAAGCGATCAAAAAAGCATATGCCCCCAAAAATAGTACCAATCAAACCATCACCTCATCCCACAAAAAATTATACCCTATTTAAGACAATCGCCCAAAAAATAAAAAGCTATGGCTCTCGGACTATGGAGACACGAAAACATAATTTTTTTTTGTTTCAAAATAGGGTCACTTTTTGGGAGTTTCTACTGTAGGGGTGCATCAGGGGGGCTTTAAATGGGACATGGCATCTAAAAACCGCCGTGCGCCCTTACATCAGTTTACGACCACATGTGGGGTGTTTCTGTAAACCGCAGAATCAGAGTAATAAATATTGAGTTTTGTTTGGATGTTAACTCTCAATGTATTACAGAAAAAAATTTAATAAAATGGAAAATCTGCCAAAAAAGTGAAATTTAGAAATTTATTCTCCATTTTACTTTAATTCTTGTGGAACACCTAAAGGGTTAACAAAGTTTGTAAAATCAGTTTTGAGTAACTTGAGGGGTGTAGCTTCTACAATGGGGTAGTTTATGGGGGTATTCACTATGTAAGCCCCACAAAGTGACTTCAGATCTGAACTGGTCCTTAAGTGGGTTTTAGAAATTTTCTTTAAAATTTTAAGAATTGCTTCTAAACCTTCTAACGTCCTAAAAAAATAAAATGACATTTCCAAAATGATGCCAACATAAAGTAGACATATGGGGAATGTTATGTAATAAATGTTTTATGAGGAATAACTTTCTGTTTTAAAAGCAGAGAAATTGAAATTTTGAAAATTGCGAATTTTTCAAACTTTTTGGTAAATTTGGGATTTTTTCATAAATAAAGGTGAAATTATTGACTCAAATTTATGACTATCATGAAGTAGAATGTGTCCCGAGAAAACAATCTCAGAATGGCTTGGATAAATGTTGTGTGTTCCAAAGCTATTACCATATAAAGTGACGCATGTCAGATTTATAAAATTTGACCTGGACACTGGGGCATCAATGACCTTTGGTCATGAAAGGGTTAAGGACCAGGCCACACTTTTGCAAATCTGTCATGTCACTTTGTGTTGATAACTTTAAAACGCTTTTACTTATCCAAGCTATTCTGAGATTGTTTCCTCGTCCCGTATTGTACTTCATGACAGTGTTACATTTGAGTCAAAATATTTCATTTTCATTTATAAAAATAAAATAAAAAATTTACCCACAATTTTGGGAAAAATCTGCAATTTTCAAAATTGTATTTTCTCTGCTTTTAAAACATAGTGATACATCCTAAAATAGTTATTACTTTACATTTTCCATATGTCTACTTCATGTTTGGATCATTTTGTAAATGATATTTCTTTTTTTGGGACGTTAGAAGGGTTAGAAGTTTAGAAGCAAATCTTGAATTTTTTTCAGAAAATTTCCAAAACTAACTTTTTAAGGACCAGTTCAGGTCTGAAGTCACTTTGTGAGGCTTACATAATATAAACCACCCATAAATTGCACCATTTTAGAAACTAAACCCCTCAAGGTATTGAAAACTGATTTTCAAACTTTGTTAACCCTTTAGGTGTTCAACAAGAATTCATGTAAATGGAGATTCAATTTCAGAATTTCACTTTTTTGGCAGACTTTCTATTTTAATAAATTTTTCCCAATAAGCAAGCAAGGGTTAACAGCCAAACAAAACTCAATATTTATTACCCTGATTCTGTAGTTTACAGAAACACCCCATATGTGGTCGTAAACTGCTGTACGGGCACACGGCAGAGGGCTTAGGGAAAGGAACGCCGTATGGTTTTTAGAAGGCAGATTTCACTGGGATAATTTTAAGTTGCCATGTCACATTTGAAAAACCCCTGATGCACCCCTAGAGTAGAAACTCCCAAAAAAATGACCCCATTTTGGAAACTACGGGATAAGGTGGCAGTTTTGTTGGTACTATTTTAGGGTACATGTGATTTTTGGTTGCTCTATATTACACTTTTTGTGAGGCAAGGTAACAAAAAAATAGCAGTTTTTGTCATACTTTTTATTTTTTGTTATTTACAGTGTACATCTGACAGGTTAGATCATGTGGTATTTTTATATGGCAGGTTGTTACAGACTCAACAATACCAAATTGTTTGTTTCAGTTTTACATAAAGCCTTTTTGAAAAAATTATTTTTTAGTGGCTCCATATTCTGAAAGCCATAGTTTTTTAGTTTTTTTTTTGAGCGACTGATGTAGGGGCTAATTTTTTTCAGCATGAGATGACTGTTGGATTGGTACTATTTTAGGGTGCATATGACTTTTTGATCAATTGGTAATACACTTTTTGTGATGTAATGTGACACTTTTTTTTTTATTTATGGTGTTCATCTGAGGGGTTGGTTCATGTGGTATTTTTATACAGCAGGTTGTTTTGTTACGGACGCGGCGATACCGAATATGTCTACTTTTTTTGTTTAAGTTTTACACTATCATTTTTTAAACAAAAAAAAAATCATGTTTAAGTGTCTCCATATTCTGAGAGCCATAGTTTTTTTTTGTTTTTTTTGGGGCGATTGTCCTAGGTAGGCTCTAAATTTTTGCAGGAGGAGATGACTGGTACGATTTTGGTGTGCGTATGACTTTTTGATCGCTTGGTATTAAACTTTTTGTGATGTAAGTTGACAAAACCTTCTTTTTTTTTTTTTTTTTTTTTTTAGCACAGTTTTTATAAAAAAAAAAAAAATTACGGTGTTGACCGGACAGGGTGGATCATGTGATATTTTTATAGAGCAGTTTGTTACGCACGCGGTGATGCCTAATATGTATTTTCTTTTTTTTTTTCTTCCTATATTTTACAATTTTAGATGTCTCTTTTTATGAGAAATGGGCTTTATTTTTATTGAAACTGAAACTTAAATTTTTTTTCTAATATAATTATTATTATTATTTTTTTTTTTTACTTTTATTATTATTATTTTTGTCCCAACATTACAGGGTCTGATCCCTGTTTCAATGCAGCACAATACATCTGTATTGTACTGCACTGACTATCAGTGTATTACACAGTGTAAGGCCAAATGCACACAGCCGTGAGCGGTCCGTGGTATCTCGGCCTGGATTCCTGCTGAGAGCAGGAGCGCACGGCGTCATTGGTTGCTATGCCGCTGTGCGCTTCATGCCGCCGCTGCACTACAGTAATACACTCGTATGATCTATACGAGTGTATTACTGTAGTGCAGCGGCGGCATGAAGCGCACAGCGGCATAGCAACAAATGACGTGCGCTCCTGCTGTCAGCAGGATGCCAGGCCGGTATTCCACATGCACGCGACCGTGTGGCCGTATTGTGGCCCGCATACAGCGGGTCCGCAATACACGGGCACCGGCCAGGTGCACTTTAATGCAACCGCAATGGCGGAGATGCGTAACGGAGGCACGGATCAAAACCTCACAGAAGCACTACGGAGTGCTTCTGTGCTGATTCTGGCCATGCCTCCCCACCGCAAAAAAGTAGCGCATGCACTACTTTTGCGGAGCGGATCGCGGACCCCATTCAAGTGAATGGGTCCGCGATCCGCATGCGGCTGCTCCACGGTCTGTGCCAGTGCATTGCGGACTACAATTTGCGGTCCGCAGCTCGGGCACGGAGCCCTAACGTTTGTGTGCATGTAGCCTAATAATACACTGATAGTTTGCCTATGAGGCCTCATAGGCCTCCGTACATGCTGGGCCCCAAGGCCTTGGAATGGCTTGGGGCTGCCTTGGCAACCATCGGGTCCCTGCCACCGCAGCGCGGAGACCCGATGGCTAAGGAGAGGGAGCGCAAACCTCCCATATGCCGCGGTCAGCGCTGACCGCAGCATATGAGGGGTTAATCCACCGCATCCGCGTTATCACCGATACTGGTGGATGCAGCAGGGATCCGGCGGTCAGTAACAGCCGGATTCCTGCCGCTGATTGCGGCACTGCACATGGGGAAACGGAAGGACCGCAGGATGAGAATGCTCGTCCTGGGGCACAAAGTTCTGACCCTTTAGGACAAGCATTCTCGTCCTGGGTCGTTAAGGCGTTAAAGGGGTTTCCCGAGTTTTTTTTGAACTGATCTATCCTCTCCTCCTGTCAGTGACGGTCTAACACCCAGAACCCTTGACTGTGAGGTGCATTCTGCACACTGCATTAAACAATTCCAGAAGGGGCCTAATTTTCCAAATCTGACATGTCACTTTATCTGGTAATAACTTTGGAACGCTTTTAGTTATCCAAGCCATTCAGAGATTGTTTTCTCGTGACAAAGTGTACTACATGTTAATGGTAAATTTGAGTCAATATGTTTTACCTTTATTTATAAAAAACAAAAAATCCAAAAGTTAATGACAATTTGAAAAAAATTAACTGTTTTCTAAATTTGAATCTCTCTGCTTTTAAGGGCTCATGCACACGAACGTATTTTCTCTCCGTGTCCCGTTTGGTTTCGCATATGGTCCGCGAAAAAAATGGAAGTTGCTCCGTGTGCATTCCGTTTTCATATTTCCGTTCCACAAAATAATAGCATATGTCCTATTGTCCGCATTACGGACAAGGATAGTACTGTTCTATAAAGGGTCAGCTATTCCGTTCCGCAAAATACGAAATGCACACGGATGTTATCCGTATTTCTCGCTCGTTATCATTGGGGGACACATGACCGTGGGTATAGCTTGCTTCTGCCACTAGGAGGTGAAGCTAGGCTAAAAAAGTTAACGCCTCCCCTGCAGGCTATACCTCCTCCAGCCAGGAGAGCATATCAGTTTTAGCTTAGTGTCCGTAGGAGGCAGACCTCCCTGCCTTAAGCAGGGTGGCTTCTCTGTTTGATTTTTTTTATTTTTCCCTTTTAGGTTTGGGAAACAGTCGCCCAGCCTCTCTGTTATCCCGGGGAGCAAGGCCGGTGTCGGAGTCCATCACCGCTCTACCTCCCCACAGAAGCAAAAGGAGGATCCAGGGCAGCCCAGCTCCCCTGCTTCCCGCCAGCCAAGGGGTCACCTAGGTCTGCCAAAGAAAAAGACCCTCCCGCCATACTAGACTCCTGCCACTCCGGTGCTAGCTGCTGAGGCGGTGACCTTGCAGGTCCACTTGGGGAGAGGGAAGAGAAGAGGATGAAGATGAGGTGAGTAAACAGGAATAGGTAAGTAAGCATTAACCCCCCTTCATAGGTTGAGTAATTGCACTACCACTGGCTTAACTGTTTGCCGTATGCATTACCACCTTCCATAGGTAGGGTAGTTGCACTACCATTGGATACGGTCCTGACTGTTGCTCTATCCCCTTCCATAGGCGGAGTATTGCAGTTTCATCAGTCGCTTTGCCATCATTGTGCTTCCTGTTGCATTACCCCCTTCCACAAGTGATCCGCTAACGGGGGATAACTAAGCATCTTGGGATGCTGCAATTCAACTACGCCGCCTTAGCTCCTTTCACAAGCGGGGCGTGGCAACAGTCGGTACTGGCAGGTGCCCGGTACTCTTCATCTAGTGGTATATGGGTGCCTCCAGTGGATACGGTGGCTATTTCCACATTGTATCCTTTTCTTTTCGGTGCTGGTTTGGGGCATGATTATGACATCCTCTTTCTTCAGGAGGTTACCTAGCAACACTTGTGTCCTAGAGACCCCCATCTCCATGGGCCTCCACTGTTCCAGTCGGTCATG
This sequence comes from Bufo bufo, assembly GCF_905171765.1. Taxonomy (NCBI): domain Eukaryota; kingdom Metazoa; phylum Chordata; class Amphibia; order Anura; family Bufonidae; genus Bufo; species Bufo bufo. Next base: position 247,358,424 of record NC_053389.1, on the reverse strand, counting down.
ATATTGTCCTCATCAATACGTAGTGCATACGCTATTGCACATAATATGAGGAGTCCGTTCTAGCGAGCCGAGTGTTTCACGGACTCTGTATTCTCTATCCACCACTCCTCTTTATCTCGGAAAGTTGTTATGCTGGCTTTCTGGTTTAGCTACTATAGCGTGTTCTCCACAGGTGCAGCTTTTACACTAGTGCTCGAGTTCGTAGTCGCTGCAGGGGGGCATCCCCCTCAGGTAGGGGTTATACCCTGGCGCTAGCTTTGGCAGTTGCTCCTGTTTAGCGCCCTTTCCAGGTACGGTGTTTAAGGTTAGCTCTACTTAACTGGGGCAGTATGGTGCCATTGCCTCTACGGGATATCCTCAGGCCTCCCCCTCAGTTTTGTGCTTACGGGGCAGGCAGTGGCTACTACTGTGTGAGTGGTATTTGCGTTACCACTACATACTATGGTTCCTACTGCACAGCTCCTTCGTCAGGTGGCGGATTCTTCTAGCATTGTATTTGGTGGCCTCTGCGGTGTGGCCCCCTCCTCTGCTGGGGTATGGAGCTAGCAATACAGTTGTGGCTCCCCTTTGCATGGCTTCCTCCTCAGGTGTAGTTTTTGCACAGCCACTAAATCCTTGGCTATTTCTGTATAGCGCCAGTCTCAGATGGGGAACGGGCTTTAGACCTAGCCTCTTTTTTTTTTCTCCTTCTGTCTTTTTCCTTCTCTGGCTCAGGGTTTACAGCCACCCCGCAAGCCTTGGTAGCTCCTAGGTTACTACCTTCCCCTCATCTGCATTTGCACGGGTATTCGTTTTGTGGCCTTCTATTTCCAGACCCGGCTGGTGGGCTGTGGCGCCCACCACATCCAACTTTCTACAGGGAATCCTTCCCATTGGTCCTGGGTGTGCTAATTGTATCTACACTTACCTCTCAAGACATGACTAATGTCTGTCATGTCAGTCCTATGGTGGTCATACTTTTTCACTGCCCATTGCGTTGGTAGACTATAAGACTCCCCACGCCAGACAGAGCGGGGTTGCTATCACATCTTGCCACCGCTCATAGACGTTTCTTTCCTGGAACAGAACACCCTTTCTATTTCTTCTTCCTCCTCGAGCTGAATGGTTGCCGCCCTCCTCCTTCTGTCTTCCTGGCCAGTAGCCATGGTCGGTACTGCTCTGGAATCCCATCACAATTTTTTCCTATGTGACCAGTGTTTCTCGGGTACGGTTGGGGCGTTGGACGTCGTCATCGCACTTCACCCGGCAAGAGTATTTCTATCATCTTGGTCCGGTTCATTTTTCCCCGTCAGGCAGTGTTGCCAATCTGTCAATATATGGTCGCTGACGAGGCTTCCCACCGCTGGTGATCCTCACATCGGCTTTACTTCTACCCATCTCCCAGGTACTGGTTCTTTGGACTGCGGTTGGGCATGCCCGATTCAGGCTTTTTTTTCTCTGTGGTTTATCAACCAGCTTCTCCATCTATAAGTCTCACCATAAGCCTCTGCGCCTCTGGGGGCATTGGTCTACCAATTTACCGCTTCCTAGGGAGCGTTTCTCTTTAGCATTGGAGGATCCTGCGGTCCTGGACTTTTGGTTCTGCTTCCAGAGTTAAGGCCAGGTACCTGGTTTCGTCAAAACGACCTGGTGGCTTTTCGGTTAGGAACATGACCTCTCTCAGCGACGTCTTCTTTTCCCCTTTTCTTTCTGGGAAGGTGGCATTCCCGGTGGTGTGCTCATCCGTCCCGGTGAATTTCGGAGTTGGTAGCGCCTTTCTTGTACGTACATTTTTTCTTGTCATGCACCCACATAAGGCAGTGTTCCGCCCAATACCTTCTTATTTGCTAAAGATAGTCGCTGCCTTCCACGTCAACAGACATTGTTTTTTTTTCTCCCTCGTATTCTAGGGAGCGAGCTCTCCAGCAGCCATGGGATTCGGGCTCGGAGGTTTGCTTGTCCATTATTAGCTCTGTCCACCGTACGGACTCTTGCCTACTTATTCCTGGAGGTCCTTGTAAAGGCTCAGCGGCCTCTAAGGGGACTTTCCAGGTGGATCTGTTTGACAGTTGCTGAGGCATTCCGCTCCCGGGGAAAGGCATCGCCTGGCGGAGTTACGGTACACCCGACCAGCGGTCGGGGATTCTTGGGTACATCTCCACCATGCGTCAGCGTCACAGTTGTACAAGGCAGCGACTTTGTCCTCCTTGCGCAAGTTCACCAAAGTTTGCATCGGCGGATGCTGCCTTGGCCGCAAGGTCTTGCAGGCGGCAGTGTCCTGAGTTTCCGTGAGGGCGTTTTTCCATAGGTGTGGGCTCTTCCCTTCCCGTGGAATGCTTTGGGACGTCCCACGGTCCTGTGTCCCCCAAAGATAACGAGCAAGAAAACGAGATTTTTGCGAACTCACCTGTAAAATCTGTCTCGGTGAGTTTTCATTGGGGGACGCAGCACCCACCCAGGATGGATATTTCCTTTTGACGCTATTGTTTAGCGATGGGTTAGCCAGGTGCGTCCTCGGTTTGGTTCGGACCACTGGCGTTTGTGTATTTTTATTCTTCTTCTTTCGTTTTTTTTATCCTACTGCTTGGACACAAACTGTATGCTCTCTCCTGGCTGGAGGGGGTATAGCCTGCAGGGGAGGAGTTAACAGTTCTAGCCTAGTGGCAGCAGCAAGCTATACCCACGGTCCTGTGTCCCCCCAATGAAAACTGAGAGATATTACAAGTGAGTTCACAAAAATCTCGTTTTTTTGCGGACCGCAAAATACATACGGTCTTGTGCATGAGCCCTAAGATAGTGATACTTCATAAAATATTTATTAATTAACATTACCCATATGTCTACTTTATGTTGGCATAATTTTGGTAATGTAATTTTTTTATTTTTTTAGGACGTTAGGAAGTTTAAAATTTTAGAAGCAATTTTTGAAATTTTTAAGAATTTCTAGTCGGCTTTTTTAAGGACCAGTTAAGTTCTGAAGTCACTTTGTGGGGCTTACATAATAGAACCAACCCATAAATGACCCCATTTTAGAAACGACCCCTCTCAAACTACTCAAAACTGGTTTTAGAAATAATGTTAACCCTTTAGGTATTCCATAGGAATTAAATCAAAATAGAGGTGAAAAAATAATAATTAAACTCACCTCATCCACTTGTTCGTGCTGCCCGGCTCGTTGTCTTTCTTCTTCTTTGATGACCTGGGAGGAAAAGGACCTTTGCTGACGTCACTGCTCTAATCACATGGTCGATCACCGGTGATCGACCATGTGATTAGAGCAGTGATCACCGGTGATGGACCATGTGATGAGCGCAGTGGCATCACCAAAGGTCTTTTTCTCCCAGGTCCTCAAAGAAGAAAGAAAGAAGACAAGCCGGGCTGCGCGAACAACTGGATGAGGTGAGTTAAAAAAAAAAATTATTTTATTTTTATTTTTTAACCCCTCCATCCCTAATTTACTAATTCTGTATTAAGAATGCTATTATTTCCCCTTATAACCATGTTATAAGGGAAAATAATAAAATTTACACAACACTGATCGGGTCTGGGTACCAAACATGCCGATTTTTCTCACGCGGGTGCAAAACCCATTAAAACGCTTTGCACTCGCGGGGAAAAATTGTGCATTTTCCTGCACGTCACCTGCAAGGCCCGTGTTAAAGAGACCTAACATGGAATTTTCTGTCATGAATTTTAAGAGCGATTAACTTTTTGGATTTTTTGTTGTATAAGCTGCGTGAGGGCTTATTTTGTGCGAGACAAACTGTAGTTTTTATTGGCACCATTTTGGGGTACTTTTGGCTTTCCGGTTGCTTTTTATCTCATTTTTGGGGAGGTGAAGTCACAAAAAAAGCAGTTTGGTGTTATTTTTCTATATACTTTTTTTACACCGTTAACTTGATGGGGTAGATCATAGGATTTTTTTTATAGATCCGGTCATTACTGATGCAATGATACCAAATATGTCAATTTTTATTTAAATTTTTTTTTTTGTTTTACACAATAAAAACATTCTTAGAAAAAAAAAATCTAGTTTTTGTGTTGCCATTTTCTTAGAGCCCTATTTTTATAATTTTTCTGGCTATAGTCTTGTGTGAGGACTTGTTTTTTGCGGGACGAGGTGAAATTTTTTTGCTACCATTTTGGGGTTCATACGACTTTGATTGACATGTTTTTTGTGAGGTGACTAAAAAGGCTGTTTTGGCATAATTTTTATTTGTTTGCTTTTTTTACACCGTTTACTTGATGGGGTAGATCATGTGATATTTTGTAGAGCCAATTGTTACGGACGTGGCGAACAAATATTTCTTTTTTTTTTTTTTTTTTTTTTTTACATTTTGCACAATAAGAGCACTTTTAGAAGAAAAAAAGTTTGTTACAATTTTCATAGAGCCATATTTTTTTATTTTTCTGGCTATGGTCTTGTGTGAGGACTTGTTTATTGCAGGCCGAGGTGACATTTTTATTGCTACCATTTTGGGGTACGATTGATTAACATTATGTTTTTTGGGAGGTGTTTTGGCGCAATGTTTATTACGGCGTTCACCTAATGGGGTTAGATCATATTTTAGAGCCGGTTGTCTAAATAACGGATTTGGGGGGGGGGGGGATTTATTATTTATTTATTTTTTATACCCTTTGTGTGATAAAGGGTAAAAGACTTCTGGGGGACATTTAACTTAATTTTTATTTTTTTGACGATTTCTCCTGTAACTGGGGCTGACATAGTAGCCCCAGTTACAGGGTAAATACACCCCCCAGAGAGGCTGTACAGCAGAATACAGAGCTGTACAGCCTCAGTGCAGGGATGATCGTGGTCTATGGAAGACCCGTCAGCTCCTGCACTCTCCCGGCCCCGGCGGTCACATGATCACCGGGCCAGGACAGGAAGCGGCAGATCACCTCCTCAGCTGTATACACAGCGCTTCATTGTATACTTTTATACCAATACAGTGCTGCCACCTGCTGTCCCGTATTGGTATATACCAGTGATGGGTATCAGACTCTGCTTCAGACTTTGAGCCATCACCACCATACTACAGCTTACCCAATCTCAGCTAAGGAACACTGTTGCAGGCACGGCTCCAGCATCTTCAGTGATTACACTTGACCACAGCATCTGAGGGGGTTAAAAGTATGCAATCGGCCTTATAGCTGATCGCATACATTCACACCCGGGCCACTATATAGAGAGCGGGGAGGTTGATGGCTTGAGGACCCGGCTTTCATTGACAAAGTGAAGACAGGACAGCACCACTAGATGACCTATTTTGGTCCAGATTTGGCGCCAGTGCTCGCAGTGTCAGGCCCTGACCTGTGGGCCCCCTAGATAGCCAGAAAAGATTTGTAAAAACCGCAGCACTCCCAATCTTGAGGACCCAGCTTTCACCACCAAGCGCCCTCCCCATAGAAGTGAATGGGAGAGCACCAAGCTTGCGTGACCACCGCTCCCGTGCTGACGGAAAAAAATTTGGGAGCCCCATAGAAATGATTTAAGGGTGGCTGCGCAGCCGCAGTGCGCCCTGCTCCACTTTCGTTGTAGGTGCAGGTCCGAGATGGGAATACCCCTTTAATGCTAGCAGCCCTTTTAGGTAAGTTACACAGATGATGGATGAAAAAATTTGTATCAGTTGCTGTTCTAGATTTATATCAAGCTGGCAGCTCAGAGGGTGTGTCCTGTCTGCTGCAGTTCTCTCCCTATCACAGCTCTGGTGACAGTTGAAGGATGGAACTGAGCATGTGCATCCACTTCAGCGAGGTGGACACAGAAATAACAAAAAAGAAAACAAACAGCATGTGGCACTATAGAGATAAATATTATTGAATAACAGTGACCATACAAAATTTTTAATTACATGCAATTACAAATATGTTCAGATCCAGGTGCTAGTTTGAAAACTGTTAAATATTTTTAATAGGACATCCCCTTTAAAGTTACCAAGATCTGGGTGTGTTCTTCTAATTTGGTACAATAAGCGTCTACGTCTGACGTCTGGCTTATTTAACCTACTAATGTAACTGCAGTACAAATAAGTGACCATGTATAATCTTTGTCCGTTGAAGGTGAAATGTATATTATGGAGAGAGACGATCACTTGGGAAGCTCTGGAAATTGAGAATGAATTTAGGAATAAATGTGGAGTATGCTTATTTCCAACACACAATTATTTAAGTCATATTTTTTTTTTCTTTTTTAATTGTGTTTTAGCAACCAGTTTTGACAAAAATGGCAATGCAAATTTTAAAAAATCGTAAACATTTAACAGCTTTTAAAACATTTAAACGTTTTCACTTTGTGGCCTATCGAAACACGGTACTTTGGAAAATTAAGCAGTAGCTAATGTACAATGTTTGTTTAAAGGCAGCAGGCATACAATTTTTTATCTGACGCTAATACGTGCATCGAGCTATAGAATAATTTTATGTATACATAAATTTTTTATTACACATTATAAAGTTAGAATTTTTATAGATTTTGCACATATTTGTTCAATTTAAAGAGAGCTTTAAAAATCATACGCAGTCATCCTGAATTTAATGTTAATTTTATCATTTTAAATGTTTTTGTTTTTTATAAATTGGCATATTTTTCTGTTGGTTTTAATCTAGTATTTGAGAGTTGAAGCATAACTACACATTACCCCTTAATCAAAAACCGAGTTACTTTTGGATTTTAAATTAAAATAAAAAAATTAAAAACTTCTACCGTACTTACCCTTAAGTAAAAAATTTCTAATAACTTTTTATATTTTTATGTTTATTTTTTATTTTTATTTTTTATTTTGAATAAATCTCCCAGACCACAGCAATTCAGTAGAGAGTATAAATATGAAGGAATGGCAGGACGGGCTAAGGGCACTTCTGCCCAACATAAACATCAACTTTGGTGGGCTGCCCAATGCTTCTTCCCCTTCAAACGCCACCCACAGTGCACCAACGTCCAACAATGCCACAACTAACAGCCTGAACTGGGACTGCCCGACCAGCTGGATGGATCCCGCCATAATCACAGGTAATCGTTTCTTCCACTTCATTGACATCTCATCCGAAGTGCCCCGTCAAGGACATAACAGCCATATAATCGGCATCTGCGGCCAAGTATATGTTGCATTCATGAAAAAAATACCAGTCGTTAGCTGCAGAAGAACTCTCCTGGGTCTGGCTGTGTTCATTTTGTATCTATCTTCCTCCACTGCAAAAATGCAATTTACTTCCCGGAGGTCTTTTTTTGTTTTTGTTTTTTCTTTTCTTCAATATTTTACACTAAAATTCAGATGACTTCTATTAAATGAGTAATAAAAAAAAAAAAGTGGGGTTTGCGGGCAAAATTATTTGAACTTTCAAACCATACTCCACATTTGTTCAGTAGGATGAAAGGATTGCTTGTATGTTATATGAATTTTTGCTGTTTTTTTTTTTTTTATTAAATTTTTTTGTTTTTCATTTACCGTGGGGGAAAACGGCCTTTTTTTTTTTTTTAAGCCCTGTGGAATATGTTGGCGCCATACATAGTTTATTTCAGCAGTTCGTTCTATGTAAAATGATATGTTGCTTTATTGTGATAACTAAGTTTCTGAAAGAGTATGCATCTTTGTCTCTGACTTTGGGTGAGTGGGGATGTGTACAATTCGGACACACCCTAGTTTAAAGGCTATTGGACAAGCATTTATAGGAAACGCTCATTACCGATAATTGGCTTGTATAATCAAGCTACTGATCGAGCAAGTGCTATTTGGTCAGTATTTCAGGATGAAAGATGCCCTATTATCAGCAGAACATCTCCTTGGAATCTGCTGCCAACGATGACAATAGAACTGAATACGGGAGGAACGAGTGCGGCAGCAATCTTTCCTCCAACATGCAGTTTGCATCGGCCTCTGTAATAAGGCCAGTGCAAATGAGCGCAGTGTAATACGGGCTTTTGTATGTGTTTTTTCAGGTTTATATTTTGTTTAGTTATTTTTTACTGGTAACTATTGAACTGAATTAAGAAACTTAATATAACTGCATGGTTTTCCACAATTTTATCAATTTTCTTTTTTTTTTTTCTTAAATAGGAATTCCATCATCCACCGGAAATGGTTTAGAACCTCTGCAAGATGACAATCCACCACACTGGTTAAAATCACTGCAAGCCCTGACAGAAATGGACGGCCCCAGCAGCTCTATACCTCCCCACCACCCTCATAACAATCTGTTCAGCACACAGATACCCCTACACAGAGCAAATTGGAGCCCATACCATCCCCCAACAAACCCTGCCAGTTTCCACTCTCCTCCCCCAGGCTTTCAGACAGCCTTCAGACCACCAACCAAAACCCCCACAGATCTACTACAGAGCTCAGCCCTGGACCGTCATTGAAAATATAAAGGGACACTTTAGAAATTTGGGGAATTCTTTCCCCACCAATTTCAAATGTCAAAATCAAATCCTCAGTGTTTCCTTCGCATACAATCCTTCTCCAGAATTCTCAGAGTCTTGGTTACAAGGGGCTCCAACAACCCCCCAACCCCCACCCATTCATTTACAAAATTGACAACCGACGAAGCGAGATTCCGCCATTTCTAGCAGTGCTGAAGTTCATTTGCTGAGGTGACTAGTTTATTTACATCCGAAAGCACCAACAAGTTTCCTGAACCACTAAAGAGAGAGAGAGAGATGGAAATAAAAATCAAATATAACTTTAAAAAGGAAAAAAAAAAAAATGCAAATCGAGAAATCATTGGTCTGCTGCATGAGAATGTTGTTTTTTTTTTCAAAAAAATAAAGCTTAATTAAAAAAAGTGATTTAACAGCTCTGAGATCTTAGCTAGTTACAAGTAGCAGAAATTATTTTAAGATATAAAATTAGGGATGATGAATAGAAACCTAACATGATCAGTAATTTAAAAGTTATTGTGGGGAAAGCACCATGAAAATTAAATGCCATTTAACTTTTTGGATTTTATTTTTGGTCAAGGTTTTGTAAATCGGTAGCGTCTGATGGAACACACCATTTCATGCTTTACTTTGTTCAGGACCAAAGGGAGCTGGATTTACAAATTATATATATATATATTCGATCCCCTCCGCCATTGAAGGGGTTGAGACAAAGCGAACAATGTTTGGCAACTTTTTGTCCATAGTAGCCAATTATAAAAAAAAATTTTTTCCGTATAAGCTGATTGTAATGTTTGCCATATACAATGGTGCTTTTCAAGATGTGAGCAGCAGCAGGCCATAGTAAAAATTGGGCACGTTTTGCATTTTAATTAAAAAGAATCCATGATATGTTCAGCTTCAGGAAAACAAAATTTCATGAACGCCTTTTTTGAGTATTCTCTCTTGATCAGTGCAAACTTGATTATTTCATTTATTCTTTGTTATTTGAAGATCTGTGAAGGTGTTGGTGTAATTGCTTTCTGGTGTCGAGTCACTCTTGGTCTTCTCGGAACAACTCCAGATAATCCCGTAAGGTTCCAGTCATCATGAATATATATGCTGCTTCCCTAGACCTGTGTTTTGTTTGCACATAAGTGGATTTGCTGCCTTCTTTTCAAGTCACTACCTGAATTTTTTAGGAATTTGGAAAAGGTAGCCATTTTTCTTCAGAAAAAAAAAATCCCAAATATTTGGTTTTGATCTTTTATCACATCCTGGAGTTCAGCGTCCAACAGTTTCAGCATCATCAAGGATGATGGAAATCACTTGCAGGTCTTTCGACCCATCTCCTGAATTTGTATAACTTTTCTGGCGTTATTATCTGCAGTATTGAAAAAGATTGAGAAGAGGAGAAGTCTTTGAGAGGGGGGAAAATTAATATGACAAATTAAAACATGGTTATAACCTGACGCTAAAACTAAACCAAGAAAATGTACCTCTGTCTTCAGAATAAAACTAAAATCTTAAATAAAACAGAAAACTTGATGATAAATCAGTTTGTGGAATTCCTTTTTTGTAAATGGGAGCAGAACTTAAGGGGTTGGGCCCCATCCAGACATTTGACATATTGATGGGTTATTCCATGAATGTCTGATAGGTGCAGGTCTCAAAGGTGAGACCTGCACATATCTCAAGAACTGGGACCCAGCATTGAGAGGATGCTGCGCATGCGTGGCTTTCTCCATTTACTGTTATGGGACTTCCAAAAATATACAAGCGAGTGTACTTGGTTATTTTCAGAAGGCCCATAGGGGTGAACGGAGAGGATGCCATACGTCTTTTAATGGCAGGGCCCCGTTCTTGAGGTAGGAGTGGGACCTACACCTATGATTCATTTATGGCATATGCTGTTGATAGTCATACATGTCCAGATTGGACAACCTTTGTTTTTTGGAGTTTAAATGTGAACCCCAGCCCGTTGTACCTGTTGAAAAAATGACTCGCATGCTCCCCACGGCTGCTTTCTGGGTCCCTAGCTCCCCTCACTAGTCTTCCATTCCCTGTCCGGTAAACATACTGGTAGGGTCACATTCGCTGCTGCAGCCAATGGCTGGCCTCAGAGTTGATGTATAACATGCTGCTTGGGGAGACTTAACTGCTAAGGCCAGTCATTGAGTGCAACAGCACACGTGAACCCACCTGTCCAGAACTTTACAGGATGGAGTCAGAACAGATAGGAGCAGGTGAGTATGTTGTTTTTTTGTTGTTTTTTCCTAACATGCTGGATTTCAGTTATTCTATGTAGTTTTAGTGCCTTAAAGGCTATGGACACCTTTTGCAATTAAAATATTCTTTATTTGCTTCCTAAATGCAAAAATCTGAAACTGAATGCGCTGCTGAAGCTGACAAATGTCAGATCACTGCTTCTGTGCCTGTGACTCTGCTCTCCCCCTCCCTTTTTAGAGGAAATAGCAGGAGGTTATACAACAGCAGTTTTTTCTTCCAAACCCTGAAATATACTTCTCAAACGAGGATATGGATGGCTTAAAACATAACCTTTACTCAAAATTCTAATAAAATACATGAGGCCCCAATAATTGAATGAACATAAATTGGTGAAAAAAGAAATCCAAAGAGTGTAGCTCACATGCTGTAGATAGGGAGGAAAATGTACACTAGGCAGTTTACAGGGGAAAAGCAGCAGCATCCTAGACACACAGATCCATCATGTATTGAAAGGAAGGATGTGTCAATTTGAGAATTTTTCATAAGGAGCTCAGTACAGATTAAAGAATAAATATTGCAGCCTGAGTTAGTGCAACTTTCTTTACATAAAATGTCAATATGTCCATAGCCTTTAAAGTTAATGGGGTTTACCAGTACTTAGACATTGTTGGCCTATCCTCGGGATATGTCATCAATTTCAGATTAGTGGGGGACCCAGCACCTCAACCTGTCCGTCTGTTTGCGGCAGCCACTGGCACTCAAGACTATGTAGTGGGCAGAGGTAAATTAATCTGTCTGCTCTGTAGTGACCGTGCTGGTGTACTGCAAATCAGCTGCCATTCAAGTGAATGGAAGCTGAGCTGCAATGCATCTGAAACTACACAGAGATCAGAGCCTTCCATCCACTATGTAGTTTCCGGAGCCAGTGGCTGCATGAGACAGCTGATCAGTGGGGTGTGTGAGTGCGCTTGGCTATTTTCGGAAGTCCCATAGCAGTGAATGGGATGCATGCACAGCCACCTCTGTGGGACTGCTGGAAATAGCCAGCACTCCGCTATTTTTGGGACTCCCATAGCAGTGACCGGAGGGTGGCTTCGCTTGCGCCGTGCACTCTTTTTTTCACTTTGAGGGGGGTTCGTTCTGGAGATAGGTGAGTGTCCCAGAGGTGGGATCGTAGCATATTGTAGCAATATGCCATCAATGTCTGAGAAGAGACAGCCCCTTTAAATGAGTGTTTGAGCTGTCAGGAATTCAGAGATGAGAACGATACATCCAGCCATCAGAGCTGCAACATGATGGGTCTTGGTGTAAAACAGAAAGTGACAGACTAAAACTTAACCATTTAATAAAAACAGATTAAAAATAAAATGCAATCATTAAAAATTGCCTCCGAAGATGTTCATTGCCTTTAAAGATTATATGTACTGGACCACCCATTCTAAAATACCATTAATGACATGATGTAATTAATTGGAAAGTCCCAATCACGGACCACATGTTTACAAGGCTGTCAATGGGCAAACGTTGGAAGACCCACAAATGGACTAACCCTTGTTTCCTTTAGTCTAGTTTTAGTTAAGAATTGGTAGAAAACAATACAGTATGTGAGTATAAAACTCTTATAAATGGGCATAACTATTAATGATGGTGCTTGGTGGTATGGACGACCATTCAAAGACAGGTTGGCATCCACTGGATCTTCGACAAAGAAGTTAAGACAACTGCCGCGCCCTCTGCACTTTGACAGGGCCCCCATGTGATGACATTATCACTGCCTGGTCCTGTCAATTAAAGTGCAGAGGGCGTGACAGTTGCAGAGAGAGCAGAGCCTCTATATGTAAATGTAACGCCCCCGTTGCTTCTAGAGGCTCATTTGCATATATCAAAACATTTTTCACAGCAATGCGGGCACATATGAACTTGGGACCAACACAGATGTCTTCAGCTGCCCAAGCGCACATGTAACAGGTCAGCCAGTGTCATAGGTACAAATCTAATGACAGATGCCCTTTAACAAATGTCATCTACATGCTTTGGAAATTGTACACACACAAATTGACATGTAGTGCAGATTTTAGAAACCGTAGCATGTCAATTTATTATGCAGATTTCACTACTTTAAATGTAAGGGGTGATATATGCTGCAGAAACTTCCACCCTGTATGCAGGTACCTTTTTAAAAGGGTTGTGCACCTTTTGTGGGTGATGATTTTGGCAAACCTCCCTCTTAAGCAGAACTGCAACTAGAAGCCTATTTAAAGGGATTCTGTCATCAGAATCTAGGCCTATAACCTAAACATATGGCGAGGTCCCTACTAATACACTGAATCCTAAAGTGACCTTATCAAATGCGCCTGTGGCTCTATAATCATATAAAACAGGTTTATATAACCTGTCACAAATGTGTCCAAGGGGACGTCTCATGATGCAGGGTGCCCGGCTGCAGCCTTCTCCTTTTGGTGCCCAGCGCCGCCTTCTGAATTTAAATCGCCGCCCTTCCTTTCATTAGAGCCGCCTACCTCAGTTCATCGCCGCCTCTCTAACGTCCGCTCTCCTCAGCCAGATCCCGCGCGTGCGCACTAGGTATAACCTAGCTGTAGGAGGTTGGATGGCTGTAATAGGGCGGTCAAGGCAGGTTCAAAGTGCGCCGGCCGGCGCATGCGCTCTTCGCTTAACGAGGCCCCTGCCAGGAGTCCGCACGGGCGCATCAGGTTATACCTAGTGCGCACTCGCGGGATCTGGCTGAGAAGAGCGGACGTTAGAGAGGCGGCGATGAACTGAGGTAGGCGGCTCTAATGAAAGGGAGGGCGGCGATTTCAATTCAGAAGCCGGCGCTGGGCACCAAAACCAGATGGCTGCAGCCGGGCACCCTGCATCATGAGACGTCCCCTTGGACACATTTGTGACGTGAGTGACAGGTTATATAAACCTGTTTTATATGATTATAGAGCCACAGGCGCATTTGATAAGGTCACTTTAGGATTCAGTGTATTAGTAGGGACCTCGCCATATGTTTAGGTTATAGGCCTAAATTCTGATGACAGAATCCCTTTAAGTGCTTTCCGCTCTGCTGAAGCTGCACAGCAGGGACCCACATCCAGATTCACAAGTTCAATCTGTGGTTTTGTCAAAATGTTTTTTTATTCAAAAAAGTGGTCTTTAGTCAGGTAAGGGAGTAAAATCGGTCACAGAAACCTAGGGGCATGTCACTGTATATGGAAACTAATCTGCACAGAATGTGGTGAGGGGTCATGATCGCTGTGTAACGGATGCCATGTTTTTTATTTTTACAAAATCACAATTTTTACAAAAGCTAGAGATCTCTAACTGGGTGTCTATGGTGTGTTGCAAGCTGTTCAGTAATTTAAATACCGGTAGTTGTTTCTTAGTTTGAAATCCTCAATTTTCAAATCCTTTCGGGCCTTTAAAGGAGACAGAGTGGTAGAAGTTGGACTCTCTTAGACTGTTAGGGTGCTGCTCTGGCATCTCCATGGAGAATCCAGGACTGGGATCACTCCTGCAGAAAACAAGTAAGAAACTGAAAGATCTGTTGCATCTTAGGCTACTTTCACACTAGCGTTCGGGAGTCCGCTTGTGAGTTCCGTTTGAAGGCTCTCACAAGCGGCCCCAAATGCATCCGTACTGCCCTAAAGCATTCTGAGTGGACGCGGATCCGCTCAGAATGCATCAGTCTGGCATCGTTCAGCCTCCGCTCAGCAAGCGGACACCTGAACGCTGCTTGCAGCGTTTGGGTGTCCGCCTGGCCGTGCGGAGGCGAGCGGATCCGTCCAGACTTACAATGTAAGTCAATGGGGACGGATCCGTTTGAAGTTGACACAGTATGGCTCAATTTTCAAACGGATCCGTCCCCCATTGACTTTCAATGTAAAGTCTGGACGTATCTGTCTGAAGCTACTTTCACACTTAGAATTTTTTCTACAATATAATGCAGACGGATCCGTTCTGAACGGATCCCAAGTCTGCTCTGAACGGTAGTGTGAAAGTAGCCTTATCTGCTGCTTATAGCAAGCCTGTAAAGTTTAAATGATTTATATTACCATTTTTGAGAACTCTGCAGAGCTAATCAAATAAAATAGTAACCTAGCTTGTAAGACTGAAAACAAGACATCCACCCATCCAGTTTGGCCTATTATCTTACTATGTTTGATATAGAGAATGGCAAAAAAAAAACACGAATAGCAAATTTTCCCTTATGCCCATGACAGCACCCTTGAGAGAGCCCGCCTCCATCCAGGACAGGAAACAGGAACTTCCGTGGAGAGCTTCTTAAGGAGGGACCCGGTCTCTATCCACCAGTTCCTGTTTCCTGTCCTATGGATAGGACGCATTTCTGTGGAGAGCTACAAAGGCTGCAGGGCCCCGTCGGTGTTTGTCTTATTTCCATAGGGGTTACCTGGTATGGCATAAGTCTCCACTAGGAGCCGCCTAAAGTCTGGAATTCCACCCTTCCTGGTCCTGGCTGGGGCCGGGTTGTGATCCGCACGCAGTACCAGTTGTACCGGGAGGTACCGCTGTCACGCCGGAATCTCCTGCCGGTGTTCAGGAGGTCCGGGGACCCTTACTCCTGCAGGCCGCATCCCCTATTGGCATTACAGAGGCAGGCGGCGGAGCGGGGCTCTTGTTCTCGCGTTAAGCGCAGACCGGAAGTGACGTACGGCCTCTTCCGGTATTTGGAACGCACAGCGTTCCGGAAGTAAAGAGAGGAAGGCCGCAGGCGGGTTTTTCAACGGGACCATACCTGGGGTATTTAACCCCATTCATTGCGCAAGTGGAAGGGTGCCAGCCAGAGAGAGACCCTCCATCCCTGGACTGTACCATGGAAAAAGAGTGGTCAGCGCACGGGTGACCAGGACAACCACGATACACAATCGGTACTCCTGGTGCGGTAAGGGGGTTAATCCCCAACATTCCCTTTACAAAATTCTTATTCTAAGAGGGCCATTCTGTTTATTTGTTCCTAGAATATCAATAAGAGCCCTAGGAAGGCGACTTCTAAAACACGTGGGAAGGAGTGCGCAACTTGTAGGAAAAAGTTAACCCCCTCCTGGCCAAAGTTGCTTTGCCAGCACTGTATTAATAAGATGGTAGAAGAAGAGTCCCCATCATTTATGCAAAGTATCAAAAACATGATATCTGAAATCACGGGTTCTATGAAAGAGTTTAAGAAAATTCCTTCCATCTTTCCCCCCTGGCAGGCAGGGTCATTCTAGTCGCTTCTCAGATTCAGATTCTTCTGAAGCTGAGGCAGAACAGGGGGAGATCCGGGAAAGTTCAGATTCATCATCAGAAGGGGAGTCTGTGGGTAAACCATTATTTTACCATGAAGACACTGACTCCTTCCTTAAAGCGGTTGTCCGGGTTCAGAGCTGAACCCGGACATCCCTCCATTTTCACCCCGGCAGCCCCCCTGACATGCGCATCGGAGCAGTTCATGCTCCGATGCTCTCCTTTGCCCTGCGCTAAATTGTTTGTTGCTCAACACCCGGGCTCCTTTTTGGCTAGGCCCAGTGGCTGGACCCCGATCAGTGCAGCCGAGATGAGGACATTTTGGGGCCTCGTGCTGCACATGGGCCTAGTTAAGAAACCTAGTGTCAGGCATTACTGGAGTGGGGACGTCCTCTACCAGACCCCACTTTACAGTACAGCCATGACACGCTCCCGGTTTGAGGCCATCTGGAAATGCCTGCATTATGCAGATAATGCAGCATGTCCCCCCCCCCAAGGTGATCCTGCCTATAACCGCCTGTACAAAATCAGGCCGGTCATCGATCACTTTGGGGCCAAATTTATACACATTCTATGTACCTGGAAGGGAGGTCGCGGTTGATTAGTCTCTCATTGCTTTCAAGGGGAGACTCCTTTTCCGCCAGTATGTTCCCTCTAAGCGGGTGAGGTATGGCGTGAAGCTGTACAAACTTTGTGAGAGTACCTCAGGGTACACTTACAAGTTTTGTGTGTACGACCGTATTCAACCCCCAGAATGTCCCCCCCACTCTGGGTGTTAGCGGGAAACTTGTGTGGGACCTTATGCACCCACTGCTAGATAAGGGTTACCACCTGTACGTGGATAACTTTTATACTAGTATCCCCTTGTTCTAGTCCCTCGCCACCAGATCCAGTCCGCTTGTGGGACCGTGCGGAAAAATCAACGCGGCCTCCCTACCTACCCCCTCTAGGTACCTATCCCCAGGGGTGAGACCCGTGCCCTTACCAGTGGAAACCTGTTGCTGGTAAAATAAAAGGACAAGAGGGATGTCCTTGTACTGTCCACAATTCATGGTAACGGCATCACCCCTGTCCCTGTGCGAGGTACCGCGGCAACGGTCCTCAAGCCTGATTGTATCGTCGAATACAATCGGTATATGGGAGGAGTTGATCTCTCTGATCAAGTCCTTAAGCCATATAACGCCATGCGCAAAACTCGGGCATGGTACAAAAAAAGTTGCGGTCTACTTGGTACAGGTTGCCTTGTACAACTCTTTTGTGCTTCTCCTGGAGCGCTGGCAACACAGGGACATTCCTTCAGTTCTATAAGGCAGTCCTCAAGGCCCTGATCTTTTCTGACCGGGAAAGAGCAGGCCGGAGTACCTCGGGAACTGGAGGCGCCCGGATCGTCCCTGGCCAACACTTTCCAGGTGTGGTCCCCCATACTGGAAAGAAGGGACGGACCCCAAAAAAGTGCAGAGTGTGTCACAGGAGGGGGATACGGAAGGACACCACTACTCGGTGTGACACGTGCCCCGATCATCCGGACCTCTGCATCATTGGTTGCTTCAGGGAGTACCACACTTCCATGGAGTACTAAATTTATATCCCAATTTAGCCACTGACAATCGGATAAAAAACTGGTTCTCAGACTTGAGACACTAAAACAAAATAAAAATGTTTCCAAAAATATTATTTTATAAAACTAGGTATCGCCGCGTCCGTAAGAATCTGCTCTATAAAAAATACCCCCCTCAAACCCCTCAGATGAACACGCTCAAAAAAATAAAATAAAAACTGTGCAAAAAAAAGTTTTGTCACCTTACATCACAAAAATTGTAATAGCAAGCGATCAAAAAGTCATATGCCCCCCATATTAGGTATCGCTGCGTCCGTAAGAATCTGCTCTATAAAAATACCCCCCCCCCAACCCCTCAACACGGTCAAAAAAATTAAATAAAAACGCAATTTTTTTTGGCAAATTTTCAATGTTTTTTTCCAGTAACAAAGCAAGGGTTAACAGCCAAACCAAACTTAATATTTATTACCCTGATTCTGCAGTTTACAGAAACACTCCATATGTAGTTGTAAACTGCTGTATGACCAAACGGCAGGGCACAAGGGAATGGAACGCCGTATGGTTTCTGGAAGGCAGATTTTGATGGCCTTTTTTTTTTTTTTTTTTTTTTTTTTTTTTTGGCACCATGTCCCATTTGAGGCCCCCCTGATGCACCACTAGAGTAGAAACTCCATAAAAGCGACCCCATCTAAGAAACTACACCCCTCAAGGTATTCGAAACTGATTTTAAAAACTTTATTAACCCTTTAGGTGCTCGTCAACAGTTTATGGCAAATGGAGATGAAATTTCAGAATTTCTATTTTTGGTAACCTTGCCTCACAAAAATGTAATATAGATAAACCAAAAATCCTATGTACCCTAAAAATAGTTCCAACAAAACTGCCACCTTATCCCGTAGTTTCCAAAATGGGGTCACTTTTATGGAGTTTCTACTCTAGGGGGGCTTCAAATGGGACATGGTGTAAATAAACCAGTCCAGCAAAATCTGCCTTCCAAAAACCACACGGCGCACCTTTCCCTCTATGCCCTACTGTGTGCCCGTACAGTAGTTTACGGCCACATATGGGGTGTTTCTGGAAACTACAGAATCGGGGCAATAAATATAGCATTTTGTTTGGCTGTTAACCCTTGATTTCTTACTGGAAAAAAATTGATTAAAATGAAATTTGAGAATTGAAATTTTTGGCCAAATTTTCCATCTCCATTTGCCAATAACTCTTGTGCAACACCTAAAGGGTTAACAAAGTTGTAAAATCAGTTTTGAATACCTTGAGGGGTGTAGCTTCTTAGATGGGGTCACTTTTATGGAGTTTCTTCTCTAGGGATGCATCAGGGGGGCTTCAAATGGGACATGGTGTAAATAAACCAGTCCAGCAAAATCTGCCTTCCAAAAACCATACGGCGCACCTTTTCCTCTATGCCCTACTGTGTGACCGTACAGTAGTTTACGGCCACATATGGGGTGTTTCTGCAAATTACAGAATCGGGGCAATAAATATAGCATTTTGTTTGGCTGTTAACCCTTGCTTTGTTACTGGGGAAAAATGGATTAAAATTGAAAATTTGGCAAAAAATTTAAATTCTCAAATTTCATCTCCATTTGCCAATAACTCTTGTGGAACACCTAAAGGGTTAACAACGTTTGTAAAATCAGTTTTGAATACCTTTTAGGGGTGTAGTTTCTAGAATGGGGTCATTTTTGGGTGGTTTCTATTATGTAACCCTCACAAAGTGACATCAGACCTAAACTGGTGCCTAAAAATTGGGTTTTTGAAAATTTCGGAAAAATTTCAAGATTTGCTTCTAAACCTTGTAACGTCCCCAAAAACGAAAATATCATTCCCAAAATGATCCAAACATGACGTAGACATATGGGGAATGTAAAGTAATAACTATTTTTGGAGGTATAACTATGTATTATAGAAGTAGAGAAATTGAAACTTGGAAATTTGAAATTTTTTCAAAATTTTAAGTAAATTTTTGGTATTTTTTTATAAATAAAAAAGCATTTTTTTTTTTAACTTCATTTTACCAGTGTCATGAAGTACAATATGTGACAAAAAAACTTTCTCAGAATGGCCTGGATAAGTAAAAGCGTTTTAAAGTTATCACCACTTAAAGTGACACTGGTCAGATTTGCAAAAAATGGCCTGGTCTTTAAGGTGAAGTGTCCTAAAGGGGTTAAAAGATCCAATGGACAGGAGAGCTGAGGTATACCTTTAAGAATGCCTGGGAGGCACTAATATTGCCGCTACTTCCACAGCAAGATCCCTTAAATTATGGTTACAGCACCTGGAATCCCACATAGAAAACAAAACTCCGGAACAATTACTAGAGGAGAGGTTTTTTCTACTATCATGAAAGCGGTCGACTTTTTATATCAGATGCCTTGAAACTAAGTGCTATATCTGCGGCTTTAGCTAATTCCGCAAGAAGCGCCGTTTGGTTGAAAGGGTGGTCTGGAGATACAGGATCCAAAAATAAATTATGTTCTATTCCCTATCAAGGGGATTTCTTATTTGGATCAGTTCTAGACTATTTATTAGAGAAAGCCGCAGATCACAAAAAAGGTTTTCCATCCTCCAAACCTACAAAAAGGCGTCAGTTTTTTCGTAAAAACAAGAGGGAATATAACAAAGAATACCATGGGTAGGAAGGAAAAAGGTTTCCTTTTCAGCTCCCAGTCCAGTAACCGTTCTAAAAACGGTCAGCAATGACTGTTCCATTCCGGTGGGAGGAAGGTTATCTCTCTTTCTTCAGGCTTGGGAGAGGATCTCCGCAAGTCCTTGGATTCTGGGCGTTATAAGAGACTGGTTCCGTCTAGAGTTCGCCTATCCCCCACCGGAAAGGATGAAGGTTACAAGTTTGGACCAAAACTCTCTAAAAAAAAAAAAAAACAGGCCTTAAAGGGAGTCTGTCACCACATTTCAGCATATTAGACCGATCAAATAGGGTTATATGATCCACCCAGAACTTAAAAACTGTACCTTTGTTGTAGAAAACGGACTTTTCTTTTAGCCGAAAATGAACTTATAAGGTTATGTTAATGAGCCCTCTCAAGTGCCCAGGGCGGTCTCTCAATCCTCGGAGCCCCAGGCAGCACCTCCTAAACGGCTCATAACCCCGCCCTCCGTGCGCCTCTGCCCGCCCGTTTACTCCCCTCCCCTGTCCTTTTCCACTGCGGCTGTGCGGTCCAAATCGTAGCGGGCGCATGCGCAATGCGATGCCCGCTCCTGGCAGGGCATTGCAATACCTACTGCACATGCGCCCGCTACGATTTGGACCGCACAGCCGCAGTGGAAAAGGACAGGGGAGGGGAGTAAACGGGCGGGCAGAGGCGCACGGAGGGCGGGGTTATGAGCCGTTTAGGAGGTGCTGCCTGGGGCTCTGAGGATTGAGAGACCGCCCTGGGCATTTGAGAGGGCTCATTAACATAACCTTATAAGTTCATTTTCGGCTAAAAGAAAAGTCCGTTTTCTACAACAAAGGTACAGTTTTTAAGTTCTGGGTGGATCATATAACCCTATTTGATCGGTCTAATATGTTGAAATGTGGTGACAGACTCCCTTTAAAACAAGAGTTACTTTCACTCTTAAAAAAGAAAGTCTTAATAGAGGTTAAAGAATCAGAAAGAGGGAGAGGATTTTATTCTTCCCTTTTTCTGGTCCCCAAACCAGATAGGGCTTTCAGAATAATAATAAACCAATTCCTAAAGTACAAAAGATTCAGAATGGAATCGGTACAATCAGCAATAAAGCAGCTGTTTCCGAAATGCGTGATGTCAACCCTAGACATAAAAGATGCATATTATCACATCCCAATCCATGCAGACTCCCAGAAGTTCCTAAGGGTAGCAGTATCCATGGATGGGACAGATCCACCACTTTCAATACAGAACGCTCCCATTCAGAGTATCCCAAGCTCCCAGGCTGTTCACTAAGCTAATGGCAGAAGTGATGGCTCATGTGAGGGAAAAGGATATCCTAACAATACCCTATCTGGACGACATACTGGTCGTGGCAGAATCAGAAAGCACTCTGTCCTCCCACCTCTCAGAAATAATCAAGATATTGGAAGAGTTTGGATGGTGGATAAATTGGGAGAAATCAAACTTAATGCCATCAAAGAGTTGTCCGTTTTTGGGTCTAATTCTAGACTCCGTAAAACAATGCTGCTTTGGTCCTCTGAACAAGATCTCCAAAATTCTGAAAGAAGTACAATCTTTAATTTCATCAAAACGCAGAACCAGCAGACAGGGGATGGCGGTATTAGGCAGGATGACGTCCACAATTCCTGCAGTCAAGTGGGCGTTGTTGCGTTCTCTGAAGCTTCAATGGCAGATTCTGAGAGAGCAGCAGGGGTCTCTATCCCCTTTTGGATGCCCCATTTCCTCTTCCATCCCAGGTCATTCAGTCCATGCAGTGGTGGTTAGACCCAGCAAACCTGTCTCAGGGGCTCCCCTGGAATATGCAAGAGCAGATTTCAATCACCACGGATGCAAGTCTGACAGGTTGGGGAGCATACTGTCAGGAAGACGTTGTTCAGGGAAGATTGACTCTTCTAGAAAGAAGAGATTTGCAGAATGTAAAAGAATTAAGGGCAGTACTCCTTGCTCTAATAGCTTTTCTTCCAAAATTAAAGGGAAAGATAGTGAAGGTCTTTTCAGACAACACCACGGTAGTGTCTTATTTGAACAGGCAAGGCGGGACAAGGTCAGAGGACCTTTTGTCTCTTGCAGAAAAAATATTTTCCATAATCATTTCTTCAGTCTCCTTCATAAAAGCGGTGCATTTAAAAGGTACAGAAAACAAGCAGAAATCGTCTAGATCGGGGAGAATGGTGTTTAAATCAAACAGTGTTCAAGCAGATAGTCCACCTCTGGGGCAATCCTCTAGTAGACATGTTTGCAAACAGGCAAAACCGGAAATGTCATTTTTTTTTTTCTCTAAATCCAGAAGATTCTCCAACTGGCATAGACGCCTTCTCCCTACCTTGCCCGAACGATCTTCTATACGCCTTTCCACCCATAAGACTAATTCCAAGGGTTCTATAGAAACTGAGGCAACACAGGACAAGACTAATTCTGATTGCCCCCTTCTGGCCCAGAAGGTCATGGTTCACCTGGCTACGCAAACTATCAATAACAGAACCATGGATTCTGCAGGACAGACAAGATCTGCTGTATCAAGGACCAGTTCACCATCCAGAGGTAACCAACCTACACCTAGCAGCATGGTATCTGAGAGGTCTATACTAGAAAAGAAGGGCCTTTCCAGAGATGTGATTAAAACCCTCCTGTCATGTAGGAAAGACATCACTTCTTCTATATACCTAAAGAATATGGAAAACTTCTTACATTTTTCCACGGTTCCAATAGACCCTTTAGGTCCCACTCCCATGCCGATAATCCTCGATTTTCTTCAGAGTGGCCTAGACAAAAGACTAAGGGTTAGTACACTTAAAGTGCATGTTTCAGTGCGTATTTTGACTTAACCTTAGCCAACCATCCTTGGGTGAGGAGATTTTTTAAAGCTGTCAGTCGTATCAGACCAATATCCAGAATGTCTGCTCTTCCGTGGGACCTCAACTTAGTGTTGTCCAGTATGATGGAGCCTCCGTTTGAACCTCTACAGGATCTGCCGATAAAGTTACTATCCTTTTAGACTGCTTTTCTGGTGGCCATCACCTCTGCCAGACGTGTAAGTGAAATTTCTGCCCTTTCCACCTCTCCTCCCTATACTAAGATCCTAGAGGACAGAGTAATAATCAAACCGGACCCTTCTTTTCTCCCCAAAGTACAGGGTGGGCCATTTATATGGATACACCTTAATAAAATGGGAATGGTTGGTGATATTAACTTCCTGTTTGTGGCACATTAGTATATGTGAGGGGGGAAACTTTTCCAGATGGGTGGTGACCATGGCGGCCATTTTGAAGTTGGCCATTTTGAATCCAACTTTTGTTTTTTCAATAGGAAGAGGGTCATGTGACACATCAAACTTATTGGGAATTTCACAAGAAAAACAATGGTGTGCTTGGTTTTAACGTAACTTTATTCTTTCATGAGTTATTTACAAGTTTCTGACCACTTATAAAATGTGTTCAATGTGCTGCCCATTGTGTTGGATTGTCAATGCAACCCTCTTCTCCCACTCTTCACACACTGATAGCAACACCGCAGGAGAAATGCTAGCACAGGCTTCCAGTATCCGTAGTTTCAGGTGCTGCACATCTCGTATCTTCACAGCATAGACAATTGCCTTCAGATGACCCAAAAGATAAAAGTCTAAGGGGGTCAGATCGGGAGACCTTGGGGGCCATTCAACTGGCCCACGACGACCAATCCACTTTCCAGGAAACTGTTCATCTAGGAATGCTCAGACCTGACACCCATAATGTGGTGGTGCACCATCTTGCTGGAAAAACTCAGGGAACGTGCCAGCTTCAGTGCATAAAGAGGGGGAAACATCATCATGTAGCAATTTCGCATATCCAGTGGCCTTGAGGTTTCCGTTGATGAAGAATGGTCCCACTATCTTTGTACCCCATATATCACACCATACCATAAATTTTTTTGTTCCAACAGTCTTGGAGGGATCTATCCAATGTGGGTTAGTGTCAGACCAATAGCGGTGTTTTTTTTTGTTAACTTCACCATTCACATAAAAGTTTGCCTCATCACTGAACAAAATCTTCTGCGTAAACTGTGGGTCCTGTTCCAATTTTTGTTTTGCCCATTCTGCAAATTCAGTGCGCCGATCTGGGTCATCCTCGTTGAGATGCTGCAGTAGCTGGAGTTTGTAAGGGTGCCATTTGTGAGTAGCTAATATCCGCCGAAGGGATGTTCGACTAATGCCACTCTCCAGTGACATGCAGCGAGTGCTACGCTGTGGGCTCTTGCTGAATGAAGCTAGGACAGCCACTGATGTTTCTTCATTAGAGACAGATTTCATGCGTCCACATTTTGGCAAATCCAACACTGAACCAGTTTCACGAAACTTAGCAAGCAGTTTGCTAACTGTAGCATGGGAGATGGGTGGTCTCGTAGGGTGTCTTGCATTGAAATCTGCTGCAATGACCCGGTTACTGCGTCCACCAGACATCAACACAATTTCTATCCGTTCCTCACGTATTAACCTCGGCGACATGTCAATGGCTGTAAACAAAGAAAAAATAACTCATGAAAGAAAAAAGTTACGTTAAAACCAAGCACACCATTGTTTTTCTTGTGAAATTCCCAATAAGTTTGATGTCACATGACCCTCTTCCTATTGAAAAAACAAAAGTTGGATTCAAAATGGCCGCCATGGTCACCACCCATCTTGAAAAGTTTCCCCCCTCACATATACTGATGTGCCACAAACAGGAAGTTAATATCACCAACCATTCCCATTTTATTAAGGTGTATCCATATAAATGGCCCACCCTGTAGTTTCCTTTTTTCACAGATCTCAAGACATCGTCCTACCTTCATTATGCCAAACTCCGAATAATGAAAAAGAAAGGAAGTTACGCTGTCTTGATGTCAGGAGATGTCTCCTAAAGTATCTGGAGATGACTAAACCCTGGAGGAAGTCCTCTAGACTTTTTGTACAGTTTGCCGGAAAGAACAGAGGTGATAGTTACATCCAGAACACTATCTAGATGGATTGTTGCAGCCATTTCTTTGGCCTATTCCTCGGCAGGGGAACCTTGCCCCTTGGGATTCGGGGCACATTCAACCAGGTCCATTTCTACCTCCTGGGCAGAAAGAGCTGAAGCTTCCCTAGAGCAGATCTGTAAGGCAGCTACTTGGAAATCCCTTTGTACTTTTTTCCATCATTACAAGCTAGATCCAGACTCCAAGGATCAACTATCCTTTGGTAGGAAAGTTTTACAGGTTGTTATTCCTCCCTAGTCTGGTTCTATTCTAGTCTTCTCTCAAGGGTGCTGTCATGGGCATAAGGGAAATATAGGATTACACTCACTGGTAATCACTTTTCCATGAGCCCATGACAGCACCCGCTACTTATTCCCTCCCAAAAAAAAAAATACTAAAATACTTTTTTTTATTATTATTATTATTTTAGAATTAGGAGTTTTTGGATGTTTTATATGTTTTGGGCAGGTTCTCGCAAATAACTGGTGGATAGAGGCCGGGTCCCTCCTTAAGAAGCTCCTGTTTCCTGTCGTGGATGGAGGCGGGCTCTCTCAAGGGTGCTGTTATGGGCTCATGGAAAAGTGATTACCGATGAGTGTAATCTTATATTTCCTCATCTTAGAGAAGAACATTTTTTCCCAGTTCAAAATCTGACAGAATAACTGCCTGGATCAAGAACCCTTCTACATAGCTCTAGTATCCATGACCTGTAATATTTAAAGCGTACCTGTGTTTAAAAAAAAAATAAAAATAGCAAAATGGCTGTGCTTCTTTGTACAGCCATAGGTGTGAAGGAACAGTTACAGTTGGGCTTCCCAAAGTCTGTTTCAGCCATATTATTCTCTGTTTCAGCTGCACAGCTAAATGCATTTCTCTCGGAAGCAGAGAGTGTCTCCCGTCTGCCAGTACTTTATGCAGTGACCTCAATTCCCTTTCCTCCGACTAGTTTGATAAATCACACTTACAGAAACGCTAGAGGCTCCTGTGATGTTCGGTATCTGTGTAGATACATCCGTCTCTGTTACCAGGGATGGATCTTGCCTAACAGACAGTGGACTGCAACTTGGGTGAAAGTGGGGCCCCCTTGTGGCCATGACTTTACAGCTTTTTTCCCCCCCCAGGTGGATGCAGGCATATTTTTTATATAAAGTTTAGAAATGTGTCAGTTACAAAATTCTCTATTAAATAATGAACTTGTCAGAAATGTTATGCTGTCCTCACCGAGGGAAGCATAAACTAGTGACAGACACGCTGATTTGAATCAGTAGGTGGGTGAGGAGAGCAGGCGCTCATCAATAACTATGACTCAGGTAGCTGCAGGGATCTCAACTCTCCCGGAGGTTCAGGGAGTCTCCCGCTATTAGATAGCGGCTCCCTGACACCCGCATGTGAAACAATATATCCCGGAAAGGTTTATCTCAGTCAGATAGCAGAGCAGAGAGAGATAAGAGAAATGACAGGACAGAGTTTAGATTACAGGTTGAATTAACCCTATAGGGTCAAATTGGCTTCTCAAGGAGATATATGTTAAAGGCATCCCTTCTTCTGTCTCATTCAGTAGCTATAGAACTATTGAGAGAGATGTATTTTTTTTAAAAATACATTTACACATTTAACCCTCCATTTTAATTATATTATTTACCCCAGTGTTAATTTCACACCCCCTGGATGCTTTAATCATATACATAAATATGATAATTTGGGGCAGGGTAATGAGCCCAGTCCTCCACACCATAGAGCAAAGTGTACAGATACTGCATATGTTTGGAAAATGTAGTAAAAAGTTTGTGAAAGAAAAAAAAAAAAAAAAACCTCCCTGAAATGAGACGTGCACCTCCCTGAAATGAGACGTGCACCTCCCTGAAATGAGTTTTTGCAGGTTGAGATGTCTGTAGCTGTGACTTTTCGAGGGCCTTTAGTAATCATGATTAGGGATGAACGAATCAACTTCGGATGAAACATTCGAAGTAGCTTCGCATAAAACTTTTAGAATACTATACGGAGCGAGCACTCTGTACAGTATTAAAATGTATTGGTTCCTATGAGCCGAAGTTATTACTTAAGTCAATTCGCTCATCCCTAGTAACTACGTAATAATCTCAGATTTGTTTTCCTTGGTGCTTATGACCTGGATGGGACCATGAAAACTAAAAATTGAGGTGATGTACAGGTGAAACTCGAAAAATTTGAATATCCTGCATTTATTTCAGTAATGCAAATTAAAAGGAATTGCAGTAATGCAGCTTAAAATTAGAATTCTGTGAAAAGGTTCATTATTCTAGGCTCAAAGTGTCACACTCTAGTCAGCTAATTAATCCATATCCTCTGAGAAAAGAGGACCTCAACATTGTGACTTTATGGCTTACAGTTTATGAAACCCCAATCATCCAAATTATAACAAATAAAGGCTTGAGATATCTCACTTTGCATGTAATGAGTCTATCTCATATGTTAGTTCACCTTTTAAGTTGCATTACTGAAATAAATGAACTTTGCATTATATTCAATTTTTTTTGAGTTTCACCTGTATACCCAGTGCAGATGTGAGATTGATTGGACATCACTAACCTGGCACAAGCTGCCCTCCGCTGCAGACTGAGCTGTCTCTCCTGGATACAGCAGATGGTGAATGCAACAAACACTGTGAAGATTATGAAACTGCTGACAAGGGCGATGATGACCGCCAGACGAAAACCTTTATGAGGCATCAGTGAGGTGGCTAGGAGAAAATGGGACACACAGTGCAGGTTGTGATAAAATGAAAGTCAAATAGAGAGATATTCTTCCAAAAACTGCATTTTACCTTTTTGTGGGTTGTGTATGGCATTGCAACTCTGCTCCATTTTAGTGAACGGTATTGTGATCCTGTGGTCAAGTGTGGTGGTGTTTTTTGTTTTTTCACAAGAAAGCAGAAGGTGTGCTGTCCGCATCTTTTGTGGCCCCATTGAGGTGATTGGGCCCGCATCCGAGCCGCAAAAAATGCAGATTGGATGTAGACCAAAAATGTGAATGGGGCTTTATTCATAGCACAATAATTATTAATGGCACTGTGAGTTCCAACCCCTATCGCAGCCTTACTGTTTGAGTATAGGACAGTAGACCCGTGGTTGGGTTGGAACCAGGGGAGCAGCACCAATGAGGCCAGGTGAGGCAATCGACTCGGGCAGCACCAGGTAGGGGCAAGAGGGAGGCATCGGATGGGAAATGAGTGCTTTCAGTGTGGCAAAGGGGTTAGGTTAAGAAATTGGCATGGGGGGGGGCACAGTTTCAGTTTTTGCCTCAGGCAGCAAAAAGGTTAGGTGCATCCCTGGCTGGAACTCACAGCACCCTAGACTCAGATGCAGTGATTTTGGGTTAGCCAAGTCATGGTAAGTCTGGGAAATGAGGCCATCTCATAGACAATGGGCCAGATTTATCATTACTCTGACAGCTCACTCCACTTTAACATATGGCTAAAGTCAGTTTTAGCCAAGTCAGATTTATGATCGGCCCTTTAAGACTGTAATAAATGTGGTTTGACGGTAGCAGTTTATCCGTCAGTAAGCAGCTTTACAAAAGTCGCACATCTTTACGAAAAAGTCTCATGTTTTTATGAAAAAGTCGCATGTTCTATTAAAAAGTCTCATAAGATAAGCATGGTCCTCACTGGAGTGAAATTGCGACTTTTTAGCGACTTTTTAAATAGTCCCAATAGTAAATCTGTCTAGAGATTAATTTACATAAGAAAACACGCCCACTTTCAGAAAACTGGCGAGCATAGTGCAGAGCAGAAAAAAGTCGCAAATTTGTGCGCAGTTTTAGCGTTTGGGACTTTTTCACTCCATTATTCTGACCTGAGCTAATGATAAATCTGGCCCAATATTTCCTGGACCCCACACACTTGTGTGAAACGGACCTAAGGTATATGGTTTGTTGCACTGATGAGGATGCAGACCCAGATCAATGTGTGTTGGTGATCCCTGGACATAATCCAGGGATTACCAATGTAAAAGAATATACGTACAGTAATACATAATACTGTCATACATGGAGTAACCAATATCAGTGCTGTATAGTGACGAAATAACAGCTGGAAACATAAAGCTTGCATCAAGCTCCCACTGGGTATTTTGATGACAATGTAGTCTCTTTTTTTTTTGTTCAATGCTGTAGTCCAGCATTATATGAGCGCATCCACCATCCGTTACACAGAGTGGAGAAATGATCGTGTGACCCCAATAGGAGTCTGAGAAGGTGGATCATACCACAGGGGCTCACTTTGATGTTCCTCAGAATTTTATTAAAGGTGTGTTAAGAATTAGAAAAAAAGAAGTGTTTTTTGCTCCATTAACAGCGCTACTCTTTGATTGGTGTCTGGTACTGCATCTCCTAAACACTGAAGTGAATACCGGTTATGGTATACTGGCTGGCTAAGGACAACCTTTATTTTAATAGTAGACAACACTTTAAACTATCACTCTCCAAGTCCTTACCCTGACATTTGGGTTCCTCATGACTCAACTGGAGGGCGTTTCCTTTCTTTTCACATGTGAGCTTATAATGGCCCAGTAATTTGAATCCTTCAAAGCAGCTAAATAAAGCTACGGAGCCCAAGGAGTGTTCTGTAGGTTCAGTCATGTGGAAGGATCCACCAGATGGCGCCATTAGTACAGGACACAGCTCTGTAGCTAGAACACAATAAACATTGAGGAACATTTATTATGAGTTTTACACCACTTTTTGGCGTATTAATGATGCAGATTTTGTTGCAGTGTTTTTAGCCGCTCAAGCTGCTGTTCCTGAGAAGCGGGGAAGAGGGCAGGCCAGTCTCATTTATCATTTTCCACAACAGTTTTTGGCCTGGAAAAGTGACTCAACTCTACTCCAGCAAGGGAACTGGCGTAGATTTTAGTATGTCACATGGCCTGCTGGAGGTAGCGCCAAAGTTATGTAGAGGCATGTGCCTCCACTGGCAGCACAGAGGGACGAAGACCGGCGTCTAAATCATCAGTCTTAATAAATGTTCCCATTATTTTTACTGTTCAGGAAAAAGGAAAGCCTAAGGGTACAGCCACACAGTCAGTTGTTTTTTTTTAAACGTTTTTTTGAAGCAGGTGTGGATGATAAAAGGCAAGAAAGTGTTAATGACAAATATGAATACTCCTTTTTGAATTCACTCTTGGTTTTGGCTTCAAAAACTGGTCTCTGATTGATTAACTACTGGATGGAATTTTTTATTTTATTTTTATAATTTATTACCTAAATTACATAGGTTACTATGGTGATTATATTACAGTGAACCAAAATAGATTGATATGATATTTAGTAAAATGATTAAATGAGAGGTTATAAAGTGCATTGAAAAGTATTCATACACCTTGAACTTGTCCACATTTTTTCACATTACATGTATTTTATTGGGATAGCAAGTATGTGTGAAGTGAAAAATGGTTTACAAAATTTTTAATAAATAAAAATCTGAAAAATGTGGAGTGCATTTGTATTCATCCCCCTGTACTCTGATACCCCTAAATAAAATACAGTGTAACCAATTGCCTTCAGAAGTCACCTAACTAGTAAATAGAGTATACCTGTGTGTAATGTATTCTCAGTGTATCTATACTCAGAGGTTTTTTTTTAGAGACCATTAGTGATCAAACAGCATCATAAAAACCAAGGAACACACCAGACAGGTCAGGGATAAAGTTGTGGAGAAGTGTAAAGCAGGGTTAAGTTATAAAAAAAAATTAAATCCCAAGCTCTGAACATTTCACGGCGCACTTTTCAATCCATTGTCAAAAAATGGAAGGAGTATGGCACAACTGCAACCCTATCAAGACATGGCCGCCCACCTAAACTGACAGCCTAGGCAAGGAGAGCACTAATTTCAGAATCAGCCAAGAGGCCCATAGTTACTGTGGAGGAGCTGCAGAAAACCACAGCTCAGGTGGGAGAATCTGAATACAAATCCATGTCCCACTTTCCAGATTTTTATTTATTACATTTTTTGAAAACCATGTATTTTTTTTTTCACTTCACACATACTTGCTACTTTGTGTTGGTCTATCACATAAAATTCCGTTAAAATACATTTAAATTGGTGGGTTAACGTGAATTTTTTTTGGAAAGGTTTAATGGGTATGAATACTTTTTCAAGGCACTGTATATCACACTATCTTTACGGTTTTCGAAATGCCCACTTTTTACAGAAGAACAATTACATAAATGAAATCTGGTTGCAATCCTTAACTATCTGTAGATATGTGGAAGTAGGATTAAAATTATTTTAATTTAATTTTTTTTCTCCATTTTTTTTTTAATTTGGAAAAAATGTACAAGTAAAAGTAATTATTTAGGAAATAATAATTTTCAGGATTTTCACCAGATCAGGAGTATATTCTTAAATATGAGCCCGGCCTTACCTGAGCAGTTGGGTATCATTGCGTCCAGTGTCTGGTTTCTACCTTCAGCATCTCCTACTGAGTTGATTCCAGGTGAAATGAGACAGAATATGTAGCATGTAAAAAGTATCATATTATTTTGAGATCCCCTGATGTGTTTGTTCCTTCAGCATTCCCATTTTTGCTCACACTGACCCAGAGCAAGAATGAGTCTCATTTAAAAAGCTTGTCATTATAGTCTTAATCTGGACTGCTCTATTATCACTTAGTAATGTCTGTGTTAGCCATGACGTTAACGCGCCCCCCCCCCTCCCTCCACAATTCTCCATCTGTTTAAATCCCCCACCTTTAATACCAGATCATTAACAAAGTCTGCCACCCCCAAAATAAATGTTTAAAGGACCATTAAACCTAAAGTCAGCAGCTTTTAAATGTGCAGCTGGTATTCACATGGATGGATGAAAATGTGTCCTGACCTATAGAATGAATGAGGCTGAGCTGCTGCCTGGGATAGTACTATAAGGCCAGGTCAACATGACCGTATTTTGGACACGTCATTGTCACCATAACAAGGTCACCCATTCATATAATGACTATGCAGCTTCTCCCTGATAACATTGGCTTCAGCTGCAGTGCCCAACCCAGTCCACATCTACAAAAATGGTGGGCCTGAAGGAACCAGGAAGGCAAGTGGTTGCTATGCAATATTAGCTCATTAAAACTTTGAATACCTTAGTGGAGGGTAAAAAAAAAATAAGATAGACATCGTGCTTCACTTTTCATACAGTGACTTTTTCAATTGAATTTATGCAAAACATTTTGCGTAAGTGCTATTACTCTGCCAGCCTTCCCACTTTCCAAAAAAGGGGCCATGGCATAGAAGGTCACAGGGCCGGTGACCCCACCACATTTATTATCTTCTACACCAGTTTTCTGCCAAGGTGCATTTATCTCATCATAAATCGGGAGCAGCATCCAGCTGCACAACTGGTTATCATATCCCAGCGTATGCCACCAGGCTATGATAAATCAACTCCATAGTGTTAAAAAAAAATATAGCAGTCCAACATCATTAACCTGATAAATCACTGGTTTTGATGGAAGTGATATTTCTACATAACAAATAATCGTTGTGTAGTAGATTAATAGAAAACAAAACAGACCCAACAATTAGGACATGCTTACCGTTTCATTAATTCAAAGGGGCATGCTCAAAATAATAGCATTGAGGAGTTAAATTGGTGAAGTCATTCATTCTGTGAAATAACAAGTGTCAATTTTGGCCCTTATTTAAGGTGGCAAATGTTACACATGTTGCTTATAATGCATTTCCTTCTGAAATACTGGGGAAAATAGGTGATTCCAGACATTGTTCTGATGAAGAACATACTTTGATTAAGAGTTAAGTTGAGAGAGGGAAAAACATATAGAGAAGTGCAGCAAATTATAGGCTGCTCAGCTAAGGCTACTTTCACACTAGTGGCAGGACGGATCCGACAGGAGGCTCACCCTGTCAGATCCGTCCTGCCGCCGCTCCGTCGCCATTAACAATAATGGGGACGGGGGGCAGAGCTCCGGCGCAGCACGGCAGTGCACGGTGAGAGGCCGCCAGGCTAAAAGTACTGCATGTCCGACTTTAGTCCAGCGGCCTCTCACCGTGCACTGCCGTGCTGTGCTGGAGCTCCGCCCCATCCCCATTATAGTCAATGGGGACAGAGCGGCAGTCCGGCGGCACGGCGAAATAACGGCAGGATGGATCCGACAGGGTAAACAGCCTGTCGGATCCGTCCTGCCGCTAGTGTGAAAGTAGCCTAAAACCATCTCAGATGCCTTGAAGTGGCAACCAAAGCCTGAAAGATGAGGAAAGGAGGCAGAGAACTACTGTTCAAATGGTTTGAAGAATAGCCAAAATGGCAAAGGCTCAGCCAATAACCACCTCCAGAAAGATCAAAGAAGATCTGAAGTTACCAGTGAGTACTGATACAGTCAGGAGATGATTAAAGGGAGTCTTTCACGCAGATTCACCCTATTAACCTAATAACAGTGTTATGTCCACGGCATCCCCCCTATTAAAACTGTGCTTACCGTTAGTTCCTTGCTATCATTGTTCTGCAGAAAAACACTTTTAATCCGTATGCAAATGAGGCTGTGAAGGTGCCCAGGGGCGGCGTTACAACGGCCGGTGCCCAGGCCCCTGGGTCATTTTCATACGAAGCCACTCCCCCTCTGCCGTGTCTGCCCGCCCTTAGTCTCTGCTCTAACCTCCCTCCTCCCGTCCGTAATCCTGCGCATACGCCGATGAACACGATAACGCACGGTAAACTGCGATGCCCCGGCCGGACTGTGCTCGTTCATCAGCGCATGCGCGGGATTACAGACGGGAGGAGGGAGGTTAGAGCAGAGACTAAGGGCGGGCAGACGCGGCGGAGGGGGAGTGGCTTCGTATGAAAATGACCCAGGGGCCTGGGCACCTTCACAGCCTCATTTGCATACGGATTAAGTGTTTTTCTGCACAACGATGCTAGCAAGGAACTAACGGTAAGCACAGTTTTAATAGGGGGGATGCCGTGGACATAACACTGTTATTAGGTTAATAGGGTAAATCTGCGTGAAAGACTCCCTTTAAGTGAAATCAAGTTACCAGCAAGAACTCCCTGCAAAGTCCCATTGTTGAAAAAAAGACAGACATGTCCTGAATACGTTAGAATTTGTCTAGGAACACATTGACTGGGAACAAGAAATGCTCGTTCCCAATAATTGACCTATATAATCAGGCAATAAATGAGCAAAAGCTTGTTTGTCAGCTAATTCATATTCTTTTTTTTTTTCATGCGTAGTCAGTGATGTACTGCTGATAATCATTAGAACTGAATGGGGAGGAACAACTATGGTAGCAATCATTCCTTCCCCATTCACTTTGCAAATGAGTGCCGATTGACTTATTTTTATTTTTTCGGCCCCTTGAAATAGAATGATGTTACAATGCAGCCCCCAGACCAAAAAATGCTGTGCATCCCTGCCAGCGAACTTCAGCTAGCATCTGAAGTTGGCGCTTTACAAAAAAAAAATCTAAAATTGCTGCAAAAATGCAGAAACATGCCACTACTAAAAAGCTGTGAAAGCAGCCTAAGGCCTCATGCACACAACCGTTTTTTTTTACGGTCCGCAAAAACAGGGTCCGTAGGTCCGTGACCGTTTTTTCGTCCGTGGGTCCTCCTTGATTTTTGGAGGATCCACGGACATGAAAAAACAGTCGTTTTGGTGTCCGCCTGGCCGTGCGGAACCAAACGGATCCGTCCTGAATTACAACGCAAGTCAATGGGGACGGATCAGTTTGACGTTGACACAATATGGTTCAATTTCAAACGGATCCGTCCCCTATTGACTTTCAATGTAAAGTCAGGAGTTAATATACCATAGGATCGGAGTTTTCTCCAATCCGATGGTATATTTTAACTTGAAGCGTCCCCATCACCATGGGAACACCTCTATGTTAGAATATACTGTCGGATATGAGTTACATCGTGAACCTCATATCCGACAGTATATTCTAACACAGAGGCGTTCCCATAGTGATGGGGACGCTTCTAGTTAGAATATACTACAAACTGTGTACATGACTGCCCCCTGCTGCCTGGCAGCACCCGATCTCTTACAGGGGGCTGTCATCCGCACAATTAACCCTTCAGGTGCCGCACCTGAAGGTGTTAATTGTGCGTATCATAGACCCCTGTAAGAGATCAGGGGCTGCCAGGCAGCAGGGGGCAGACCCCCCTCCCTCCCCAGTTTGAATATCATTGGTGGCCAGTGTGCGGCCTCCCCTGCCCCGCCCCGCCCCCCCCTCCGTCGGCCCCCCTCCCCTCCGTCGCCCCCCCTCCCCCCCTCTATTGTAATATCATTGGTGGCCAGTGTGCGGCCTCCCCTCCCCCTCCCCCCTCTATTGTAATATCATTGGTGGCCAGTGTGCGGCCTCCCCTCCCCCGCCCCCCCCCTCCGTCGGCCCCCCTCTATTGTAATTTCATTGGTGGCCAGTGTGCGGCCTGGCCTCCCCCCTCCCCCCTCCCCCCTCTATTGTAATATCATTGGTGGCCAGTGTGCGGCCTCCCCTCCCCCGCCCCCCCCCTCCCCCCCCCCCTATTGTAATATTATTGGTGGCCAGTGTGCGGCCTCCCCTCCCCAGCCCCCCCCCTCCGTCGGCCCCCCTCCCCCCCTCTATTGTAATTTCATTGGTGGCCAGTGTGCGGCCTCCCCTCCCCCTCCCCCCTCTATTGTAATATCATTGGTGGCCAGTGTGCGGCCTCCCCTCCCCCTCCGTCGGCCCCCCTCCCCCCCTCTATTGTAATATCATTGGTGGCCAGTGTGCGGCCTCCCCTCCCCCCCTCTATTGTAATATCATTGGTGGCCAGTGTGCGGCCTCCCCTCTACAATATTAGAAGCATCATACTTACCTGCTGGCTGCTGCGATGTGTCTCTGGCCGGGAGCTCCTCCTACTGGTAAGTGACAGATCAATGCGCCGCACAGACCTGTCACTTACCAGTAGGGGGAGCTCCCGGCCGGACACACATCGCAGCAGCCAGCAGGTAAGTATGATGCTTCTAATATTGTAATATTGCTAAGTAACCATGGCAACCAGGCCTGCAGTAGCGTCCTGGTTGCCATGGTTACCGATCGGAGCCCGAGAGCGATTAAACTGGGACTCCGATCGGAATCTCCGCTGCCACCAATGATCGGGCGGGGGGGGGGGAGTGGAGGCCGCACACTGGCCACCAATGAAATTACAATAGAGGTGGGGAGGGGGAGGGGAGGCCGCACACTGGCCACCAATGATATTAATACAATAGAGGGGGGGCGGGGGGGGGCCCGCACACTGGCCACCAATGATATTACAATAGCGGGGGGGGGGCCGCACACTGGCCACCAATGATATTCAAACTGGGGAGGGAGGGGGGTCTGCCCCCTGCTGCCTGGCAGCCCCTGATCTCTTACAGGGGGCTATGATATGCACAATTAACCCCTTCAGGTGCAGCACCTGAGGGGTTAATTGTGCGGATCACAGCCCCCTGTAAGAGATCGGGTGCTGCCAGGCAGCAGGGGGCAGTCATATACAGTTCGTAGTATATTCTAACTAGAAGCGTCCCCATCACCATGGGAACGCCTCTGTGTTAGAATATACTGTCGGATATGAGGTTCACGAAGTGAAAACTCATCTCTGAAAAAGCTTTTATGCAGACGGATCTTCGGATCCGTCTGTATAAAAAGTAACCTACGGCTACGGATCACGGACGCGGATGCCAATCTTGTGTGCATCCGTGTTCTTTCACGGACCCATTGACTTGAATGGGTCCGTGAACCGTTGTCCGTCAAAAAAATAGGACAGGTCATATTTTTTTGACGGACAGGAAACACGGATCACGGCTGCGGCTGCAAAACGGTGCATTTTCCGATTTTTCCACGGACCCATTGAAAGTCAATGGGTCCGCGAAAAAAAACTGAAAACGGCACAACGGCCGAGGATGCACACAACGGTCGTGTGCATGAGGCCTAAGGCTTCATGCACACAACTGTATGTGTTTTGCAGTCCGCAAATTGCGGATCCGTTGTCTGTTGCCGTTTTTGTTTCTGTTGTGTTTCTGTGTGTCTTGCGTTTTTTTTTGCGGACCACAAAAAAAAAAAAGGAAGGTGTTTAATTATGTGGTTTTAATATCCCCACCCAGGATACAGGTATATATGCTGTTCACCTGAGTGTTTGGTGGCCATTTTCTGTAGTCTTTACAGGGTACAGAGTTTCGTTAGCTTCCTTTGCTTTGCTGATCTTTGAGTCTCACTTTTTGCGTCTTGGTGTCACCATGGTGGATGACTCTGAAGAAGAGGTCGTACTGCATTGGCTTGTTTCTCTGCGATGGGGACAGCAGTCCCTTTTGTTGGACGAGGAACCGAGTAGAAGGCGGCGATTTTGGGTCCATCCAATTGTTTCCCAACAGTACAGGAAAGGACACTTCCATACCCTCTACACCAGTGGTTCTCAACCTTTCTAAAGCCGTGACCCCTTAATACAGTTCCTCATGTTGTGGTGACCCCCAACCATTACATTTTTTTCCTTGCTACGTCATAACTAATTTTGCTACTGTTATGAATTGTAATGTAAATATCTGATATGCACGATGTATTTTTATTGCTACAAATTGAACATAATTAAAGCAGAGTAATTAATCACAAAGACATCCACAGATCCCCCCCTAAACAGTGCCATCCACAGATCCCCCTCCCCTAAACAGTGCCATCCACAGATCCCCCTCCCCCAAACAGTGCCATCCACAGATCTCCCCCAGAAACAGTGCCATCCACAGATCTCCCCCAGAAACAGTGCCATCCACAGATCCCTCCTCCCCTAAACAGTGCCATCCACAGATCTCCCCCCTAAACAGTGCCATCCACAGATCCCTCCTCCCCTAAACAGTGCCATCCACAGATCTCCCCCCTAAACAGTGCCATCCACAGATCCCCCTAAACAGTGCCATCCACAGATCCCCCCCTAAACAGTGCCATCCACAGATCCCCCCTCCCCTAAACAGTGCCATGATGGCACTGTTTAGGGGAGGGGGGATCTGTGGATGGCACTGTTTAGGGGGGATCTGTGGATGGCACTGTTTAGGGTGGAGATCTGTGGATGGCACTGTTTAGGGGAGGGGGGATCTGTGGATGGCACTGTAGGCGGATCTGTGGATGGCACTGCCATCCACAGATCCCCCTACAGTGCCATCCACAGATCTCCCTCCCCGACGCTCACAGCAGTATATTTATAAACTAATCAGTAACTACTTTAACTTTAATCATTGCTCATTGCTGAGCTCTTTACTTGGATTATTTGGATATCTTACTTTGTCTTAGCTCCGGTAATAGCAGGCAGTGCGGGGGGCGGCGCTCACTCACTGACGTCACGCGCCTGCGCCGCCTAGTGGGAGGAGCAGGCGCGTGACGTCAGTGAGTGAGCGCCGCCCCCCGCACTGCCTGCTATTACCGGAGCTAAGACAAAGTAAGATATCCCATATCCAAATAAATTATAATCCAAGTAAAGAGCTCAGCAATGAGCAATGATTAAAGTTAAAGTAGTTACTGATTAGTTTATAAATATACTGCTGTGAGCGGCGTGGCCCTGTATATTCTAACCCCCAGGCAAGCGTCCCTGTCACCATGGGAACGCCTGGAGGTTAGAATATACCATCGGATTTGAGTTTTTACGATCTCACTGAGCTCGTAAAACTCAGATCCGATGGTATATTCTAACCCCCAGGCAAGCGTCCCCATCACCATGGGAACGCCTGGGGGTTAGAATATACCATCGGATCTTCTGAGTTACTCAGCCGCAAAACAAGCACCGGCTCTGCTTGGCCTCGGGCCAGCTCGGGGCCCCAAGCAATTGCTTGTTTTGCCTGTCTGTTAGCGACGGGCCTGGACCCACAATAGGAAGCCTCATGTGACCCCCCGGAAAGGGCCGATCGACCCCCAAAGGGGTCGCGACCCCTAGGTTGAGAACCGCTGCTCTACACAGATCTTCGTCAGCATCCAGAGAAGTTCTTTTTGTTCAGTCTACTTTTGATTGCTTGCTGTCATCTCTATGTACTGTCCTCCACTTCAAGGACACTAACATGAGGCACAGCATTTCTCCTAAGGAAAGGCTCATCGTCACGTTGAGGTAAGCAATGTTATTTATAGTTAACAGTCATGGGCACTGCTTCTGTCAGGAGGAACATGGTTCTGAAAATGGCTGGTGTTAGACATGTGCTAATGTTTGCTGAAGTTACCTTTCTTTCTCCTTCATTCATTTGTGCCATTCTAAATTACCATTGTTTATTTGAATCACTGCCACATAACATGCCAAGATTAAACATAGTTGTGTGTTTTTTAAAGCTTTTAAATTTTTGTTCTGCCAATGTCATCATACAGAGTGTTCACATCATCCTACGTTGCCCATACATTCTGCATGGAAATTGTGTCAACACAGTAGGCGTTAGATAGCTTGTAGGAGTGGTGCCCACACCCCCCATTGTTGCTAGTGTTTGGAGCATACAACCAAATTTGGAAGATAAATTGATTGGATTTAAAATGGACATAGATTGTTTACCACATGTCTCCTAACAACCATTATAGGAACCATGTTAATGATGTTCCCTTTTTTGTTGAAAAGTTAATGATATACCTTTTTTTTATATATACAGATTCCTGGCAGCTGGGAACTCTTTTGCATCCCTGCATTTTGAGTTTTTTTGGGGAACCTCAACAATTTATCGGATTGTGGGACACACTTGCCATGTCATTTGGCATCAACTCCGTGAGACGGTGATGCCACAGCCCAAGGCAGAAGATTGGGTTTGAATTGCAGAGGGCTTCAACCTTTCTGCACAGTTTCCAAACTGCATTGGGGCAATGGATAGCAAGCACATTCGTGTAAAGAAGCCTCCATACTCAGGGACCCGATTCTTCAATTATAAGCAATATTTTTCGGTTGTGCTTTTGGCTGTGGCTGACAGTAACTACCGGTTTATAATGGTTGATATCGGGACCTATGGAAGCACAGCAGATGCTCGCATCTTTAGTGCTTCTAGAATGGGTGAGCGGCTTCGTGCCAACCAGCTTGCCCTGCCAGAGTCCAGAAGCCCGGATATGCAGGTCCGCCGGCTCCATTTGTGATTGTGGCGGATGAAGGGTTTGCATTGACTCACCATGTTATGCGGCCCTTCCCAAAGCGTGATTTGGATGTCAGGAGGCGTATTTTCAACTACCAGTTGACCTGTGTACGTTGGTATGTTGAGTGATCTGGAGAATGCTACCCTGATGATTCAAGATTGTGTTGTTCTACACAACTTCACCAGGATTCATGAGGCTTCCTCTTCTGTTGACATGGAAGAATTTCCTACGTCATCAGGTTTGGGTTTGGATAGGACCCTGCATAGACGAGCTGGGACTGCAGGCATTGCAGTTCGGGAACTCTATGCAGACTACTTTTTCATCCCAGAGGGGTCCTTGCCATGGCAGATGGACGCTATTCGTGGCAGTGTTTTGATTTCTTCTGTGCTCGTTATTATTATTATTTTTTTTATAGATAGATTATTGAATTTATGTGGTAGTTGAGTGTAGGGACTCGCAAGAGAATGAGGGACCCTTGACATGGGCTTGCGGGCTGAGGTTTTTGGGCCATAACAGGGTTAAAAGTCAATATAATTAATAATGATGTAAAAAGTAGATTTTTAGAAACATCATTAGTCTTTTTGCTATATGGTCCAAAAAACCTTCTAATACCTCTTTTAAAAATTAATACATAACCAATTATGTGCATAAATAAAGTGATATTTCTTGAAGTATTGTGCGTGTCTATGTTCTGTTGAAATGTGAAGTACTGTTAATGTAATTTGAATCACAAACAAGAACAGAAGTCAATTCAAATTTTTATTTATTTAGTCTTAAACCATAGCACCCCCCCCCCCCAATCAAAAACACAGGCAAAATACCTGTATATATTAACAACAGATAAATATAATAAAATAAAAACAATAATATAACAAACTTACAGATCCAAAAGGTCTCGAGTAAACGAGCCACGGGGCATATGAAAATCCTGGGTGGACATAGCCAGGATCTGGGGACCCTGTTGAATAACTGGGCAGATTACTGGACTGGCCAAGGGGGGGTTGGGGTCTTGGGACGCGCGGTGAGGTTGGGGAAAGGTGGCCCTCGCGGTGGGTATGGATGTTGCGGGTAGCTGGTTCCGTGCTGTTGAGGTGGGATCATCAATATTTGACGACGGAGATTATTAATTTAAGAGTTTATGTCTCCCTGGTAATTGGAGGCATACATCTCAAAGACCAGTATTACCGAAGCAATACAAAGATTATGCTTTCGTAAGGGTACCCGCCTGAGTAATGGCGCCAGCCCCCTCGATAAAGATTCTTCTTGTCCCTCAGTCCTCCTCTGGGCTAGGAACTCGATTATTCGGGCATCAATCATTTCCTGAGTATCTTGCCCAGAGGAAGACTGACGGACATTCCTCCTACACCTGGGCTGAGGCTGTTGGGATGCTTCAGGGCTCCCCTCTGAAACAACGCCAGTTTCCCTGGCCGGGTTGGCTTGGTCCTCAGCCGGGGTTGTTGCTTGACTTGTGGCAGGGGAGAAAACAGCCGGAGTATCGCCACCTCCCAAATCTGACTCCTCTGGGTCATTCAGACTGCTGTATGCCTACTATATAAGGTGATCCTGCATAGATGACATAAGGTTTGAAATGTTAAAGTTTTGCCTAAAAAATTTAGGACACAGTACCTAAGCAAAACATTGAAGGACTGTTGCTTTGGACAGAGTTCAAATAGCCAAAAACATTTAGAAGATTGCTGGGTGTTTGAGCTGTCCAGCACAAAAACATGTATACACATTCCA
Source organism: Bufo bufo (assembly GCF_905171765.1). NCBI lineage: Eukaryota > Metazoa > Chordata > Amphibia > Anura > Bufonidae > Bufo > Bufo bufo. The sequence continues at coordinate 247,316,606 of NC_053389.1, read as the reverse complement.
GGAGCTAACCAAGTGCTGATATTTTCTGTCTGTCTTTATCTGGCCTGCTTAACCAGCGGCCCTCCAGATGTTGTTAAACTACAATTCACATCATTCCCGGACAACCTACATCGATCAGCCTACACAATGCCATGGTGGGATTTGTAGTTTTCCACCAGCTGAAGGGATGCAGTTTGAGCATCCCTGGTCTTTCTAATAGGAGAAGGAGATTCGCATTGCTTGCTAGAGTTTTGTAACTTTTTGTGTTTTTTTTAATCAGCTGGTTTGAGAGCAAACCTTACAAATACAGTTGCAAGAAAAAGTATGTGAACCCTTTGTAATGATATGGATTTCTGCACAAATTGGTCATACAATGTTATCTGATCTTCATTTAAGTCAAACAATAGACAATCACAGTCTGCTTAAACTAATAACACACAAAGAATTAAATGATACCATGTTGTTATTGAACACACCATGTGAACAAACATTCACAGTGCAGGTGGAAAAAGTATGTGAACCCCTAGACTAATGACATCTCCAAGAGCTAATTGGAGTAAGGTGTCAGCTACCTAGAGTCCAATCAATGAGATGAGATTGGAGGTGTTGGTTACAGCTGCCCTACCCTATAAAAAACACACACCAGTTCTGGGTTTGCTTTTCACAAGCAGCATTGCCTGATGTGAATGATGCCTCGCACAAAAGAGCTCTCAGAAGACCTACGATTAAGAATTGTTGACTTGCATAAAACTGGAAAGGGTTATAAAAGTATCTCCAAAAGCCTTGCTGTTCATCAGTTCACGGTAAGACAAATTGTCTATAAATGGAGAAAGTTCAGCACTGCTGCTACTCTCCCTAGGAGTGGTTGTCCTGTAAAGATGATTGCAAGAGCACAGCGCAGACTGCTCAATGAGGTGAAGAAGAATCCTAGAGTGTCAGCTAAAGACTTACAAAAGTCTCTGGCATATGCTAACATCCCTGTTAGCGAATCTACGATACGTAAAACACTAAACAAGAATGGATTTCATGGGAGAATACCACAGAGGAAGCCACTGCTGTCCAAAAAAAACATTGCTGCACGTTTGCAGTTTGCACAAGAGCACCTGGATGTTCCACAGCAGTACTGGCAAAATATTCTGTGGACAGATGAAACCAAAGTTGAGTTGTTTGGAAGAAACACACAACACTATGTGTGGATTAAAAGAGGCACAGCACACCAACATCAAAACCTCATCCCAACTATGAAGTATGGAGGTGGGGCATCATGGTTTGGGGCTGCTTTGCTGCATCAGGGCCTGGACGGATTGCTATCATTGAAGGAAAAATTTATTCTCAAGTTTATTAAGACATTTTGCAGGAGAACTTAAGGCCATCTGTCCACCAGCTGAAGCTCAACAGAAGACGGGTGTTGCAACAGGACAACGACCCAAAGCATAGAAGTAAATAAAGAACAGAATGGCTTATACAGAAGAAAATGCGCCTTCTGGAGTGGCCCAGTCAGAGTCCTGACCTCATCCCGATTGAGATGCTGTGGCATGACCTCAAGAAAGCCCTTCACACCAGACACCCCAAGAAAATTGCTGAACTGAAACAGTTCTGTAAAGAGGAATGGTCAAGAATTACTCCTGACCGTTGTGCACGTCTGATCCGCAACTACAGGAAACATTTGGTTGTAGTTATTGCTGCCAAAGGAGGTTCAACCAGTTATTAAATCCAAGGGTTCACATACTTTTTCCACCTGCACTGTGAATGTTTACATGGTGTGTTCAATAAAAACATGGTAACATTTAATTCTTTGTGTGTTATTAGTTTAAGCAGACTTTGATTGTCTATTGTTGTGACTTAGATGAAGATCAGATCATATTTTATGACCAATTTGTGCAGAAATCCATATAATTCCAAAGGGTTCACATACTTTTTCTTGCAACTGTATGTAAAAGACCAAACCAGTACAGAATAAAAACAAACGTGTTGACTATAAATTTTACACACATCAATCACATTACCGCTTCTACTGTATAAAAAGACACACCTTTTGAAAAGAACCCCCAAAAATATCACAGAACAATTATGGGAAAAAAATCCTTAAAAGGGGTTGTCAAGCCTTTGACTATACTGATGACCTATCCTCGGGATAGGTCATAAATATCAGATCGGCAGTGGCCTGACACCCGACACGCCTGCTGATCAGCTGTCTCCCTTCTCTCTTCCTGCTGCTGGTATCTATGGTCTTTGGCATAGAAAGTAGCGATCCACAGGAAGAGATAGACGGCATGTGCGCTCTGCATGAACCATCTCCTCATACGGCTAATCGGCATTGGTGCCAGGTGTGGTACCACCGCCGATCTGATATTGATGACTTATCCTGAGGATAGGTCAGCAATATAGTCAAAGCCCGGACAACCCCTTTAAGGATTTACAACAATTGGTAACCCTAAATAAAAAATTTGGTCCACAAATGGGTCGAACTGTGCATCCTGTGTCAAACGATCCAAAAAAAAAACTGGGATAGGCCACCGCCATCATAGATAGCAGACCAAACAACGAAGAAATGTCTGCTATAATTCTTGCAGGGACCAATGACAGATACAGTTCAATACAGTATTTCACTTATAAAAAATACTTACGGCCTCAAATCCATCACAGGACATATAAACTGTAATTGCTGGGTGTATAAGTACGGCCTTTTTTGGGAAGCTCCATCACCACTGCTGCCCTTTTCGTTCAGTTCCCGGCGAACTGGTCCCAGCAGCTGTTCCAACAGGTCTTTGTCTTCTTCACTGTGAAAACATCAAACATTAAAATAAGAATAGTAAAAACAACTATAACCAATTCACATACAAAAAATGCTAAAAAAGGGTAGATTGAACAGCACATGGTACAGTAGGGCAGGTGTGGGTATCCTAATGTGCAATAATTGCATGAAGGAAGAGATTATTTTGCCAAGCCCATTTCAAAATACTAGTTTATAATATGTGATGGTGACACCCATTTGCTGATCAATTACAACAGGGCCACATGTGTCACAAAATAAAAAGTGCACATGCAGGGTATACATTACTACTGTGTGCTGTAGCAAAAAGGTTGGGATATCCATTAAAACATGGTGGTGTCTGGTAGAAATTGCACTACAAATCAAACATGTACCGCCCACTACAGAATTAAGCCTGTCCACAAAAGGGACAGGATTATGACCTCATGGAAGTCATAGCAAAATCATTACTGACACCACAGGGGCAGGACACTACAACGACATAGCTGGCACTTGCCTAACTCGGCACGAGTTCTGCTATCCGCTTTCTCCCATTCTGCAGGACTCATGCGACGGGCCACTTGCTCCCATGAAACCTCCTTCCTCACCCTATCTTGATAGACATTGTTCCGGCTGTCGCAGAGCTCGGGCCTTTTCTTGGTCCAACGTGATTGGCTTCTCCACATTCCAACGTGGCATTTTTGTGACACAAAGCACAGAATGGCAAAATTAGACTCCAAACTTTGCCACAGGGGTCTAGCAATCGCCAACACTTTTGTACTTGCACTTTTTTTTTTTTACACTTTATTGCCAAAAGGCCTTGAAGACAGGTTGCCAGGCAATGTATCCACAAGAAATGCGGAAGTGGATGACATACGGATGGCTTCTGTTGTGCATCCGCAGTTTTTGCCGACCCATTGACTTGAATGGGTCCGCATTTTTTTTTGCGGATAAGAATAGGACAGGTTATTTTTATTTTTTTGCGGCATGGAACCACGGACGCTGATACCAAACGGTGGTCTCTCCACATTTTCCGCGGCTCCATAGAAATTAATGGGTCAGCATCTGAACCGCTAAATCTGCGGAACAGACGAGGAAACAAACAACAGTCGTGTGCATGAGGCCTAAAGTTATATGCAGACAGCAAAGTAGTTTATGCAGATTTGAGTGTGGTTTTTGCTGCATGCCCACATCAAAATCAGTACGTGTTACTTGCAGATTTTGAAGTGGATTTTCCCCAGAAGGTGAAAGCTCAACTTCAAATAGATATCAGATTTAGAAAATCTCATCTACTTTTAGCTGGTATTGTATTAGGCCACTTGCACACATTTCCGTTTCCATTCGGTTTTTGCGGATTCCATTTGTGATCCATATGCGGAACCATTCATTTCAATGGTTCCGCAAAAAAAAAAAAATGTACGCCGTATGCATTCCGTTTCCGTATTTCCTTTCCGCTGAAAGATAGAACTTGTCCTATTATTGCCAGCAAATAACAATCCGTGGCTCTATTCAAGTCAATGGTTCCACAAAAAGAATGGAATGCATACGGAATGCATCCGTATGTCTTCCGTATCCGTTCCTTTTTTTGTGGAACCATCTATTGAAAATTTTATGCCCAGCCCAATTTTTTCAATGTGCTTACTGTTTAAACAATATTGTATGCTTCCGTTTCCGTTTGCGATCCGCAGAAAATGGATCACAAACAGAAACCAAACGGAAAAACAGAACGGCTAAACGGAATGAAAGCGGAATGGAAACGGAAACACTACTGAAACAAAAAAACGGAAAAACTATCAGTTTGAAACGGACCGCAAAACCGTACGGTCGTGTGCAAGAGGCCTTACTCTGCAGATTTCCCCACACAAAAATCCACATGTAATACAATACCGCATGCATTTACCCTAAGATCACCTGCACACGTTGCGGAATACGTGCGGTTTTTTTTGCACAGAAAAACCGCAGCATATTACAGTACCATCAAAGTGTATGAGATTACACAAATCTCATGTAGACTTTGCAGATTTTTTTCATACGCAAATTGACCTGCCGTGCGGATTGCAAAATATGCAGCATGTCAATTATGTTTTAATACAGTTTTAGCTGTATATTTCACCTTTTTCAATGGAAGGGTGAGATCTGCGGCAAAACTGCATCAAATCCGCGCCAAAAAACGCTGTTAGACATTGCGGATTTTGCTGTGGATATGTTACAGAAACAAACCTAAATCTGCACGGAAATTGGTGGCGATCTCACGTGCGTTCACCCGCCACTGTGTGCAGGTGGCCTAAAGCTGCTCTTTGCTGCGGATAAATGATGGTCATTATTGAATGAGGAGCACCCCATCTGCTCCCATAAACTCAGGCTGTTTTTTTTTGAGCAGTCATAAAAGTATTGGTCTCGATAAGAACATGCAGGCGGATTACTTTAATCCTGAGAATTATCAAGAGACTTGTTCTGCATCGCACCAGATCACACACAGGAGAGAAAGTGGGAATTATAACTCTCTGCTTTGTTTTCTTGGCCAGATTTAAAGAGATTTCACGGTGTGTTTTGCTTTGGAAGTAATCTTATTTATTGGACGTAATCCAGGATCGGCTCCCAACTCACCAGAAGAGAGACATTCCATTAGAACACCAGAGTAAACCCAAACCTTGATGTTCAAAAATATTCTTAAGGCTACATTCACACGACCGTATGTTTTTTGAGGTCCGCAAATTGCGGATCCACAAAAAAAAAAACCGCTAACGTCCGTATGGCATCCGTTTTTCTTTTTGCGGATCCATTGTAACAATGCCAATCCTTGTCCGCAAAACAGACAAGAATAGCACATGTTCTATTTCTTTTGCGGGGCTACGGAACGGACATACGGATGCTGATAGCATACGGTGTGCTGTCCGCATTTTTTGCAGACCCATTGAAATAAATGGGTCCGCATCCTATCCGCAAAAAAAATACGGAACGCACACGGAAACAATATACATTTGGGTGAATATAGCCTAAAGGGGAAGTCCAAAGAGATACTAATAGGAAACTTAGATTGAGAGGTCCACTGGGGACAGCAAGTGATAATGTCTGTAAAATGCTGCAGAATATGTCAGCGCTATATAAGGGTGGTATTACACTCTCCGATCTTCAAGCAGTGTGAGCGCCGATGACTGATGATCATCAATCGGTGCTCGTTTGTACCGGCTTGATTATACAGGTCGATGAAAACTTTAAATGAGAGAAGACGATCGCTAGTGCAGTCCTTCTTCCCTCATTCTCTTCTATAGATGATCAGCAGCACATGCCTGATTACACAAGGAAATGTGCTGCCGATTGTATCGGGCATTTTTTTTACCTTTTAAAAATACCCATCAGCTGTTTGCTCGTTCATAGGCAGATCAGATGCTCGATGTGAGCCAATTATTGGGAAAAAGCGCTCGTATCCCCGATAATTGGCCTGAAATCGTGCAGTCTAAGGGTACTTTCACACTAGCGTTGTTAGAATCCGGCAGGCAGTTATATTGCTGGAACTGCCTGCCGGATCCGGAAATCCGTATGCAAACAGATATTTTTTTTTTTACGGATACGGATCCGTTAGACTTATTCATTTGAAATACCGGATCTGTCTTTCTGGTATCATCCAGAATAACGGATCCAGTATTTAATTTTTTCAAAGCTAGAAAGAACTGCGCATGTGCAGACCGGAAAACCGGATCCGGCGATGCAGCAATTTCCGGAACACTTGGTACCTCATCCGGCATGAATACATTTTAATGGAATAATGCCAGGTCCGGCAAGTGTGGTAGTGTTCCGGAATTTTGTCCGGTCAAATACCGTACAAGGGACGGAATGGAAGACATCCTGATGCATACTGAACGAATTGCTTTCCATTCAGAATGCATTGGGACAAAACGGAAGCGTTTTTTTCCGGTATTGAGACCCTTTTACCAGATTTCAATACCGGAAAAGAATAACGCTAGTGTGAAAGTACCCTAATAGGGCATTTTGTGGGTAAAATAAATAAATAAGTCCTACACATAACAATGTCATACTGATGTCATCCCTATGATGACACGGCAGTATAGAAATGTATAAATCCCTGTTTTTACATTATAATTATGTCCTCTGATATCTCTATTCTAACGCTTCTTTCATATCAATGTTATTAGCTCCGGGAGGTCCGGAGTTCCAGCCACTACCTGGCAAATATGCTGGGATTCACCGAAAGCTTCAGCAGGCTGTTTCTGTCTTCAGATGATACTCCACTTTTTATACCACCCCTTTACTGAAGTGAGAATGAGACAGTTTTGCAGCCTTTTAAAAAGTCTCAGTTTATAAATCTGGCTTAAAGGGCATCTGAAACTACCAAGCCCTCAGCACCTTGATTAACAGGGCCAGGCACCGAAAACATCATCATTGCTTGGTCCTGCAGAGGGAGTGGCAGTTGCAGAGAGAGCTGAGCCTCTAGGAGTAATGACAACGCTCCTGATGCTCCTAGAGGTTCATTTGCATATATTAGAACTTCATTCATTCAAAGTCGTAAAGATGACAAAACACTAAGGGGCACATTTATTAAGACCAGCGTTTTAGATGTCGGTCTTAATAAAGCCCCATAGGTGGCAGAGATCCGGCGAAGTTATGAAGAGGCGCAGGTTTCTCCATAACTTTGGCGCATCCAGCTCCAGTTCTAAATCTAAGACAGCTTCCGCGCTGTCCTACATTTAGACCATTTTCTACGCTAAAAACAGGCGTAGAAAATGAATGAGACGGGCCTTCTGGCCGGTCCCATTCCCCACCTACGCCACGCCTACAATTTTAGACCTGGGGTGAGCGGGGAGAAGTTGCAGATAGCGTCGCAAATAACCGTTGCGCCGCCATCTGCACCTGAAATACACCTAATATAGGTGTATTTTAGTATCATAAATGACCCCCTAAGAACTGGCATTTGAATCAAAGTTTATGATAGTTTTCTATAGAAGTCAATGGAGAAGCAGAAAGCTCTCACTCAAACTCTAACTCTTCTAAAACACTTGTAAAAACTCCTCTAAAATCACGACCAACTTAGGTTACTTTCACACCAGCATTTTTGCTGGATACATCATGGATCAGCAAAAATGCCCCCGTCATGATAATACAACCATCTGCATCCGTTATGAATGGAACCAGTTGTATTTTCTTTAAAATAGCCATGACGGATCCGTCATGAACACCATTGAAAGTCAACGGGAGACGGATCTGTTTTCTATTGTGTCTGAGTACATAGTGAATCATGACAGAATGGTGGCTCAGTGGTTAGCATTGGTGTCTTGTAGCGCTGGGGTCCTAGGTTCGAATCTGACCAAGGACAAAACATGCATGGAGTTTGTATGTTCTCCCAGTGTTTGAGTGGGTTTCCTCTGGGTACTCCAGTTTCCTCCCACACTCCAAAGATATACTGATAGGGAACTTCGATTGTGAGCCCCATTGCAGGATATAGTAGTGTAGAAAATAAATAAATAAAATCCGTCTTGCTCCGCACCACCTCGCAGACAGAAAAATGCTGCTTGCAGTGTTATTCTGTCTGCGATGGGGACGCAACGGAACGGAATGCATTCTGGCGCACTCAGTTTCGTTCAGTTCAGTTTTGTCCCCATTGACAATGAATGGGGACAAAACGGAAAAGGAAAGCGCAGATGTGAAAGTAATCTTACAAAACCACAACCTAAAGCAACCTGCTCTATTTTTTTTGCGGTGGGGACAGATTGCAGACCCATTCCAGTTAAACAGGTCTGCATCTGTCAGCGCAGGCCAGGAGGACGGTGCCAGTGCATTGGGGACAGCAATATACAATCCCCAATGAATAGCATGGGCAGCACACTTTTTTGTGTGCATGAGTCCTTATCCTGAGGATAGGTAATCAATATTGTAAATCGGTCAACGCCTTTAATCCTTCCACAAGCAGCAAAGTCTATAGCCATAAACAAGCAAATATCTTGCTAACAGACACAGCCTTGTGATCCTTGACACTCCTTGGATATTGGTTTCTCCCTTTCAAAGGAATGATGTTTCTCCTGGGGAAATAGTCTTTATTGCCGTGCCTTCAGCTTCAGATGAGCCCAAAGACATCTTGCTTCACAAGCAGAGCCCAGCCAGAACTAGAATCTGCCCTAAATGGCAGGCAGAGCTAGACTGAATTGACTGATACAATCTAGCTAAATAGCACCGCCCTCAGAGGGAAAAACTATTTTTCTGCTGAGTCAGGGCATAATTAACTAAACAGTACCACCTACAGACAGCATTTGGCAATACATACAAAGCATTAATTATTTTAGTTGTGTACCAAATTAAGCCCCTGTTCTGGGATACTGCATCTGCATTTCAAGCAGCACAAAGTCTTATAAGGTCTTATCGAGTTTTAGCCATATTTATGAAGCAAAAACACCAAGATGAATGATCCACTGTGCCCAGTTCAGCTGTTTAGGGTTTCCAGCTCAACAAGGTGGGGGGTAGCATAGCAGAAAGGGTCGAACATAAGATGCAACAACAGTCCCCAAAATTGTGGTGCAAACTAAGCCAAACAACAGCTGATATAAAGCAAGACGAAGTGTCTTTCCCTGGACCACATTTATTATCCAGCCTGAGCCACATCTTTAGAAATCCTATCTTAAGGGTCTATTAGACAGCCCGATTTAACATGCGATTGTTGAAAGGGAAGCATTCCCTCCCGCCTGCTAGCGGAGGGGACCGCTGCAATTACATGCAGCAATCTCCTCTCAGTATAGGGAGGAGCAAATCATTGTTTGCTGGCAGAAGCACAATCTGCTGCCCTACAAACGATTATTTTTTAACCTGTCAAAAGATCTGTATTGCCTGATGAACGAGCATTTTCTCATTCATCGGGCAATAGTCAGCAGTATTAGGCTGTAATGCACCCTTTAGTGGGAAATGTATTAACATTGATGATGTTTGCTCTCATTGTTTATGGAGTGCCTGTCATGGGTTGCGCTTGTTTTTTTGCAACAAAGTTTAAAGGGTGTGTTACACCTGCCGGCAGATGATTGCTAACAAGCGGTCATAGTAAGGCTCGTTAGTGACCATCTAGCAGTCTAAACACTCGTTTATTGAGCAATCCTGTCTTTTGACAGGTTAAAAAAAAATCATTGCTTGTAGATGTCAGATCGTGGCATCTTATTAACTGCTGCAGGCAAATAATGATTCAGTATAGGGAAGACCGATGGCATAATGATCACTCCTCCCTATACTGAGGAGGAGATCGGTGCATGTTATTGCAGGGACTTCCTCCACTAGTGAGCAGACTATTGCCGAGAAGGAACGCTTCCTTCCCGACAATTGCCTGTTAAATCAGGCTGTCTAATACGCCCTTTACACGCTATTTGTTAAATTTGTCGCAGGAAAGACCTACAGATTTTCCAATCTTAAGTCTAATCATATTTATTATAAAGGTTCTGTCAGTTTGTAAGTCACCAGGGGACTTGAGAACATTTGCGATTTTTTTCTGTGCAACTTTTTTACCCTTAGTAAAAGTAAATAAAAATATGTTGAAAATATTTGGCGCACAAGCCACAAATGTGTACTCCACTGACAAAACACACAAAACGCATTTAAAGGGATTATCCAACTTGAAACTTTTTTTTAACAGACCCCTTCAGAGTGGTGTACCTGCAGTAGGGTTTATACTTACCTGGTCCCTGCCGCTGAGTACCGCCTCCATCACTCCACAGCCACCTCCACAGGTCCTGAGTCTCTGGGAATTAACCTCCTGATAAATGAGGGCTAGGTGACCGTTGTAGCCAATCACTAGCCACAGTGGTGGCCTGTCACCCATCTGGCACGTGACCCAGTGATGTACTGCATGGGTGACACATCATGCTGATATCAGTGAATGGCTGCAGCGGTCACGTGGCCCCAAGTCAACAGGATGTTGATTCCCAGAGACCCGGCATTTGCAAAGGTAGCCATGGAGCAATGAAGTCGGAATCCAGTTGTGGGGACCACTTAAGTATGAATCCATGAATCCGTAAGTAGGAATCCACCACCCTGAAGGGGTCTCTTAATTTTTTTTTTAACTTGGAACACCCCCTTTATAAATTGCCCCCTACAGGATTAGTAAATCTACCCCCATGCATCACTTGATTGTAGTCTACATCTCAATTGTCAGTATTTAACAATAAAGATTACAAAATCTGATAACATGCATCCCTCTCTTTGGACCCATTCCCTTTAGAACAAAATAAATTACGTTTTCAGAGTTGTCCTCGATATAAAAGCTAACAGAGGGTTCCACCCTAGTGCCCTGATGTGCAAGTCTGTGTCCGTAATTGTTTTTGAGGCTGGTGGTTCCTGACTAGATTATTTTGGTCGTAATTAGAGAAGAGCGAATCGAATTTGACAAAGTGGAATTAGATCCGAATTTCAGGAAAAATTCAATTCACACCGAATCATAATTTCTGTTATGCTTCGTGGTAACGAATCGCATTTTTTCCTAAAATGGCTGCTGCACATGTTAGGAAATGGAACAAAGAACTCTGGGAACGAGGGATCACCCACAATGCCAATGCCATTTTATTTTTTTTGTTGTGCGGAGGCACAGACAGAAACACCACGAAGCACTCCGTAGTTCTTCCGTGGGGTTCCGTGCCTTCTTTCTGCATCTCCGTGTATTGCGGACCCGTGTGCCTTAGGGCCGGGCCGCGTGCCTTAGGGCCTTAGGGCCGGGCCGCGTGCCTTAGGCCTCTTGCACACGAATGTTGTGTGCCCGTGGCCGTATTGTGGCCCCATTCACTTGAAAGGGTCCGCAATCACAGAGATGCGGAACGGAAGCACGGATCGGAACCCCAAGTGCTTCCATGGTGTTTCTGTCCTTGCCTCCACACCGTCAAAAAATAGAACTTGTTCTATTTTTTTGCGGTGGGGACGGATCACAGACACATTCAAGTTGAATGTGTCTCGATCCGTACAAGGCCGCCGCACGGAACGGATGCACAACGTTCGTGTGCAAGAGGCCTAAAAGGAAAACGGGGTGCGATAGGGGAGTGCACAGCCTGGGTAATAGGAGCGATTCTATTACACCTTGCTGCACTAATTGGAGATCCAAATTGCAGTTATACTGCTGCTTCTAGGTTGTTTGCACTACATGATACATCAGTAACTCCAGCAAACCTTGCTTGTGATTGGGGTGCAAGTTCTGTGTGATACAGCCATTTACAGGGTGTATTAATAGGATAGATACGTACATCCTATTAGACATTCTGCGTTGATTTTACATTGTTTTACTTTTTTTTGGGGGGGTGTATTAACCCCTTAAAGACCCGCACCGAACATGTATCGCGGGCAAATCGTGCGGGTGCAGGTTCTGCGCCCGCCCAATCAGAGGCAGGGGTCCGGACCCCTGCTGCATACGCCGGCATTGGTGAAAACCCCTTGTATGCCGCGGTTAAAGCTGAACACAGCATGCACGGGGTTTACGGAGGGTACACGTGCCCCCATCAGGTCCCCGTCACTACATCGGGGCTTGCCTTCTACGGAAGCCTTTAGACTGGGTCTCACAGGCAGGCTGTCAGCATACAAGCTGACATGCAATGTATTACAATACACCAGGCATGCTCAACCTGCGGCCCTCCAAACTACAACTCCCACAATGCCCTGCTGTAGGTCTATAGCTGTAGGCTGTTCGGGCATGCTGGGAGTTATAGTTTTGCAACAGCTGGAGGGCCACAGGTTGAGCATGCCTGCAATACACAATGTATTGTAATGCATTGTAGAGGGGATCAGACCCCCAGAAGTTGAAGTCCCAGAGTGGGACAAAAGTAAAAAAAAAAGCTGTGTTTTCTATCATAAAAAATATATAGTTTCAAGTAAAAAAAAATGCCCCTTTACAAAAAAAACCACATAAAATTGTAAAAAGAATAGATTTTTTTTTTTTTAAAACAGACATATTTGGTGTTCGCCGCGTCCTTAACGACAGCCTCTATAAAAATATCACATGACCTAACCCCTCAGGTGAACACCGTCAAAAAAATAAAGAAAACATTTTTTGTCACTTTAACCACTTAAGGACCACAGGTTTATACCCCCCTAAAGACCAGGCCCTTTTTTACAAATCGGCACTACACTACTTTCACCGTTTATTGCTCGGTCATGCAACTTACCACCCAAATGAATTTTGCCTCCTTTTCTTCTCACTAATAGAGCTTTCATTTGGTGGTATTTCATTGCTGCTGACATTTTTACTTTTTTTGTTATTAATCGAAATTTAACGATTTCTTAGCAAAAAAATGACATTTTTCACTTTCAGTTGTAAAATTTTGCAAAAAAAACGAGATCCATATAGAAATTTTGCTCTAAATTTATAGTTCTACATGTCTTTGATAAAAAAAAAATGTTTGGGTAAAAAAAAAATGGTTTGGGTAAAAGTTATAGCGTTTACAAACTATGGTACAAAAATGTGAATTTCCGCTTTTTGAAGCAGCTCTGACTTTCTGAGCATCTGTCATGTTTCCTGAGGTTCTACAATGGCCAGACAGTACAAACACCCCACAAATGACCCCATTTCGGAAAGTACACACCCTAAGGTATTCGCTGATGGGCATAGTGAGTTCATAGAACTTTTTATTTTTTGTCACAAGTTAGTGGAAAATGCTGATTTTTTATTTTTTTATTTTTTTCTTACAAAGTCTCATATTCCACTAACTTGTGACAAAAAATAAAAACTTCTATGAACTCACTATGCCCATCACGAAATACCTTGGGGTCTCTTCTTTCCAAAATGGGGTCACTTGTGGGGTAGTTATACTGCCCTGGCATTCTAGGGGCCCAAATGTGTGGTAAGGAGTTTGAAATCAAATTCTGTAAAAAATGACCTGTGAAATCCGAAAGGTGCTCTTTGGAATATGGGCCCCTTTGCCCACCTAGGCTGCAAAAAAGTGTCACACATCTGGTATCTCTGTATTCAGGAGAAGTTGAGGAATGTGTTTTGGGGTGTCATTTTACATATACCCATGCTGGGTGAGATAAATATCTTGGTCAAATGCCAACTTTGTATAAAAAAATGGGAAAAGTTGTCTTTTGCCAAGATATTTCTCTCACCCAGCATGGGTATATGTAAAATGACACCCCAAAACACATTCCCCACCTTCTCCTGAGTACGGCAATACCAGATGTGTGACACTTTTTTGCAGCCTAGGTGGGCAAAGGGGCCCATATTCCAAAGAGCACCTTTCGGATTTCACAGGTCATTTTTTACAGAATTTGATTTCAAACTCCTTACCACACATTCGGGCCCCTAGAATGCCAGGGCAGTATAACTACCCCACAAGTGACCCCATTTTGGAAAGAAGACACCCCAAGGTATTCCGTGAGGGGCATGGCAAGTTCCTAGAATTTTTTATTTTTTGTCACAAGTTAGTGGAATATGAGACTTTGTATGAAAAAAAAAATAAAAAAAAAAATCAGCATTTTCCACTAACTTGTGACAAAAAATAAAAAATTCTAGGAACTCGCCATGCCCCTCACGGAATACCTTGGGGTGTCTTCTTTCCAAAATGGGGTCACTTGTGGGGTAGTTATACTGCCCTGGCATTTTCCAGGGGCCCTAATGTGTGGTAAGTAGGTAAATGACCTGTGAAATCCTAAAGGTGCTCTTTGGAATATGGGCCCCTTTGCCCACCTAGGCTGCAAAAAAGTGTCACACATGTGGTATCGCCGTATTCAGGAGAAGTTGGGGAATGTGTTTTGGGGTGTCATTTTACATATACCCTTGCTGGGTGAGAGAAATATCTTGGCAAAAGACAACTTTTCCCATTTTTTTATACAAAGTTGGCATTTGACCAAGATATTTCTCTCACCCAGCATGGGTATATGTAAAATGACACCCCAAAACACATTCCCCAACTTCTCCTGAGTACGGCGATACCAGATGTGTGACACTTTTTTGCAGCCTAGATGCGCAAAGGTGCCCAAATTCCTTTTAGGAGGGCATTTTTAGACATTTGGATACCAGACTTCTTCTCACGCTTTGGGGCCCCTAGAATGCCAGGGCAGTATAAATACCCCACATGTGACCCCATTTTGGAAAGAAGACACCCCAAGGTATTCAATGAGGGGCATGGCGAGTTCATAGAAATTTTTTTTTTTTGGCACAAGTTAGCGGAAATTGATATTTTTAATTTTTTTCTCACAAAGTCTCCCGTTCCGCTAACTTGGGACAAAAATTTCAATCTTTCATGGACTCAATATGCCCCTCACGGAATACCTGGGGGTGTCTTCTTTCCGAAATGGGGTCACATGTGGGGTATTTATACTGCCCTGGCATTCTAGGGGCCCTAAAGCGTGAGAAGAAGTCTGGAATATAAATGTCTAAAAAATTTTACGCATTTGGATTCCGTGAGGGGTATGGTGAGTTCATGTGAGATTTTATTTTTTGACACAAGTTAGTGGAATATGAGACTTTGTAAGAAAAAAATAATAATAATTCCGCTAACTTGGGCCAAAGAAATGTCTGAATGGAGCCTTACAGAGGGGTGATCAATGACAGGGGGGTGATCAATGACAGGGGGGTGATCAGGGAGTCTATATGGGGTGATCACCACAGTCATTGATCATGCCCCTGTAAGGCTTCATTCAGACGTCCGGATGCGTTTTGCGGATCCGATCCATCTATCAGTGGATCCGTAAAAATCATGCGGACGTCTGAATGGAGCTTTACAGGGGGGTAATCAATGACAGGGGGGTAATCAATGACAGGGGGGTGATCAGGGAGTCTATATGGGGTGATCACCACAGTCATTGATCACGCCCCTGTAAGGCTTCATTCAGACGTCCGGATGCGTTTTGCGGATCCGATCCATCTATTAGTGGATCCGTAAAAATCATGCGGACGTCTGAATGGAGCTTGACAGGGGGGTAATCAATGACAGGGGGGTGATCAGGGAGTCTATATGGGGTGATCACCACAGTCATTGATCACGCCCCTGTAAGGCTTCATTCAGACGTCCGGATGCGTTTTGCGGATCCGATCCATCTATCAGTGCATCCGTAAAAATCATGCGGACATCTGAATGGAGCTTTACAGGGGGGTGATCAGGGAGTCTATATGGGGTGATCACCACAGTCATTGATCATGCCCCTGTAAGGCTTCATTCAGACGTCCGGATGCGTTTTGCGGATCCGATCCATCTATCAGTGCATCCGTAAAAATCATGCGGACATCTGAATGGAGCTTTACAGGGGGGTGATCAGGGAGTCTATATGGGGTGATCACCACAGTCATTGATCATGCCCCTGTAAGGCTTCATTCAGACGTCCGGATGCGTTTTGCGGATCCGATCCATCTATCAGTGCATCCGTAAAAATCATGCGGACGTCTGAATGGAGCTTTACAGGGGGGTAATCAATGACAGGGGGGTAATCAATGACAGGGGGGTGATCAGGGAGTCTATATGGGGTGATCACCACAGTCATTGATCACGCCCCTGTAAGGCTTCATTCAGACGTCCGGATGCGTTTTGCGGATCCGATCCATCTATCAGTGGATCCGTAAAAATCATGCGGACGTCTGAATGGAGCTTTACAGGGGGGTAATCAATGACAGGGGGGTAATCAATGACAGGGGGGTGATCAGGGAGTCTATATGGGGTGATCACCACAGTCATTGATCATGCCCCTGTAAGGCTTCATTCAGACGTCCGGATGCGTTTTGCGGATCCGATCCATCTATCAGTGGATCCGTAAAAATCATGCGGACGTCTGAATGGAGCTTTACAGGGGGGTGATCAATGACAGGGGGGTAATCAATGACAGGGGGGTGATCAGGGAGTCTATATGGGGTGATCAGGGGTGATCAGGGGCTAATAAGGGGTTAATAAGTGACGGGGGGGTGTAGTGTAGTGTAGTGGTGCTTGGTGCTACTTTACTGAGCTACCTGTGTCCTCTGGTGGTCGATCCAAACAAAGGGGACCACCAGAGGACCAGGTAGCAGGTATATTAGACGCTGTTATCAAAACAGCGTCTAATATACCTGTTAGGGGTTAAAAAAAAAACATCTCCAGCCTGCCAGCGAACGATCGCCGCTGGCAGGCTGGAGATCAACTCTCTTACCTTCCGTTCCTGTGAGTGCGCGCGCCTGTGTGCGCGCGTTCACAGGAAATCTCGGCTCACGCAAGATGACGCCTATTGGCGTTAGCGTAGCCTGGGGGAGCCGCCGCAATGACGCCTTTCGGCGTTACAGTTGCGGGAAGTGGTTAAATCACTAAAAGTGCAACACCAAGTGATCAAAAAGTCATACGCACCACAAAATAGTACCAATCAAACCGTCATCTCATCCTGAAAAAAATGAGACCCTACCTAAGACAATTGCCCAAAAAATAGAAAAACTATGGCTCTAAGAATATGGAGACACTAAAATATGGATTTATTTATTTTTTGTTTCGAGTCATATTTGGTATTGTCACGTCCATAACAACCTGCTCTATAAAGATAGCACATAATCTAACCTGTCAGATGAACGTTGTATATAACAAAAAATAAAAACACTACCAAAACAGCTATTTTTTGTTATCTTGCCTCACAAAAAGCGTAATATAGAGCAACCAAAAATCATATGTACCCTAAAATAGTACCAACAAAACTGCTACCTTATCCCATAGTTTCCAAAATGGGGTCACTTTTTTTGGAGTTTCTACTCTAGGGGTGCATCAGGGGGTCTGATGGCAACTTAAAATTATCCCAGTAAAATCTGCCCTGCAAAAACTATATGGTGTTCCTTTCCTTCTGCGCCCTGCCGAGTGCCCATACAGCAGTTTACAATCACAAATGGAGTGTTTCTGTAAAATACAGAATCAGGGTAATAAATATTGAGTTTTGTTTGGCTGTTAACCCTTGATTTGTTACTGAATAAAAAGGATTAAAATGGAAAATCTGCCAAAAAAGTAAAATTCAGAAATTTCATCTACATTTTCCTTTAAGCCTAAGCCTTCTAATGTCCCCAAAAAATAAAATGGCATTCACAAAATGATCCCATATAGACATATGGGAAATGTAAAGTAATAGTATTATATGAGGTATCACTATCTGTTTTAAAAGCAGAGAAATAGAAATTTGGAAAGTTGCACGTTTTTAATTTTTTTTTTAATTTTGTATTTTAAAAAAAATAAAAATGAAAAATATTGACTGAAATTTACCACTATCATGAAGTACAATGTGTCACAAGAAAACAATTTCAGAATGGCTTTGATAAGTAAAAGCATTTTAAAGTTATTACCACATGAAGTGACATGTCAAATTTCCAAAAAATGGCCTGGTCCTTAAGGTGAAAAATGGCAAGGTCCTGAAGGGGTTAATAGGAAAAAAAGGGAAAAATAGAGGTGAAGTTACATTGTACTACAGCCATTTACGGGTTGTAATAATAGGAAAGGTACGTACTTCCTATTAGCCGTTCTGCGTTGATTTTACATCATTTTACTTTTTTTAGGGGGTATATTAATAGGAAAAAAAAAAGAAAAAATCCATGTCATATGTGCCGTTCGGTGGTGAAGTTACATTGTACTACAGCCATTTACGTGGTGTATTAAAAGGAAATATACGTATTTCCTATTAGCCACTCTGCTGTGAATTGTGATTGTAATATTTCTTTTTTGGGGGTGTAGTAATAGGAAAAAGAATACATCTTAATTGCTGTTCTGCAGTGAATTGTGATTATTTTTTTGTGAGGGGAGTTTATTAATCAGAATAAAAAATATATGTGTTAATTGCTGTTCAGCGGTGAAGTTACATTGTACTACAGCCATTTACGTGGTGTATTAAAAGGAAATATATGTACGTCCCATTAGCCGTTCTGCTGTGAATTGTGATTGTTATATTTCTTTTTTTCCCTTTCATCCTCCATGACGGCATACCATGAGAGATTACCCACCAAGAGACAGTTCTTACAACCCAGAAGGTGATGGGGATAAGCGAACGAAAAGGTGACAAATTTCCAAAATCAATCAGTATGTACAATCAGGGAAGCAATGAAGCTACTGGGCTCCCTGACCTCATGCATCCCGGCCGTAAGATGGGCACAGTTCCACACCCGGATCCTGCAACAATGGATTTTAGAGTGTTGGAACAAAAGCCCGGATTCTCTAGAGATAAAAATTCAAATCCCTGCACCAGTGTTTCAGTCCCTGCAGTGGTGGAAACAGTCAGACCATCTGTCAAAGGGAGTTCCTTGGAACCCCGAACATCTGGTTGTTATCACGACAGACGCAAGCCTTTGGGGATGGGGAGCGCATTGTTTCCATCTCTATTCCCAAGGAGAATGGTCCGTCACTCAAAAATCTCTGTCTTCAAATCAAAGAGAATTGACGGCAGTCTGGGAAGCAATAAAGATGTTTTCCCATCTCATACAAAACAAAGACGTTCAGGTAAGAACAGACAATACAACAGTAGTTGCTTACCTAAACCATCAAGGTGGGACAAGAAGTTTAGCACAGAGAAAACTAACAGAAAAAATATTTTCCTGGGCGGAGGTTCACTTAAGATCCCTATCATCGATTCATCTAAAAGGGTCCCTAAACATAAAAGCAGACTTTTTAAGCAGAATTTCCTTAAAATCAACAGAATGGAGCTTAGAAAAACATGTTTTTCTCCAAATCACGGAATTGTGGGGAACTCCACAAGTAGATCTTTTCGCTTCAGCCACAAACACAAAACTAAAAAAGTTTTTTTCCCTGAATCCGTTCGACGGAAACATAGGGGTAGTCGCGCTGTCACAAAAATGGGATTTTCAACTAGCCTATGCCTTTCCCCCTCTTCAATTAATTCCCAGTCCTAAAAAAGATTCGGTTAGACAGGGCTCATGTGATACTAATAGCCCCTCTATGGCCAAAAAAAACGTGGTTTCCATTATTGAAGACCCTTTCAGTCCAGAGCCCATGGATCCTTCCTTGGCAACAGGATCTTCTGTCCCAGGGCCCGATCTACCATCCCCAAATAGAAAGGTTACACCAAACAGCCTGGAACCTGAAAGGATGATTTTGAGATCAGAAGCCATTATTAACACTGTCAGCCAGCAGAAAAGATGTAACTTTAAAAATTTACCGTAAAGTGTGGAATAAGTTCTGCTGTTGGTCTATCCAGGAAAAAACTTCTTCTCAGAAGTTCAGTCCATGCAGTTCTAGGTTTCCTGCAGTCAGGCTTCGAAAAAGGATTACTCCCAAACACTTTTTTTTATTTTTCTTTTATTATTCTTTATTTGTCTTTATATGCACGTTTATACAATTGTTCATACAGCTTATATACAATTTCCTCTTTTCTTTTATAAATTAAACAATTAAATAGAATTTATTTTACCCTATTCCTCCCGCTCAACCTGTTGCTTTGTCTGCTCCTGGGGGCGACGAAAGAGTGACCAGCGGAATAAATAAATAAATAAATAATTCCCGCCGCTTCCCTACTCATCCCACTCCTGCCCCCAGTTTCCCCCCCCTCCAAATCCCACAGAACCATCCCCGCGGCCGTCTAATAATTCAGCCATCTCCTCCACCTCTTGGCAAACGTGTGTTTTTTCTCTGGTGATACTAAATGGTATTTCTCTCCGACTAATGAGAGTCTAGTCAGGTTCTCCCATTCCCTAACTGAAGGGGTAGTGCTATCTCCCCAATGTGCTACAATACATTTCCTCGCATAGAAAAGTAACTTGGATACTACTTCCCGTTCGTTAGCCTTTTCTGTGTTATTAGTAATGCCCAAAATACAGATCTCAAACGAGGATGAGACTTTAAAGAAATGATATTCCTCTATTTTTTTGATCACTATCCCCCAAAATTTCTGGATCTTTATACACGTCCAAAGGATATGAACGTCATCCACCCCTTCTTGCCCACATTTTTTACAGCTGAATTGTTTGGATTTGTAGAATTTCATTAATATCTTGGGGGAATAATATAGGCGATATAGAATGTTAAACTGAGTAATTCTGAAAGCAAACCTATTCGAAACACAGTTTTTTGCTTGTATAACCTTTTCCCAAATTTCTTGTTGTTGTACCCCCAAACGCCCAAACCCTTTAAGAGTGCACATATCAGCCTTAAGGGCAGTATTTGGAGAAAAAATTGCGGAACATCCATGGGTTATCCGTTTTCTAAGAGGGGCAGATAGGTTAAGACCGTTCCTAAGACCTACGGTTTCCCCTTGGGATCTTAATTTGGTACTATTAGGTTTGACAAACGCCCCGTTTGAACCTTTGTCAGAAACCTCATTGAGATATTTGTCACTAAAGACCTTATTCTTGGTATCAATCACCTCAGCGCGTAGAGTGAGTGAAATTCAAGCTCTAAAAATAGTGGAACCTTTCTGCATCGTGTTCCCTGACAGAATTGTATTCAGATTGGACAATTCTTTTCTTCCTAAAGTGGTATAAAACTTCCACAGACAGGAGGAGATTATTGTCCCGTCATTTTGCTCAAACCCAAAAACAGAAGGGAAAGTGAATTTCCACGAATTAGATGTACGGTACAGACCAAAAGTTTGGACACACCTTCTCATTCAAAGAGTTTTCTTTATTTTCATGACTATGAAAATTGTGGAGTCACACTGAAGGCATCAAAACTATGAATTAACACATGTGGAATTATATACATAACAAACAAGTGTGAAGCAACTGAAAATATGTCATATTCTAGGTTCTTCAAAGTAGCCACCTTTTGCTTTGATTACTGCTTTGCACACTCTTGGCATTCTCTTGATGAGCTTCAAGAGGTAGTCCCCTGAAATGGTTTTCACTTCACAGGTGTGCCCTGTCAGGTTTAATAAGTGGGATTTCTTGCCTTATAAATGGGGTTGGGACCATCAGTTGCGTTGAGGAGAAGTCAGGTGGATACAGAGCTCATAGTCCTACTGAATAGACTGTTAGAATTTGTATTATGGCAAGAAAAAAGCAGCTAAGTAAAGAAAAACGAGTGGCCATCATTACTTTAAGAAATGAAGGTCAGTCAGTCAGCCGAAAAATTGGGAAAACTTTGAAAGTAAGGGCTATTTGACCATGAAGGAGAGTGATGGGGTGCTGCGTCAGATGACCTGGCCTCCACAGTCACCGGACCTGAACCCAATTGAGATCGTTTGGGGTGAGCTGGACCGCAGAGTGAAGGCAAAAGGGCCAACAAGTGCTAAGCATCTCTGGAAACTCCTTCAAGACTGTTGGAAGATAATTTCAGGGGACTACCTCTTGAAGCTCATCAAGAGAATGCCAAGAGTGTGCAAAGCAGTAATCAAAGCAAAAGGTGGCTACTTTGAAGAACCTAGAATATGACATATTTTCGGTTGTTTCACACTTGTTTGTTATGTATATAATTCCACATGTGTTAATTCATAGTTTTGATGCCTTCATAGTCATGAAAATAAAGAAAACTCTTTGAATTAGAAGGTGTGTCCAAACTTTTGGTCTGTACTGTACGTAGGGCCGTGTTACTCTTTCTAGAGGTTACAAAAACGGTCAGGAAAACAGACTATCTATTCGTCCAATTCAGTGGAACACATAAAGGGCAGAAAGCCACAAAAAAATCTTTATCCAGATGGATAAAAATGGCGATTTCGGAGTCATATAAAGTGTTAGATATTCCTCCACCAAAGTCCTTTACAGCACATTCCACAAGATCTGTGGCTGCATCCTGGGCTGAGAGGGCGAGTGCCTCATTAGAACAGATATGCAAAGCAGCAACATGGTCAAGTCCTCATACATTTATTAAACATATTATAGAGTGGATACTAGAGCTAGTCGGGCGCTCGCTTTCGGCAGGAAGGTGCTTCAGGCCATAGTCCCCCCTGAATATTATATCTAATGGTATGCAGTCATGGAGGATGAAAGGGAAAAACCAAATTACTTACCGGTAATTCCCTTTCCCACCCTAAAGTACGTATATGGATAAATATATGTAGGGATATGTATATACAGACACACATATAGGCCAATAAATAGGTAAAGGAGTGTGTGGGTGTGAAAAAAATAAAATAAATAAATATAAAAATTTGTAGATATATAATAATCCTTTATATGTGAGGATAAGACTCTTTAGGCTGTCGGTCCAGAAAGACACAGAGGAAGAGCTGAAGGAGGGTCAAATTTATACTTCCTGTCCCTACCTGGTTGGAGGCGGGTCATCTCTCATGGTATGGAAGTCCAGCAAGAAACAATATTGATGTAACATAGAATACGGGTAGAAGGTAGGAATTGAACACGTCCAGCAGCAATACCCTAGTACATGATGCAATGTCTACATTTAAATGAGAAAACTATACCTAAATAGTCAAAATCGGGTGGGCCACATACGGGTCCAGCTTACTGGGTAAATGGTAGGGACGATGACTCTGCCACTAATGCCCTAAAATGGTCCTATGCCCAGGGACGTCCCCTAATGGTGGGGACTCCCTGTCCTCGTACCTAGCCTCAGACTCCTGTCTAGCCCTGTTAAAGGTGACAGGTAGAGTGACGCTGGCACCTAAAGTGGCCACCCGAAGAGTGACTAGCACAAAAACAAAAACAAAATAGGAGACAAAATGGTGTCCACTATATACATCCCTCGTGACCGAATGCCAGGAGGTATAGGGTCCACCTAGGAGTTAAAAATACGCAAACAGAACATACGCACAAACAACGAACCAATAGGATACTGTAATAATATGTTATAGATACAGAAACGACCCCGACGCGTTTCACACACAAAGTGGGATCATCAGGGGGTAATACGAGGTGGATATATAGAGATAGCGAAATACATAGACGCAAATTAGATATGAGGAGCCCATCAATTAGATACGTGGGTCTCGTACTGCATATAGGAAGCCCACTGGATATAAAGTAGGCCCCGTGGAGAGGCGTAATTAATAAATACGTTAGGGAGATTCAATAAAATACACCAGACCCAAACGCAGTGTAAATGAAAATCAAATAAGGACTGAATACATACAGTCACTGAAGGTGAGGTAGGCAATCAGGTCAGTTCGATACATACAAGGTACTCGTCTCTAAAGGGAATGGAACAAAGATTCAACGATACATGCGTCAAAGAAGTGACTCATAAAAATGCAGGTCTAATGCCGAGTGTGACTCATACATACGTAAATAGAGGGTCAAGTTACCTGGGGTCACAGGAGCGCAACCTCATGAATTATGCATAAGCACACGGGAGCAGCATCACAGATATAGACCACAGGCCACATTCGGTATAACTGCAAATAGATAAGATATTGACCATGGAGATGGTATTAGGTAGCCTCGCAGGGCTATGCTATATGAAAAGGGGACCAAATCCATTACCTGATATGTATTTCTGGTATCAGATAAACCTTAAGGGTGTTGCTCCTAAGGTACAGGACTGCCAACCCACCCTAAACCTGGGAATGGAAAAAGGGGCTATATTGAAAAGCCTGTGGACGGACCATCCAGGAAACATATAGACGCAGAGGTAAGTACTCACATGATGCCGTCTCAGATAGAGAAAAAGGGTCTGGGGTGGCGATGGTGGGCACCTCCACCCTATAAATACCCACCCCTTTATGAGATATGGGGGGCGGGAAACCAGAAGGGAGGTGCCGCAGACCACCTACCTAACGCCAGGTGAAGTGAGCTCCATCATCAGCCGCTGCTGTGTGTTTGCCGTCAGGGGTGCGTTCCACTGTGGAACGCACGCCTGAGAATCACAGTCGGAGCGCCGAGGCCGGATATCCGGTCTGTGGACCGCAAGCATCCTGTGATTAAACATGAACATGCGCTCCAGCGTGAAACGCAAACCGGAAGAAGCCAGGTCGGGTATACAGCGCTGTCAAAGGTGAGGAACACAGCTGTGTAGAGATATAGCGACAAGCCACAAATGGATGATAGATGATGGGGCTGAGAAGTGGAGGACGAGGGAAACGAAAAAAAGGGGGGAAAAGAAATGTGTGCAAGAAATTTATGGACAATAATAGAACAGGCAAATACATACTCAAAACACGATAATAAAAGACTGACAACCCTGATGATGACAGGTGCCAGATAGATGGTGTGCACTATTGGAGGGCCACACCATGATCGATATAACATTCAGGTACTTTGCGTACCCAGGCTAAGAGATGGGGGATACTTAATATCCTCACGGATGGCCACAATGGCGAACGGGACATAACAAGAAGAGTCCCCGTGCGAGGCCAGAGCTGAAGCAAAAACAGAGTTAGGACCCTAAGAAATGTATTATGAAAATAAGCAAGCAAAATATGGATGCTTATAGAATGAATGGAGATCAGCCTATTAATGATGGAATACTAGCAAGGAGGTTAAAGATATGACTCATAAAAAACATGAAAAGGTGAGGCGTTCGTTTAAACCACGAGGAGATTGTGAACGGAACCTGTGTATCCATTCACTCTCCTTTTGTAAAATGCGTCTGTCCCAGTCACCTCCACGTGGGGAGGGCGGTACCAATTCAAGAACGGAGAACCGGAGAACGGAGGGATCTCCCCCGTGACAATCATTGACGTGTAAAGCCAACGGGGTTGGCTCCTTCTTGTTTACATCGTTAATGTGTTCCAGGATTCTCCTCCTGAACTCGCGGATGGTCTTGCCCACGTAGTCCAGTGGGCAGGAACACTGGCAAAGATACACCACACCCTTCGACACGCAGTTGGCAAAGTCGCGAACCTGATAAGGACGACCTGTGGCCGAGCAGGTGATGGTTTTTGCAGTCGAGATGAATTTGCAGGCCTTACATCTCCCACATTTGAAGATGCCAATCGGTTTGCGATCCAACCAGCAGCCGCCCTTAGTTGGTGGTGAGAAGTGGCTACGGACAAGGCGGTCCCTCAGGCTCCTCCCCCGTCTGTAGGAAACCGAGGGATATTTACTCACGATGTCGGATAGGTCGGAATCCATATGTAAAATGGGCCAATATTTGGTCAGGACTTCCCTAATAGCACCGTTGGCAGCGTCAAAATTAGCAATGATCCGTGCTGGTTGAGGATCATTGTTGGTTCTAGATCTCGGAACCAACAATTCGGTTCGAGGTTTTGCTGCCGCGTGTTGAAATGCCTCCCTAAGTACTCCTCTGGGATAGCCCCTTGCGAGGAGTCTCTGCTGCAGGCCCCCCGCCTCATTGTAGAATGATGTGTTATTGGAGCAGTTCCTCCTGACCCTGAGGTATTGGCCTCTGGGTATGCCCCGTTTCAGAGCAGTGGGATGGTGGCTGCTCCAATGGAGCAGGGAGTTTGTAGCAGTGTTCTTACGAAAAATGTTGGTGGTTAGAGAGTCCCCTACCTTGGTTACCCTCACATCGAGGAAGGCAATGGACACAGGATCCATCTCGTATGTGAACCTGAGGCCCACCTGATTCTGATTAAGGTCCAGAACAAACTGTTTGAAGCTATGAGGATCACCCTTCCAGACGACGAACACGTCGTCTATGTAACGTGTCCAGAATTGGATCTTATCCGTCCACCAGACGGTATGGTCCGGAAACACAAAGTTGTCCTCCCACCAGCCCAGGAAGAGGTTGGCGTAGGATGGGGCACATGGGCTACCCATAGCCGTCCCCCTGAGCTGGTGGTAGAACCGTGCATCGAATAGGAAAAAATTGTGGTTAAGGGTGAACCTCAATAGCTCCAACACGAACGCATTGTGTGGAAAACAATGGATACCCCTGGTTCTCAGGTAGTAATCAACAGCCTTGAGGCCCTGGTCATGTGGTATGGAGCTATACAAAGCCTCGACGTCAATGCTGCCCAGTAAGACGTCTGGATCCAGGTTCAAGGTGTTAATTTTATTGAGGAAGTCCATCGTGTCCCTCGTGTAAGCCGGGAGGGACACGACGAACTCCCTCAGAACCTGGTCCAGATAAATACCACAGTTCTGGGTCAGACAATTAACGCCCGAGACTATCGGGCGACCCTTAAGGGGCGATGTCCCCTTATGTACCTTCGGAAGGCCGTAGAATGTGGCTATCAAAGGATTAGCCGGCAGCAGAAAATCATATTCAGCTGAACTTATGACCTTATCCGACGTGCCCTTACTCAAGATGTTCTTGAGTTCCAGCAGATAGACTTGAGACGGGTTAGTAGATAAAATCTCATAGCATCCGCGGTCCTTCAAAAGGTCCAGACACATGTTTCTATATCTATCACAGTCAAGAATGACCAGGTTTCCACCCTTGTCAGATGGTTTAATGACAATCGTGTCATCCGTCTCTAGTGACCTGAGTGCCTGCATTTCTGTGATAGATAAATTAAAGGTCCTGGGTCTCACCTGTTCCAACTGATCCAGATCTCGTGTGACCAGCCGGAGAAATATGTCAATATGCTCCGAGCTTGAAGGGGGAGGCATACGTCTACTTCTGGGTCGTAGTGAAGTGAATGGGCCCTGTCCGGGAATTCTCTGCTCCTCACTACTAAGGTCAATGAGATTTTGGAGGTCACCGTAATCACCCTCATCAAGCCCCAATCTATGGCAAGTATCGCTATTAGTGTTCTTAAAGAACTTGTGCCATTTGAGCCTTCGGCAGAAGAGGTGGAGGTCCTTAGTCCAGGCAAAGAGACTGAAGTCCGTAGTGGGTACAAACGACAATCCCCGCCTAAGGACCCCCACCTCCTCCGGGCGAAGGATCCGGGATGAGAGGTTAATGATTTGGAGGTCGACCAGTGCCGTCATGGAGGATTCATGAAAAGGGAATTACTGGTAAGTAATTTGGTTTTTGGAGTGTAGAAATAGGAAAAAGAATAGGTCTTAATTGCCGTTTCGTCGGTGAAGTTACATTGTACTACAGCCATTTATGGGGTGTATTGAAGGGAAATTAACCTACTTCCTATTATCTGTTCTGCGGTGAATTGTAAGTTGTTATTTTTTTTGGGGGGGCGGGGTTTATTAATCAGAAATAAATATATATGTCTTAAATGCCGTTCAGCGGTGAAGTTACATTGTACTACAGCCATTTACGTGGTGTATTAAAAGGAAATATATGTACGTTCCATTAGCCGTTCTGCGGTGAATTGTGATTGTTACATTTCTTTTTTTGGGGTGTAGAAATAGGGGGGAAAAAAGCAAAAAATATATGTCATAATTACGTTCAGTGGTGAAGTTACATTGTACTACAGCCATTTACGTATTGTATAAAAGAAAATATACGTACGTCACATTAGCCGTTCTGCGGTAAATTGTGATTGTTATATTTCTTTTTTTGGGGTGTAGTTGTAGGAAAAAGAATACGTCTTAATTGACCTTCTGCGGTGAATTGTGATTGTTATTTTTTTTAGTGGGGGAGTTCATTAATCAGAAAAATAAATATATATATATATATATATATATATATATACATATATCTTAATTACCGTTCAGTGGTTTAGTAACACTGTACTACAGCCTTTTTTGGGGAGTATTATTTTAATTTTATTATTTTATTATACGGTATGTCAGACAGACAGGTGACAGGTCCTTCAAAGGGAACGGGCAGTGGCCAAAAGGTTTCTGTCGCAGGCAGCAGAAGAAGGGGGGGGTGGCAGCAGGAGTCGCAGCAAGAGGCCTGCGCTCCCTGTGTCATCTTGCGGTCGTATTTTGACCAGCAACCCAGCAGTGCTTGAATGGTTGACTCTGTCTTTGACTTCATCTCAAGTGACATCAGACACCCCCAGCCAAGAGTCGGTGGGTTCCTCTGACATGACGCTTAGGCTACTTTCACACTCGCGTTTTAGACGAATCCGTCATGGATCTGCAAAAAACTGATCCATTTCAATAATATAACCGCATGCATCCACCATGAACGGATCCGTTTGTATTATCTGTAACCTAGCCAATACAGATCCATCATGAACTCCACTGAAAGTCAATGGGAGATGGATTTTCTATTGTGCCAAATTGTGTCAGAAAAAAAGGAACCGTCCCCATTGACTTACATTGTGTGCCCGGACAGATCCGTTTGGCTCAGTTTCGTCAAGCAGATAACAAAACGATACAGGCAGCGTTTTGCTGTCTGCCTCCAGAGCAGAATGGAGACTGATCAGAGGCAAACTGAGGCATTCTGAGTGGATCCTGTTCCATTCAAAATGCATTAGGGCAAAACTGATCAGTTTTGGACCAATTGTGAGAGCCCATGACGGATCTCACAAACAGAAAGCCAAAACGCGAGTGTGAATGTAGCCTTAGTTAGCATGGCCTGGGAGCAGGCCCTGTGCCGCCACCAGTCCTGAACCTTCCTCTGTCATTTTCAGTTCCCTCAGCACGAGAAGTGTTATATGCCGTAGACTCGGCTCCACTTTTCAGCAAGGACGAGCTACTAGAGGACAGTCAACAGCTACTGCTCAAAGTGCACGGCAGTGCCAACGTGTGGAGCTGTAACTGCGGTCAAGGACAATATATGTCCTTTATGGTCCACAGGGTAAATGTGGTTCCTGCCCAGCCACACCAGCAACTTGGTCAGGTGACGGCGCTTCACCCTCTCACGCCATTGGTCCTGCGACAATGTCCGCCTCTGCCTCCTCATCCTCCACTGTGGTTTTTATACACAGGTGACAGGAGAGGAGGAGCAGGAGCAGCCTGGGGAGCTACAGGGCGATAAGGAAGACGAGGCAGAAGACCCAGACACACCATGGCAGTATACAGTGGAGATGGAGGCAGGGAGTCCCTCCGAGTCACTTGGGCAAATGGCCCGATGTATGCTCAGTTGCTTGTGTAGTGACAGCCAAATTGTCACCATTCGGCAGAGGGATGATTATTGGCTCTCTACCATGTTAGACCCTCGCTACCAGTCCGAAATGGGGTACTTTTTTACACCCGCTAAAAAGGGAGGACAAACTGAACTACTATCAAGTAGTTAGTTGGCCGCTGCCTATGTGCGCCATCGCCCATCCTCACACAGGTCTGACCGGGGAGGGGGGGCCCTCTGCGCTCACGTTCCACTGCAATGGCTGCTGGGGGGATTAGGGGGGCAGGAGCAGTACTAGCTCCATTAGCAGCAACTTAAGTCTTCAGGCAGTTTTCAGGATTTTCAAACACCAGTGCCTGATGCATCAGACTAGATCATCCATGGTGCCACACCTACACTTTGACAAAAGAGACCTATTTCTTCTGGCTATCTGCTTCAGCTACTATTCTGATGATGCCAGCTGCCTGATGACACACCTGCTGCCAGGTGTTCCTACAGCCACCCACCATCTTCAGCTGGTACTGGTATTGCCCCCACCTCCCTACTATGTCACTGGGCCACTCTGTGGTCTCCTCATGCTGCTGCTACCTCACCACTATTTCACTGTGCCACTCTGTGGTCTCCTCATGCTGCTGCCACCTCATCATTTCCCGAACTCGGGTTCGGTTCCAAGTGGTACTTTGGAACTGAACCCGAGTTCAGGAAATGTTTTTTTACAGTACAAGTCATTGTGTGAAGTCTCACAGTAAATACTGGTAATGAGTTCATATTGAGCTAAAGACATAGATTTACATAATTCATTACGGTTTTCCAATGTTGGCTGTTGGAGATTTTGGGATAAGTTGTCCAGAAAAAATATAAATTCTGGTCGGCAAGTATAGGCATTTCTATAATAGGGACAAAGAAAAGTGCAGGATGCACATGTTTGGTATCTGTATTTTGCAGATCCACAGTTTGCAGACCACTAAATAGATACGGCCATATGCAGCATTTGCCATATCAAATGAGGAATGTACACAGCATATGACATGACTACAGTATGGCGCATCATAGCCTGGAGCTAAACATGTCTGACACGTGAAGGCGGATATTGCAGGGCACGAGTCTTCCTGTAGATGAGAAGCATGTGCTGTGTAATTACACTCACAAGAGTCTATATCACATGCTCTGAGGCCCTGCACCCTCTAACCTCTGCAATGTGTTAATCCTCAGCTTAACCCCCACACTGCCACTCTAGGTCAACTCTATGAGCCATGCTGGTAAGGGGTTATGATTTTAAATACTGCGGATCCGGAAAAAAGACGGATGACATCCGTATGTCATCCGTTTTTTTTGCGGATTCCATTGTAACAATGCCTAAAATGGACAAGAATAGAACATGTTCTATTTTTTATTTGCGGGGCTACGGAACAGACACACTGATGCATACAGCACACGGTGTGCTGTCCGCATTTTTTGCGGACGTATTGAAATGAATGGGTCCGCATCCTATCCGCAAAAAAAACAACGAATGGACACAGAAACAAAATACATTCGTGTGCATGTAGCCTTATGGGCATGATGAAAGTGAACAAGGTAACTCGAAGGGTTGTCACAAGTTTTCTCAGAGTCCTGAATGCCAAATCTGCCTGTTATGCAACAATGCAGAGACTGATGGATGTAGCACAGGGTTTGTCCAGTTTCAGACAGATGCTTCCCCAAATACTAATAAACTCCAAAAAGCACGGGGTTGCAATGCTCCACAGTGACCACCGCACATACAGAATACATGTACTGCTTCAGAATTTCTGCATCTTAAATATCTGCAAGTTCAGATGAGCTCCTAGGTCTTCTCTGTATTCCCCTTTCCATCTTCTGCCTGCCAAGGTGAAGGGACCTGACAGTTATGGTATAACTGATATCATGAATGTCATCTGACATCACATCCCTCAAGTGATATCCCATTCATTACACCATTACACTACATTGTGACTTTCATTAAATGATGTCTTGACTGTCTAAGCAGAGAGCTAAGAATACTTGGTCAATGTCTAGATGTTCTAATACTTGCTCTGCAGTTTCCCTATTGAAGTCAATAATTGAAAACCGTAAAAACTCAGCTTTTTTCTAAATCCCACAGCCACCAGAAGGAGCTCTGAGAGAGTTCAATAATAAATCTGTTGAGGCTTCCGGTTCCGGCGCGCACATGTAAGGCGGCAAGAAAGGAGAGCTCTGTCTCCCCAGACATTATCTGCGGGCACAGCAGAGACCCGGGGCTTAAGAACGCCGATATCATACCTCCTGCTGACACCAGGAGGTCCATGGAGAAGTTTGTAGTGCGCAGTGGCTCCCCGCTGACAAGTTCTCCCCTCCCGCCATGAGATATCTCTGCGCAGCAGAAAAGCAAGATGGCCAACGCTAAGAAGCCAGCGACCTGATCCTCGTCCCAGCCTCCCCCACCAACGGATGCAGGTGAGTCCCAGAACTATCAGCTGGAAACTACCCAGCTAAATTCTGGACTTGAACTGCCCTGTAAAGAAATGGCCATTACAGTGGCTAAACTATTGGCCCCGGACATAAAAGCCACACTGGAGGCTACAATGTAATGAAGTTCTTTCTGCAGAAAATGACGACAGCGGAAGACTATTGAAATTAACCTTAGACACGGACGCAGGTAAACTAACTCTGTTTAATGTATATGGCACTCAATATGGGGTAAATTGATCAAACTATTTATTTAAGGGAAGATTCCCACAATAGCAATAGAATATAACAATAAAATATTATAAAATACCATAAAATCACTTAAATTCACATAAACGAAAACACTGATCAAATAGCAGCAATGGTAGTCATATACTTTAAGATAGCAATGCGGCTTCGATTTTAAATACCGCAGCCATTATTCCAGTCTGGAAGAAATCGTAATTCCATATATTGTGAAAAGTCTTATGAACACTCGCCGGTCTTAAATCGGTAGTCACAAAGTGCAATTGTGCACAACGGTGGCGTCCCACCTAATTGAGCAACTATGTTGCTTTGTTTTACCTGGCCGGTATGTCCTTATCCTACGTCCGGACCTAAAGAGATGCGCTGTGGGCACGATGTCACCCGGATATCCACTCACGAAACTGTGTTTGTGGCTTTTTGTGCAGGGATTCCTCCGGTGTTCGTCGCTCTCAATCACAGCTGTTCGGTTTCAAAAGTCCAGGGGAGCTACTGTTCCAGCATGCCGGTACAAGGTGTTTAACCATACGCGTTTCGGGGTTCTCTGAATGACCCCTTCCTCAGTGGTAACCTTGAAGTGCTTCCCCACATCCTTTTATATAAAATCGTGGAAAAAGGCAAAGTCCGGACAAGGATTTCATCATACCAAAAACATGGAAAACTCGGATTGTCCGGTATAATCATTGTATGCGGTTTTTCCTATGCAATTCTTAAAGTGCGTTTTTTTAGAATGCGTTTTTTTTATAAATTGCGTTTTGTGCTCCAATGCTGCTTAAATATAAATTAAATAATATACCATATACTTTTTATTACAATGTAATTTTTAAAATGTGTTAAAAATGTAAAAAACATGTAAAACACACAATTATATCACAAAATCAACAATTCCCTCTATTCTTATTCATCAATAATTTGAGGGGAGGAGGGGAGAATCAAGAGTCATGGGATCACAGGAAGCCAAAAAGTTCCCAATCGGCATTCAGTCCCTTTGGGACTAGGGAACCAAAATCAAATATGAACTTGGATTCCACCCTTGACATCTTTTTTATCAAATCACCTCCCCTTCACTCTGGCGTCACCGTTGTTAAAGCTGTATAAATAAGACCTGTTGGGTCATTATTGTGACATAACTTAAAGTGCCTTGAGACGGTGTGATTTTCGTAACCTTTGCGAATATTCGCTACATGTTCCGAGATCCTTGTCTTAAGGCACCTCTTAGTGCGACCAATATATTGCTTTCTACAGGGACAAGTTAACAGATAAATAACATTCTTGCTGTTACATGTAAAAAAGGTTTTAATTTCATATGTGTATTCGTTTCATTGTTTTTCTCGGGAAATTTGTTATTTTACAATTTGAGCATGTTCTACATCTAAAAAAGCCCTCAAAACACAACCATTGGTTATCCTTTTTTTTTTATTACTTCTAGATGTTTTTATCGTAGGTGCTATTTTTAGACCCAAATTATTAGCACGAGTGTAAATTATTTTTGGTTTTGCCGGCATCAGTGGTCCTATAATTTTATCTTTCTGCAGAAATGACCAGTGCTTCGCAATGATGGTTTCGATTTTCTTATATTGGGTGTTGAAGGGCAGAATCATCTGTAACTCCCCACATGTCATCCCATCACTGCTAGATGCAACTGGTTTCTCTGCAAAAAAATCCTGCCGGTCTAAATTCCTCACCTTGCTCAAAGCTTTTTCGATACAATCATTAGGATAATTTTTTTCAACAAACTGCTGCCTCAAAATTTCAGCTTCATTTTCAAATGTTTCATTTTTTTGTGCAGTTTCTTTTGAGGCGCCTGAATTGGCTTGTTGGTACGTTCAGCAGCCACATGGGAAAGTGGCAGCTTGAGTGTAGAATAAAATTATTCCTCGCTGTGGGCTTATAATAAGTGCTACAGCTAACCTTATCCTTATCAATATTAATTTTCAGATCCAAAAATTCGATCCCTGTTTTGCTCACATTTGCTGCAAACTGAAGGTTTTGATCATTCGAATTGATGTTAGATAGGAAGGAGCCCAATGCCAAATCTGTACACCTCCAGACAAAAATCACGTCATCTATGTACCGCTTCCAGAGCACCAGATCCGCACCCAGTATTGGCAGAATATATTCATCCTCCCAAATAGCCATAAAAAGGTTTGCATAACTGGGTACGAACCTGGTGCCCATCGTGGTACCAGATTCCTGTAGAAAAAATTCTGTATTAAAAGTAAAATAATTGTGCTTCAATATAAAATTTACTGCTTCTAAAATATACTCTATTTGTGCTAATTTAAAATAACCACTTTTATCAAGTTGGGATCTCAACGCCTCAAGTCCCTGATCGTGCCTAATGGATGTGTAGAGAGATCGGACATCAAGAGTCCCCAGTGTCCAATTTTCCTCTACTGTTAATTCCTCCAAGATTTTCACTATCTGTGTGGTATCTTTTGAATAGAATTTTGTTTTTTTGACTACCGGTTGCAGCTGATGATCAACATATTGGGAAAGGTTGGCCGTAAGGGAATTAATCCCCGAAATTATAGGACGGCCAGGGGGATTTGTGAGGCATTTGTGTATCTTCGGCAAATAATAAAATACAGGAAGTCTACACTGTGTACTCAGTATAAAATTTGCCTCACTTTCTAATAAAATATTTCCCCTTGTGCCCTTCTCACATAGCTGTGTCAGCTGCGGGTAAAAATCATTAGTGGGATCCGCCCTCAATTTGGTGTATACATTTGTATCCGACAATTGTCTCTGACATTCTTTGTTATAATCGTCGGTACTTAGAATTACTATCGCTCCGCCTTTATCGGCGGGGCGTATGGTAATCCCATCGTCCTTCTGCAGCTGTTTGATTGCTGCAATCTCCTGGTTGGAAAGGTTTGATTTTTTCTTATTTGTACCACCTAGAGTTCTAATATCCCTTTCTATGTTTTTTCTGAATGCTTCTATCTCTGGACTAATTTCATTCCTAGGATATTTAGTCGACCTAGGTTTTAATTCCGTATGAATGAAGCCAGATGTTTCCTGAGATTCCAATGCAATGGGATTCTTCATAAAATACTTTTTAAGACAGATTTTTCTTACAAATTTTTCTATGCCCACATAGGTATCAAATTTATGTTTGGGATGATGTTAAGTTGACTCCACTCAGATTAATGATAGAGCTCTGTGATGGTGCTGCTGAATCTAATATCTGTGTCTGTCTTTTTTCTCTTTGCCCTTCGTGTTTTTCTCTTTGTCTTTGATAGTCTTGTGTCCAATCTAGTGACCTGTCTGGTGTCCTGTTGTGCCTCCAATGTGGGTTGTAATTCGGGGGTGGGCTGTGTAACGGTCCTCCGTGATTCCAATTCTGTGTGGTTTGTTTGTTCCGTAAATTGTACGTGTGTTGGGCTGGGGGGTCTAGGTGATGTGTTCTCTTGGGGGAGTGTTGGATACGTTGTCGTACATTCTGAGTTCGGTAATGTGCAGGACTTTGATCTAAAAAAGGTTCCCTGCTCAATACTTCATATTTATTTGAAGTTTTAATATTAGTGTCTAAATTTGTGTCTATTTCCTCTATAGTGTTTCTATGTGTTTCTTTGTGCGTATCTCTGTGTTTATTTTTTCCTTTCACCTTTGACTGTTGTGTAGTGATTTCCTTTGCCTGCACTACCTCACTTGTATGTTCCCTATCATTATCTGAGTGTCGTCTATTATATATTTTTTATTTTTTTATCTATTATTTCTTGTTCCAATCTATCTATATTTTTACAGATCCTCTGTTGCTAATTATTATAATCTTCATTTTTAGGTAATATTTCAACCTTATCTTTAATCCTCATAATTTTCCCAGATAGATCGTCCAAAATCTGTACACGTCTCTTAATTATTAATTCCATTAATACAATGGACTGGTTTTTAAGTAATTGGTCCCACTCTGCATTAAACTTATCTTCACATAGATCTTGTGCTGGAGTCTTTGAGAGCGGTAATCCCTTGGGAATAATCCCATTTTTAATATACTGTGTGAGGGATTTAATCTCCCACTGTTGTTTAAGTTGTTTTTGTAATAGAATTTCAAGCTCTCCAAATACTCCTGCTACAGACTCTGAGTAACTTCATCTGTCATCAAAATTAAAAGAATCTATTGTTTGTTTTTTGATCTCAATAAAACTCCATATATCCATGTTCCCAGCCGAGGAGCTCATCAGAAAGGTGGATAAAGTGAAATCAGAGTACGATATCTGTGGATCACTACAGCTGGGTAATGGATTCAAGGTGCTCTTGGTTTATGTGACCCACCCATTCACAGAAAGAAGTTGCAAAAAATATAAAGGTTAAACCAGGCACTCAATATGGGGTAAATTGATCAAACTATTTATTTAAGGGAAGATTCCCACAATAGCAATAGAATATAACAATAAATTATTATAAAATACCATAAAATCACTCTGGAAGTGGTACATAGATGACGTGATTTTTGTCTGGAGGGGTACAGATTTGGCATTGGGCTCCTTCCTATCTAACATCAATTTGAATGATCAAAACCTTCAGTTTGCAGCAAATGTGAGCAAAACAGGGATCGAATTTTTGGATCTGAAAATTAATATTGATAAGGATAAGGTTAGCTGTAGCACTTATTATAAGCCCACAGCGAGGAATAATTTTATTCTACACTCAAGCTGCCACTTTCCCAGGTGGCTGCTGAACGTACCAACAAGCCAATTCAGGCGCCTCAAAAGAAACTGCACAAAAAATGAAACATTTGAAAATGAAGCTGAAATTTTGAGGCAGCAGTTTGTTGAAAAAAATTATCCTAATGAATGTATCGAAAAAGCTTTGAGCAAGGTGAGGAATTTAGACCGGCAGGATTTTTTTGCAGAGAAACCAGTTGCATCTAGCAGTGATGGGATGACATGTGGGGAGTTACAGATGATTCTGCCCTTCAACAACCAATATAAAAAAATCGAAACCATCATTGAGAAGCACTGGTCATTTCTGCAGAAAGATAAAATTATAGGACCGCTGATGCCGGCAAAACCAAAAATAATTTACACTCGTGCTAATAATTTGGGTCTAAAAATAGCACCTACGATAAAAACATCTAGAAGTAATAAAAAAAAAAAGGATAACCAATGGTTGTGTTTTGAGGGCTTTTTTAGATGTAGAACATGCTCAAATTGTAAAATAACTAATTTCCAGAGAAAAACAATGAAAGCTTCTTCGACCAGCAACGAATACACATATGAAATTAAAACCTTTTTGACATGTAACAGCAAGAATGTTATTTATCTGTTAACTTGTCCCTGTAGAAAGCAATATATTGGTCGCACTAAGAGGTGCCTTAAGACAAGGATCTCGGAACATGTAGCGAATATTCGCAAAGGTTACGAAAATCACACCGTCTCAAGGCACTTTAAGTTATGTCACAATAATGACCCAACAGGTCTTATTTATACAGCTTTAACAACGGTGACGCCAGAGTGAAGGGGAGGTGATTTGATAAAAAAGATGTCAAGGGTGGAATCCAAGTTCATATTTGATTTTGGTTCCCTAGTCCCAAAGGGACTGAATGCCGATTGGGAACTTTTTGGCTTCCTGTGATCCCATGACTCTTGATTCTCCCCTCCTCCCCTCAAATTATTGATGAATAAGAATAGAGGGAATTGTTGATTTTGTGATATAATTGTGTGTTTTACATGTTTTTTACATTTTTAACACATTTTAAAAATTATATTGTAATAAAAAGTATATGGTATATTATTTAATTTATATTTAAGCAGCATTGGAGCACAAAAATGCAATTTATAAAAAAAACGCATTCTAAAAAACCACACTTTAAGAATTGCATAAGAAAAACCGCATACAATGATTATACCGGACAATCCGAGTTTTCCATGTTTTTGGTATGATGAGATCCTTGTCCGGACTTTGCCTTTTTCCACGATTTTATATAAAAGGATGTGGGGAAGCACTTCAAGGTTACCACTGAGGAAGGGGTCATTCAGAGAACCCCGAAACGCGTATGGTTAAACACCTTGTACCGGCATGCTGGAACAGTAGCTCCCCTGGACTTTTGAAACCGAACAGCTGTGATTGAGAGCGACGAACACCGGAGGAATCCCTGCACAAAAAGCCACAAACACAGTTTCGTGAGTGGATATCCAGGTGACATTGTGCCCACAGCGCATCTCTTTAGGTCCGGACGTAGGATAAGGACATACCGGCCAGGTAAAACAAAGCAACATAGTTGCTCAATTAGGTGGGACGCAACCGTTGTGCACAATTGCACTTTGTGACTACCGATTTAAGACCGGCGAGTGTTCATAAGACTTTTCACAATATATGGAATTACGATTTCTTCCAGACTGGAATAATGGCTGCAGTATTTAAAATCTAAGCCGCATTGCTATCTTAAAGTATATGACTACCATTGCTGCTATTTGATCAGTGTTTTCGTTCATGTGAATTTAAGTGATTTTATGGTATTTTATAATATTATATTGTTATATTCTATTGCTATTGTGGGAATCTTCCCTTAAATAAATAGTTTGATCAATTTACCCCATATTGAGTGCCTGGTTTAACCTTTATATTTTTTGCAACTTCTTTCTGTGACTGGGTGGGTCACATAAACCAAGAGCACCTTGAATCCATTACCCAGCTGTAGTGATCCACAGATATCGTACTTAGATTCTTTAAAGACCTAGAACTGAAGATCTTACAGGAAAATCAGGGTGGAGTTATAGTGGCGGGAGACCTAAATGCCATCCATTTGGATGGATAGTAGGAGGGCAGACAGCGCAAGTCTGCCTATGCGCGCTAATTCCACGGCCAGACTGTCTTTTGAACCCTTTTTGCAGTCTACAAATCTGATAGATGTGTGGAGACATTTAAACCCGATTGAGCACGAATTTACACATTTTTCCCATGCCCACCAGTCATGGTCTAGAATAGACTACATCCTGATTTCGACGCAATTCTTGGGAAAGGTTCTACGGTCGGAGATATCGGACATGGTAATATCAGACCATGCTCCGGTATCCCTGACTCTTTCGGAAAATGTACCTAGAGGAACAGACTATATTTGGCGTATGCCCAGCTATCTCGCTACTGATGAGGACTTTATCCTAAGACTAAAAGGGTGGTGGTGGGAGTATACAGATACAAATGCGGAGCATCGAGATAATCATTCACTATTTTGGGATGCGGCAAAAGCGGTCCTTAGGGGACGCATTATATCTTCTGCCGCAGCGAAAAAACTAGCCCTTAGTCTAAATGCCGCAACGGATGAAGTCCGTAAGATGTATACAGCCTACTTGGTGAATCTGACTGAGTTACATAGGGTACAATGGGTCACGGCCAAACACAATTATGACTACTATGTTGAGCAGAAGACGAAGCTGTTTTTAGATCATAAAACAGCG
Source organism: Bufo bufo (assembly GCF_905171765.1). Lineage (NCBI taxonomy): Eukaryota > Metazoa > Chordata > Amphibia > Anura > Bufonidae > Bufo > Bufo bufo. The sequence goes on along the minus strand of NC_053389.1, from coordinate 247,277,148 downwards.
CATTTATTTAGATTTGACAACAAAGCAGGAAAGATGTTGGCAAACTTGGCAAAGCCATTTGTACACGGCACAAGTATCAGGTGTATTGTAAATACTTTGGGGCAAAGGATTATGGATCCTAAAGGCATAGTTGATTGCTTTGGGCAATACTACGCTAAGTTGTATTGCCAGACTGACTATGACCATGCCAAGGCAGAAGAACTTCTATCAAAAATTACACTCCCGCGCCTCACGGAAGATATGCGATCAAATCTTAATAAACAGGTTACAGAAGAGGAAGTTAAATCCACTATAAAATCACAAAAAAATGGGAAAGCACCAGGCCCAGATGGCTATGGGGCGGATTTCTATAAGGGCTTGTCGGCGGAAGTTGCCCCTATTTTGACGGCCTTGTTTAATGGTTGCCTGGGAGGAAAAGATATTATGCACTCGGGCAATATGGCGCATATTAAACTTATACCGAAACCGGGTAAGGATCCTGATCAGCCAACCTCGTATAGGCCGATTTCACTAATCAATCAAGACCTTAAGATATTGACTAAATTAATGACTAACAGACTGGCACAATACATGCCGAAACTTATAGGCACCCACCGGGTGGGATTTACAAAAGGGAGAGCCACAGTAGTGAATATAAGAACGGTATTAGCAGCACAGGATTATATCCTGCATAATGAACATAGAGGGGGCAGCCCTGCCTTTCTGTCTGTCGACGCGGAAAAGGCATTTGATACTGTGAACTGGAGGTGGCTAAGGAGGGCCCTGGAAGCTTTTGGGATAGAGGGCTCGTTTAGATCCCTATTAGAAAGCATCTATAAGAATTCACAGGCGCGGGTCAGCACCCCAGGTTTTTTGTCGGAGCCTTTCCGTCTCGGCAGGGGTACGAGGCAGGGCTGCCCTCTGTCCCCTCTTCTCTTTAACCTGGCCTTAGAGCCACTTGTCCAATACCTTATCCAGTCCGATACTTTTTCGGGGATTTGGATTGGAAGGAAGGAATTAAAGCTCGTCTACTTTGCTGACGACATCTTGATATTTATCAATTCCCCGAATCTGCATCTCCAAAAGATCTTAAACACACTTGAATATTATGAAGACACCACTGGTTACAGGATTAACGTAAGTAAAAGTCAACTGCTTTACTTGAGTAACCTTTTGTGTAGGCTCCCAACCCAGCAGGAATCGTGCGGAGTTGAGGTGGTACCCCATTATTTGACTTACCTAGGCATTAAAATAGGCAGACACCAGTCATCATTATACAAGTTAAATTATGACCCCTTAATTAGGAAGATTGAGGTTTAGTTGGACAAGCGGTCTAAATTGCCCCTATCACATTTTGGTAGGGCTCACCTTCTGAAGATGGTGAGTTTCGCTCGGTTGCTTTATCCCATTCAGACTATACCCCTTATGATAACACATGCTGACGTTAGCAGACTCCAGAAGGCATTCGTACGCTTCCTGTGGCAGGGGAAACGACCATGGATAGTGTACGATAAACTCTGTCTAACGAAATGGGAGGGAGGACTCCAATTACCGTACATAAGAAGATATAATCTAGCTTCTTTATTCCGACACGCTAGGGACTGGCTGAGAGGAACGTCGCAATTTTCTAATACTCCCCTGGAGAAAGAACTAGTGGCCCCATGGGATCTAGTGGCAATTTTGCATACTAGAGTGAGAGATCTTCCTTCTCCGCTTAAACATTATGTAATATTAAGACACCTTAGCCGCTTGGAGGGAGCTACGAAAAATTTATAGATTGCCTATGTACAATACTCCCTTTATGTACATTCCCAGAAGGCAGACAGTCCAGCATGTTCCTCTTATGAAAAAGCAAAGGTATCACCTCAGTGAGGCAACTGCTGAACGAAGCGGGTACTGAGCTCCTCACATGGCCTGACATACAATCCAAGTTCCAGATACCCGCTTCCCACTTCTTACCATATAAACAGATACATTCCTACTGTACGACCCAAGCCGAGAGATTGGGGGAACCTGAGAGATTAATGTGGTTCGGAGCCTTGGTGGGATCCCAAGACCTTTCACTATCGGACCTTTATAAGAGAATCCAAAATATCTTATCTACCTCACTGGGAGACTCTGTTTATAAGAGGTGGGAATTGGAAGAGGAGATGGTGACACCTAAACTGAGAGAGGGGATGGAAAGAGTTCGGCAGGCAATTAACAGCGAGACTTGGAGGGAAATGCATTATAAAATCCTACATAAAGCGACATGCATTTGACTTACCTTACAGAGATGCTCCGGCGCACTATTTGAGATGGTGTCCCAAATGTTTATTGCAAAAAGCCAATTTATTGCATGGGTTATGGAACTGCCCTAATCTGAAATCCCTCTGGGAAGACATTATTGAGTACATAAAGCAAGTCTGGGGGATACAACTACAACTTACACCATTGCATTGTATATTCCAATATATTCCCTTTGATAGTAATGGAGAAATTTCCCACTCCACGCAAGTTAAAGGAATACATCTATTTCTCTTGGCGGTGAAAAAAATAATACTCAGACATTGGATATATCCCACTGTTCCTACCATGCAAGAAGCTATAGGGACAATTAAATATATAATGTATATGGATAGACTAGATATAGAAAAAAACAAGGAGAAATCAACTAAAGTTTTTTTCCGTAAGTGGAGGAAATTCATTATTCACTCACTGACCTCTACGGAAAAAAAAGAGGTAATGACACCATTTATGGATACTAAATGGTACTTGGAGGAGAGGCTAAAAGGGACTCTGGGGAGTCTGGAGATGGTTTGAGGAGCATGGCATACAGTTTGGAGATAGGTGGGAAAGGGGGGAACCGTATTCTATAGATTAAGAAGGTGCATCCAAGCTAAATTGACGAGAATCACAAGATTTGTTATCATGACACTGTTTATTGGTAAAATGTTGGGGGGGAGGGTTTGGGTTGTTGGGGATATATAAAAAAATTAGGAGAATATAAATCTCTTGGTTTGAACTTGACCAAGTATATGACAAGAAAAAGGTCATGTAATTTAGATGTGAAGATCTGAAGTCCGATTGTCATATTTACACTTAGCCTACTTTCACACTGGCGTTTCTGGGTCCGCTTGTGAGATCCGTTTCAGGGCTCTCACAAGCGGCCCAAAACGGATCAGTTTAGCCCCAATGCATTCTGAATGGATAAGGATCCGCTCAGAATGCATCAGTTTGCCTCCGTTCAGCCTCCATTCCGTCCTGACTTACAATGTAAGTCAATGGGGACGGATCCGTTTTCACTGACACAATATGGTGCAATTTAAAACGGATCCGCCTCCCATTGACTTTCAGTGTAAGTCAAAACAGATCTGTTTGCATTATCATGAACATTTATTTTTTATTTTTTGTTCATGGTAATGCAAACGGATCCGTTCTGAACGGATGCAATCATTTGCATTATAGGTGCGGATCCGTCTGTGCAGATACCAGACGGATCCGCACCTAACGCAGGTGTGAAAGTAGCCTTACTTGTATACGGTAGAAAAAAGAAAAAATGTAGCAGCACTACAAAAATTGAATATTGTTCCTTACTGTGGTGGTGCCCGCTGTGTCAGAAGCCAGTCTTGTACTTCCCAGATGCAATTGTAACAAAACTGCAGCACTCTCTTACAATTGCATCTTACTTGTATACTGCTGATGTATGAGATGTCTATTTTGATATGTGCACAATCTCCCGTAATAAAAATGTTTAAAAAAATATATATAATATTAATAAATCTGTCTCCCCCAAGTGCTGGCTGGGTGAAAGGAAAGAGGGGATCTGGTGACTATACAGTAGTCCATAATAATGAACTGCAGGGACTCTGTGCCTCTAAATGGTGATTAAAAGGCAAACATTTCCAAGCAGGTAAGGCTAGTTTCAGACATGTGCTAAAGCTATCTGGCAGAGGAACAGCCTGCCGGAGTTCTCTATTTCTGGCAAACCAGGATAGTGCCACACACCGCCGGGCCCCATTGACTATAATGGGATTCAGCGGAGATACAGACACTCCCCAGCATAAACGCCAGGATTCAGCCAGACAAAAACTGTTTTGTGCAGAATTCCCAGCCTATAATAGTGACTGGGGTCCAGTGGGAATGCAGCACTATCCAGCTATGTTAGATCTAAAGAACCCCAGCAGGCTGTTAGATTTGCTTTGCCATGTCAAAGTAGCCTTAAAGGGCATCTTTCAGCATTTGTACCTATGAAACTGGCTGACCTGTTACATGTGCACTTGGCAGCTGAAGGCATCTATGTTGGTCCCATATGTGCCAAAATTGCTGAGAAAAATTAAATTTGAATATATGCAAATGAGCCTCCAGGAGCAACAGGGGCATTACCTTTACACCTAGAGGCTCCGCTCTCTCTACAACAGCCGCACCCTCTGTACTTTGATTGACAGGACCAGGCAGTGTAAATGTGATCATCCCTGACCATGTCAATCAAAGTGGAGAGAATATAGAGTTAATCCACGGCACTCCAAAAGATTTGTGCAAAATAAATTTTCACATTTAATTCTTAGTTTGCAGAATATCATTTGTGTACATCCAGAGCAATTCATTTATACATCATAAGTATTAAGCCATATCAGACAAATAATCCCGGACGTTTCGGTCATTGCGACCTTCTTCAGCGAGGTCTAGAGGGATATATAATGTATATACAATGTAGTCACAGAAGATTTGGAGTATAACAGATATTCTGCTAAAATTAGAAGAATAAGTGAGAAGAGAAGAAGTTTAATAAATTAGGGGAGGATGAGTCCTAATGGAGGTTAAGGAAAGGGGGAGAGGAAAAAATCACAGGGTAAAAGTCAAAAAGTGATAGCCCTAGTTGCAGTAAAATAGGAGATATAATCCAATTGATATCAAAGGCAAAAAATCTAGTGACCTAATTTAGGTTATCTTTTGGTGTAATATCGAGTAACAATTATAGCATATATCATAGAGTGATTCCATTTACTGGCTGTAGGTCTGGTGCTATTGAGAGTTCTAAGTTACCTTATGGCAGAGTAGAGAGGCAGGCGTTGGATGCGGCGTGCAAACAAATCTGGCGCTCTTTTAAGGCGGCTGGCCGTATTGGAAGGCGCTCAGTGATGACGTAAACACGTCTAGCGCTTCTAAATCCCACATCCGCCATCGCACTAAAAATTCAAAAAGTACTCAAACCATTACAAATCCACCAATATAAATCGATTACAATACAGTAACCTTTCTTACTAAGCAACATCCTATTACTCCTGTCTTTTATATACTTCCAAAAATCCACAAAAATTTGCAGAACCCCCCAGGACGACCGATCGTAGCATCCACTGACTCAATCCTGTCACCTTTATCAATCTTTCTAGACCGCTTACTAACACCACTCACCAGAACCACACAGTCATTCATTCTAGACACCAACGACTTTATCACCAAACTCCAGAATGTTAGTGACATCAGATACCTTACTTGCAACCATGGAAATAAATAGCCTGTACACCTCCATTTCACATGAGAAAGGCATTGAAGCAACCAAATCACTTCTAACATTACATTCAAAGTTATCTTCACCAGAACAGGAATTCTGTATACAACTCCTGTCACTTGTTCTGAAAGAGAATCATTTCTTATTTGGTGAACAATATTACATACAAAAATGCGGGACCGCGATGGGGCCCAATATGGCGCCGCCGTACACTAATACCTATATGACCGATTTCGAAACCAAGTTTGTATACACCCATCCCCTTTACCAACATCATGCGAAAATATGGTTGCGTTTTATAGACGACTGTGACAAACTCCCCTCTTTTGAGGTTGCCACGAGTGCTTGGAGAGGACTACTTACCAGCCTCTTACCATGCGATTATGGTCCCATGTTGAATGCACCGGTTTTGTGCAGAAAAGCCATGAGTACAGCCAGGCCAAAGAGACTTTTGAATTCCTGGTCTAATTCGTGTCATTTTGGGATGTGTTAAATGTCTATGTGTATTGTAAAGGGTGGGACATTGTATGTTTGAGTAAGTGATATCTGTTCCATTGTCTCTCTGTGTGTATTGGCGATTGTCCTCTGTCCTGGAGACAACCGAGTTGTAATTCGATTGTCTCTCAGGACAGAGGGCAATGTGTATTCTCCGCCTCCTCTTAACCATGGAGTCTATGTGGGTTGTAACCTTTGTGTTATGGGTTAATGTATGTTTGTTGTGGGTGTCTCCCTTGCATGGGAGCAGGGGATAAAAGCAATTGTATTTTTTCAATGTGAGGCCTTCCAGTAAAGTATTTCTAGCATTCAGCTTGGGCTAATGTATAGACTTATTTGGCGATACCGACGATACCAGCGATAATAGCGATCTATTGCTCTGTGGATTACTTGGCGGTGCTATTTCAAGGGGAGAAGGGAATATTAGACGGTGACACGGATGGTGGCAAGCAGCAGGATTTTCCCTTCTTTTTCCCTGCACAGAGGATTCAAGGAAGGCACTAGTGTATGGTGCATGGAGGGCAACGCTGGCACTCGTGCAGCGACCCTGGCTTTGAAGGAGCTCAAGGGACAGAGCTAGCTACCAGGCAGCGTTCCTAACCACAGCAACATGGAAGAGGAGTTTCACTGGAGGTTGCAGCAGTACTTGGCCCAACAGGATGGGCCTTTATCAGAGGAGGGCATACTGGACTACAGAGATGCCACTCGAAAGGGGCTGTGGTATGACGCTTTGGAGGAGGTACAGCGGCAGCGGAGAGAGAGTCTTCCCAGTGAGGAACAGAGGCTCCAGGTACTCGTGGCACTGCGGTCACCCTTCCTAGGAAAGCAACCCTTGGCTGAGTGGGTGACAGAACTGTGGACCCTGAGTTGGAGGGAGTTGTGGCTGGACAAAGCGTACCGGGCACTAAAGTGGTATGCCACCCAGCGCAACCCATGGATGACTAACCACTATCTGCCGGAGGGAGAGGATTATAATGGTCCGGGCTTACTGTGGGAAGCCTTTGATGAGGGCAATGACTTTGGATGCCCCACAGAATGTCGTTTCTGGAACATCCACGACATCAGGGAAACCGAGCTGGACCTTCCCCGAGCGGACGACCTGGGGCCAGACCTGATTCATCTAGTCACCATGGAGTGGGAGCTGGAGCAGAGCTACCGTCAACTGTTCAACCTAGCTCAACCACCATCCCTCAGCCCAGAGGATTGCCTGGAAATTATACCCTCTTTTGCCCAACCAACCTCAGAGGTGAGCAACCTCATAGACTTGTCCTGGGAGGACCCACAGATGGCAGGTGGAGATGGGACCGAGGTCTCTCTACCAGCCCTACAGGGATGCTGGGCCGCCTGCCCAGATCTCCAGCGGCAGTGCATATCACAGGGAGAGGAGACAACCGGTCTCTCTCCCCAGCGGCAACCTGAGTTCCAGGGGGAGGAGATGCTGGGTCCCTCTGCCCTACAGCAACCAGAGTCCTGGGGAGGAGAGGCAACCGGCCTCACCTTCCAACAGAAGCCAGAGATACCGGGAAAAGGGGAACACAAACCCCTCTACACGGGCGCAGATGAGACCGCGGGCTCTGTGCCAGTCCTACAGGGATGCTGGACGGTCGGTCCAGATCCCCAGCCATCTCTGCAGGGATACCAGGAGGATGAGGTAAGCGAGCCCTCCCCTTCCCAGCTACTTCCCAACCAAGTTCTGGGGGCAGGGGATGAGCCTGCGATGCCCACTGATCCCTCCAGCCGAGTTCTGTTGGCAGGGGATGAGCCTGCGATACCCACTGATCCCTTCCCAGCGGAAGAGCTGGCATCCGGGCAGAGCGGACCCCCTTGTTACAGGACTGGATTGCACCCTCCTCGCCCCAGCAGAAGTGCTGGCATCAGTGCAGAACACCGCTGGCCGCTGTTCCCCAAGTAGCCCCAGCGGTTTGCCTAGCTGCACCAGGGAGACTGAGGATGCGGAACTGTTTCACCACAACCTGGGACCTACAGACCAGTACTGTCCCTGGTGGGTGAGCTACCCTGTTAACTATTTACCGTGGGTGGGCAACTCTGCTAATGTTTCTTTGTGGGTGGGCTTCCCGACTAATCTAGGTACTGACCGACAGGAGGTCAGATACCTGTTTAGTCTTAACCCCAAAGGAAAGATATGTGACAAACTCCCCTCTTTTGAGGTTGCCACGAGTGCTTGGAAAAGACTACTTACCAGCCTCTTACCATGCGATTATGGTCCCATGTTGAATGCACCGGTTTTGTGCAGAAAAGCCATGAGTACAGCCAGGCCAAAGAGACTTTTGAATTCCTGGTCTAATTTGTGTCATTTTGGGATGTGTTAAATGTCTATGTGTATTGTAAAGGGTGGGACATTGTATGTTTGAGTAAGTGATGTCTGTTCCATTGTCTCTCTGTGTGTATTGGCGATTGTCCTCTGTCCTGGAGACAGCAGAGTTTTAATTCGATTGTCTCTCAGGACAGAGGGCAATGTGTATTCTCCTGCCTGTGTTGATTATGTTAACCATGGAGTCTATGTGGGTTGTAACCTTTGTGTTATGGGTTAATGTATGTTTGTTGTGGGTGTCTCCCTTGCATGGGAGCAGGGGATAAAAGCAATTGTATTTTTTCAATGTGAGGCCTTCCAGTAAAGTATTTCTAGCATTCAGCTTGGGCTAATGTATAGACTTATTTGGCGATACCGGCGATACCGGCGATACCAGCGATAATAGCGATCTATTGCTCTGTGGATTACTTGGCGGTGCTATTTCAAGGGGAGAAGGGAATATTAGACGGTGACACGAATGATACCGTCACAACGACATTTTCCTGATATGGGATGGACCTAAAGTCCACCTAGAATCCTTTTACAATGATCTCAATAACATTTATCCGGAATTAGGTTTTACTATACACATTGATAATAAAGAAGTTAGCTTTCTAGACACACTAGTACAAAAAGACACCAGGAACCAGCTCCAATTTGACCTGTATACAAAACCCACTGACAGGAATAGTCTACTCCACTATTCTAGCTGTCATCCCCACACCACCAAAAAGGCGATCCCATCATCACAAATCACCAGGGTCGAACGAATAGTTTCAGACTCAGCAACACGTACACTGAGAGTCTGAGAATTGAGCAAAAAATTAATAAACAGAGGATATCCACCCCATCTAATGAAACAGAAAAGTAAACAACCACCTGCAACACCCAAGATAGATACACCGCGCATCCCTTGTATAACCACATACCATCCTCTCATGCCCAAGATACATAGTATAGTGCGCCAGAACTGGTCCATCTTACAAAATGCATACCCATCAGTTAAAGAATTTGAAAACCCCCCACGCACGTGTTACAAACGAGGCCCCAATATAAGAGACAAACTCATCCGTGCGGACTTTGGAGGGATCCAAAAGATCCCCAAACAACGTTTCTTGACAAACCCTAAATATGGAACCTTTCCATGTTTGCATTGTGCTCAGTGCTCCAACATCTTGAAAGGCGACTTGATAACACATCCACATACAGATAAACCGTTTCATATCAAGGAATTTTTCACATTTGACTCATCTTTTGTCGTTTATTTGATCAAATGTCCGTGCGGCCTAGTTTACGTCGGGGAAACCACTCAACACATCCGTGACCGCATTTGTAAACACAAATCCACAATACAGACTAAGCAACTCCTTTTACCTCTACCGGCACATTTTGAAAGACATAAACATCAAATTTCTCAACTTCGGTTCCAAGTCATTGAACAGTTACACCAACCAAGACGTGGGAGTAACAGGATCTCGCTTTTACTAGAACGGGAATCATATTGGATTCATAAAATGGACACACTGGAACCAAAAGGTCTAAATAGGGAATGTGATTTCCGCATATTATCATGATTATAATTTATTCCCTGTTTTTCTCTGTTCTAGGCTCGTTGATGGGGACTAGGCGAACATGGGTGAGAAACCCTCCCCTCCCCTTCCCTTCCTTTCCTTTCCCTTCCCCTTCCTTTCCCTTCCCCTTCCCTTCCTCTTCCCCCCCTCTCATCCCATGCTAGCAGTTTTTCCCGGATTTCTGTTTACCAATATTACTAATATTATTCATCTATTGTCAATTGTAATCCTTTACCATAATTTGTTTTTGCTCATTAAATTATTCTTTTTCTGTACACATCTGTATATCCATACTGCTACATCATGCCAAATTTTACTACACTGACCTATGACATATTGTATATGCATACTTATGACTATATGCATCTTTTGCCCTTTTGCCTCCGATACACCCCTAGCAGAATCGTAATTACTCTTCTTCCCTTTCTTAATTAATCCCCCAGTATCTCCAATGCACTACCCTCGTCATTATTGGCCCCTCTGTCCCCCTCTTCTTCCTCCTCTTGCATCTCCTCTGCGTCTTTGCCCACACTTCTGCCCACACCATACCGGCTTGTAGAGTGCGCATGCGCGCGCACGATGGTACGTAATGACGTCCGCATGAATCGCTGATTCCCGGCATACAGCCCCATGCGCGTGCGTTCACTCCTTAGAAGCGCTACACGTGATTACGTCACTACTGAGCGCCTGTCAGCACGGCATGACGTCCTCTTGAATCGCCGATTCTCATCACATAGCCCCAGCGTGTGCGTTCACTCCTTAGAAGCACTAGACGTGATTACGTCATCACTGAGTGCCTTCCAATACGGCCAGCCGCCTTAAAAGAGCGACAGATTCGTTTGCATGCCACATCCAGCGCCTGCCTCTCTACTCTGCCATAAGGTAACTTATAACTCTCAATAGCACCAGACCTACAGCCAGTAAATGGAATCACTCTATGATATATGCTATAATTGTTACTCGATATGACACCAAAAGATAACTAGATTTTTTGCCTTTGATATCAATTGGATTATATCTCCTATTTTACTGCAACTAGGGCTATCGCTTTTTGACTTTTACCCTGTGATTTTTTTCCTCTCCCCCTTTCCTTAACCTCCATTAGGACTCATCCTCCCCTAATTTATTAAACTTCTTCTCTTCTCACTTATTCTTCTAATTTTAGCAGAATATCTGTTATACTCCAAATCTTCTGTGACTACATTGTATATACATTATATATCCCTCTAGACCCCGCTGAAGAAGGTCGCAATGACCGAAACGTCCGGGATTATTTGTCTGATATGGCTTAATACTTATGATGTATAAATTAATTGCTCTGGATGTACACAAATGATATTTTGCAAACTAAGAATTAAATGTGAAAATTTATTTTGCACAAATCTTTTGGAGTGCCGTGGATTAACTCTATATTGTCTAAGCCACTCTCACAGGCACCCACACCGGATCCTAGGTGTGCAGAATAAAATATTCATTGCATTAAAGTGGAGAGAGCACAGCAGTTCTTCGGATTCAGCATAGCCACCAGACCCCTTTCACTATTATAGGCTGGGAATTCTGCACACAACAGTTTTTGTCTTACCGAATCCCTCCATTTATGCTGGGTAGTGTCTTTATCTCCGCTGAATCCCATTATAGTCAATGGGATCCGATAGTGCGTGGCACTATCCTGGTTTTTATTAAGACATCATTTTTCTCAGCAATGTGGGCACATATAAACATGGGACCAACACAGATGCTGTCAGCTGCCAAGCGCACATGTAACAGGTCAGCCAGCTTCATAGGTACAAATCTGCTGACAGATGTCCTTTAAGTAACTAATTTAACATCCCCTTTGACACTGATATTGATCTGAGTGGTGGATAAACCCACATATCAGATCTAGAGAACACAGACCTTGTGGATTGCTGGGTTCCTATGAAGCGTATCAGCTTATGCTTATTTCCTGACCTTGTTATGTGTTTTACTGAGTCCACCAGTTCTGTGAAAAGAAGCATGATGACTGTGTGTGATATATCATACGCTTTCATACCTGCCAACTTTTTGGATGGTCAAAGAGGGACACTTATGGTTCATTGTGTAAAAGTGCACTTTTCCTATATATTTATACACTTTAATAGTTGTCGGGGATATAAAGCAAATGGGTTTATATAAAAGAAAGGATCAATGGAAAAATGTCAAAGGCTATTGAAACCTTCGAGGTGGACATATAAAACACCTCTGAAAGAGATTGTGCAACATAATTAAATTAACAACAATCAGTAAATCATGGTACAAGTGTCGATGCAAAAATATAAATGATTTATTACACAAAAACTCTGGAGTAGAGTTAACACTCCTGTTTTCTGAGATTTCTGAGTTGTGTTATCTAATCTAAGCAAACACCTTTAATTGCTTTTCAATGGCTTTTGTCTCAAGATAACATGATGAGTTAAGAAATTTGAGTTAAGAGATGGAGTGCTAACCCTGCTCCATCTGTAGATACGAACCCTTGCTCTGCACAAAACTATGACAAATCTCGGATAATCGGGTAGGATTGTCACACAACTTATTATCAATTTACATAAATTATCAAGCCTGGTATGACTATGGAATGAAATTATTTCAATCATGGAGTTTCCTCTGAAATCAATATTTAGATCTTTTATTCAGTAATATGCATCTTTACTGAATAGTGACAATATTGATGTAGCACTGTTAGCACTATACATCCGCCCTACAGTGGGGAGTTTTTAAAATATCAGGCTAATTAATTTATATCAACACTACCCGGACTAAATTTATATGTTACCTGAGAATGCAGATGATGTGCAGAGACTAAGGGAAGTCAGCTCCAAAGTCTGTTCTGGTCATTGGGATCTTTCTCTTGGGCTTTCTTTGTTTCTCTGTGTTTTCCTTGTTCCCCTGTCTCTTTCCTGTTGCTCTTCTTTTTTTCCTCTGTGTGTGGTTTATGATCACAAACTTATCAGGTAGACACACCTTCCTAACTTTCAGTTTTCCAATCATTGTCGGCTAGGCGTGTACATATGATAATGACGGTGATGTCATTGTATTACCCAAAATTCATTTCTGCTGTTGGTGTAATGTTATTTATTTACCCCTAGGTGACACTATTACCTAAACTATTAGTATTATTCTAGTAAGGGTTAAATATCCAAGTATGACTTTATCTCACATTCCATACACATGACATATGAAACCTTAAATCAGAGATAATGGATTAATTTTGACACAAAAACTAACTAAAACACAGACTTTTGGGCACTATTTAGATTTTTTCCATACTCTCAGAATTATGTACCGATAAGAATATAATGGACCTTGTTCTCTCACATATATAACTGTGCCTCCTCTGCTACTCCAATGGGTGATTGATGATTAGTGGAAATAACACATCTTTTCCTAGACAAAGACTCATTAACACGGTTTATACTTAAACTGTTTTCATCATACTCTAGGAATGCATGTGTTCTTATTGAGAAATATATATATGATAACAGATATATAAATGTCCTTAACCACCTCAGCCCCCAGTGCTTAAACACCCTGAAAGACCAGGCCACTTTTTACACTTCTGACCTACACTACTTTCACCGTTTATTGCTCGGTCATGCAACTTACCACCCAAATGAATTTTACCTCCTTTTCTTCTCACTAATAGAGCTTTCATTTGGTGGTATTTCATTGCTGCTGACATTTTTACTTTTTTTGTTATTAATCGAAATTTAACGATTTTTTTGCAAAAAAATGACATTTTTCACTTTCAGTTGTAAAATTTTGCAAAAAAAAACGACATCCATATATAAATTTTGCTCTAAATTTATTGTTCTACATGTCTTTGATTAAAAAAAAATGTTTGGGTAAAAAAAAAATGGTTTGGGTAAAAGTTATAGCGTTTACAAACTATGGTACAAAAATGTGAATTTCCGCTTTTTGAAGCAGCTCTGACTTTCTGAGCACCTGTCATGTTTCCTGAGGTTCTACAATGGCCAGACAGTACAAACACCCCACAAATGACCCCATTTCGGAAAATACACACCCTAAGGTATTCGCTGATGGGCATAGTGAGTTCATAGAACTTTTTATTTTTTGTCACAAGTTAGCGGAAAATGATGATTTTTTTCTTTTTTTTTTTTTTTCTTACAAAGTCTCATATTCCACTAACTTGTGACAAAAAATAAAAACTTCCATGAACTCACTATGCCCATCACGAAATACCTTGGGGTCTCTTCTTTCCAAAATGGGGTCACTTGTGGGGTGGTTATACTGCCCTGGCATTCTAGGGGCCCAAATGTGTGGTAAGGAGTTTGAAATCAAATTCTGTAAAAAATGACGAGTGAAATCCGAAAGGTGCTCTTTGGAATGTGGGCCCCTTTGCCCACCTAGGCTGCAAAAAAGTGTCACACATCTGGTATCTCCGTATTCAGTAGAAGTTGGGGAATGTGTTTTGGGGTGTCTTTTTACATATACCCATGCTGGGTGAGATAAATATCTTGGTCAAATGCCAACTTTGTATAAAAAAATGGGAAAAGTTGTCTTTTGCCAAGATATTTCTCTCACCCAGCATGGGTATATGTAAAAAGACACCCCAAAACACATTCCCCACCTTCTCCTGAGTACGGAGATACCAGATGTGTGACACTTTTTTGCAGCCTAGATGGGCAAAGGGGCCCACATTCCAAAGAGCACCTTTCGAATTTCACTCGTCATTTTTTACAGAATTTGATTTCAAACTCCTTACCACACATTTGGGCCCCTAGAATGCCAGGGCAGTATAACTACCCCACAAGTGACCCCATTTTGGAAAGAAGAGACCCCAGGGTATTCGCTGATGGGCATAGTGAGTTCATGGAAGTTTTTATTTTTTGTCACAAGTTAGTGGAATATGAGACTTTGTATGAAAAAAAAAAAAAAAAAAAAAATCATCATTTTCCACTAACTTGTGACAAAAAATAAAAAATTCTAGGAACTCGCCATGCCCCTCACGGAATACCTTGGGGTGTCTTCTTTCCAAAATGGGGTCACTTGTGGGGTAGTTATACTGCCCTGGCATTTTCCAGGGGCCCTAATGTGTGGTAAGTAGGTAAATGACCAGTGAAATCCGAAAGGTGCTCTTTGGAATGTGGGCCCCTTTGCCCACCTAGGCTGCAAAAAAGTGTCACACATCTGGTATCGCCGTATTCAGGAGACGTTGGGGAATGTGTTTTGGGGTGTCTTTTTACATATACCCATGCTGGGTGAGAGAAATATCTTGGTCAAATGCCAACTTTGTATAAAAAAATGGGAAAAGTTGTCTTTTGCCAAGATATTTCTCTCACCCAGCATGGGTATATGTAAAATGACACCCCAAAACACATTCTCCACCTTCTCCTGAGTACGGAGATACCAGATGTGTGACACTTTTTTGCAGCCTAGGTGGGCAAAGGGGCCCATATTCCAAAGAGCACCTTTCGGATTTCACTCGTCATTTTTTACAGAATTTGATTTCAAACTCCTTACCACACATTTGGGCCCCTAGAATGCCAGGGCAGTATAACTACCCCACAAGTGACCCCATTTTGGAAAGAAGAGACCCCAGGGTATTCGCTGATGGGCATAGTGAGTTCATGGAAGTTTTTATTTTTTGTCACAAGTTAGTGGAATATGAGACTTTGTATGAAAAAAAAAAAAAGAATCATTTTCCACTAACTTGTGACAAAAAATAAAAAATTCTAGGAACTCGCCATGCCCCTCACGGAATACCTTGGGGTGTCTTCTTTCCAAAATGGGGTCACTTGTGGGGTAGTTATACTGCCCTGGCATTTTCCAGGGGCCCTAATGTGTGGTAAGTAGGTAAATGACCTGTGAAATCCGAAAGGTGCTCTTTGGAATGTGGGCCCCTTTGCCCACCTAGGCTGCAAAAAAGTGTCACACATCTGGTATCGCCGTATTCAGGAGACGTTGGGGAATGTGTTTTGGGGTGTCTTTTTACATATACCCATGCTGGGTGAGAGAAATATCTTGGCAAAAGACAACTTTTTCCATTTTTTTATACAAAGTTGGCATTTGACCAAGATATTTATCTCACCCAGCATGGGTATATGTAAAATGACACCCCAAAACACATTCCCCAACTTCTCCTGAGTACGGCGATACCAGATGTGTGACACTTTTTTGCAGCCTAGATGCGCAAAGGGGCCCAAATTCCTTTTAGGAGGGCATTTTTAGACATTTGGATACCAGACTTCTTCTCACGCTTTGGGGCCCCTAGAATGCCAGGGCAGTATAAATACCCCACATGTGACCCCATTTTGGAAAGAAGACACCCCAAGGTATTCAATGAGGGGCATGGCGAGTTCATAGAAATTTTTTTTTTTTGGCACAAGTTAGCGGAAATTGATATTTTTTATTTTTTTCTCACAAAGTCTCCCGTTCCGCTAACTTGGGACAAAAATTTCAATCTTTCATGGACTCAATATGCCCCTCACGGAATACCTGGGGGTGTCTTCTTTCCGAAATGGGGTCACATGTGGGGTATTTATACTGCCCTGGCATTCTAGGGGCCCTAAAGCGTGAGAAGAAGTCTGGAATATAAATGTCTAAAAAATTTTACGCATTTGGATTCCGTGAGGGGCATGGTGAGTTCATGTGAGATTTTATTTTTTGTCACAAGTTAGTGGAATATGTGACTTTGTAAGAAAAAAAAAATAATTCCGCTAACTTGGGCCAAAAAAAAGACTGAATGCAGCCTTACAGAGGGGGGGGGCGGGGATCAATGACAGGGGGGTGATCAATGACAGGGGGGTGATCAGGGAGTCTATATGGGGTGATCACCCAACTGTCATTGATCACCCCCCTGTAAGGCTGCATTCAGACGTCCGTATGATTTTTACGGATCCGATCAGTCTATCAGTGGATCCGTAAAAATCATGCGGACATCTGAATGGAGCTTTACAGGGGGGTGATCAATGACAGGGGGGTGATCAGGGAGTCTATATGGGGTGATCACCACAGTCATTGATCACTCCCCTGTAAGGCTGCATTCAGACGTCCGTATGATTTTTACGGATCCGATCAGTCTATCAGTGGATCCGTAAAAATCATGCGGACATCTGAATGGAGCTTTACAGGGGGGTGATCAATGACAGGGGGGTGATCAGGGAGTCTATATGGGGTGATCACCACAGTCATTGATCACTCCCCTGTAAGGCTGCATTCAGACGTCCGTATGATTTTTACGGATCCGATCAGTCTATCAGTGGATCCGTAAAAATCATGCGGACATCTGAATGGAGCTTTACAGGGGGGTGATCAATGACAGAGGGGTAATCAATGACAGGGGGGTGATCAGGGAGTCTATATGGGGTGATCACCACAGTCATTGATCACTCCCCTGTAAGGCTGCATTCAGACGTCCGTATGATTTTTACGGATCCGATCAGTCTATCAGTGGATCCGTAAAAATCATGCGGACATCTGAATGGAGCTTTACAGGGGGGTGATCAATGACAGAGGGGTAATCAATGACAGGGGGGTGATCAGGGAGTCTATATGGGGTGATCACCACAGTCATTGATCACTCCCCTGTAAGGCTGCATTCAGACGTCCGTATGATTTTTACGGATCCGATCAGTCTATCAGTGGATCCGTAAAAATCATGCGGACATCTGAATGGAGCTTTACAGGGGGGTGATCAATGACAGGGGGGTAATCAATGACAGGGGGGTGATCAGGGAGTCTATATGGGGTGATCACCACAGTCATTGATCACGCCCCTGTAAGGCTTCATTCAGACGTCCGGATGCGTTTTGCGGATCGGATCCATCTATCAGTGGATCCGTAAAAATCATGCGGACATCTGAATGGAGCTTTACAGGGGGGTGATCAATGACAGAGGGGTAATCAATGACAGGGGGGTGATCAGGGAGTCTATATGGGGTGATCACCACAGTCATTGATCACTCCCCTGTAAGGCTGCATTCAGACGTCCGTATGATTTTTACGGATCCGATCAGTCTATCCGTAAAAATCATGCGGACATCTGAATGGAGCTTTACAGGGGGGTGATCAATGACAGGGGGGTGATCAGGGAGTCTATATGGGGTGATCACCTCCGTCATTTATCACTCCCCTGTAAGGCTGCATTCAGACGTCCGTATGATTTTTACAGATCCGATCAGTCTATCAGTGGATCCGTAAAAATCATGCGGACATCTGAATGGAGCTTTACAGGGGGGTGATCAATGACAGGGGGGTAATCAATGACAGGGGGGTGATCAGGGAGTCTATATGGGGTGATCAGGGGTGATCAAGGGCTAATAAGGGGTTAATAAGTGACGGGGGGGGGGGTGTAGTGTAGTGGTGCTTGGTGCAACATATTACTGAGCTACCTGTGTCCTCTGGTGGTCGATCCAAACAAAGGGGACCACCAGAGGACCAGGTAGCAGGTATATTAGACGCTGTTATCAAAACAGCGTCTAATATACCTGTTAGGGGTTAAAAAAATCACATCTCCAGCCTGCCAGCGAACGATCGCCGCTGGCAGGCTGGAGATCCACTCGCTTACCTTCCGATCCTGTGAACGCGCGCGCCTGTGTGCGCGCGTTCACAGGAAATCTCGCGTCTCGCGAGAGGACGCACCGGCGCGTCCACCCAGAACAACAGGACCGCCGCAAAGACGCAATCCTGCGTACGGCGGTCCTGAGGTGGTTAATAATATTCAATATAAAACAATACATAGGTCCTATTGATTTTCTTATACAAAAACCTAAGGTTGATTATACGTGTATATAGATATTAAAGATTTTCTGCTTCATTAATAGATACCAAACTGTAGAGATAATTAGCACCAGCTGCGACTAGAATATATCCTGATCTTAGAAATAAATCTATAAGGAGACAAGAATGCCTCTTCTCAGACTGGTACATTCATGAGAAGAAATCTTATGAACAGTGTCCTTTCCATGAACTTCTCTCGGCTGTCTTTAAAATACACATAGGTCTAATCAAATCCACTATAATTGGGATATTTAAATATGTAAGGGACATGTAAGGAGAAAAGAAGGACGGAGGGACTTGGGTCCAAAATAGGGACTGTCCCTCCAAAACAGGGACGCTTGGGAGGTCTGCACTTGTAAGGGGCGGTGTTGTCATATGTCGTGGTGGTGGCCAGGTCCCCTTATAGGCCCTAAATGAGATACGTGGCTCCTCACTCTAGCATGTCAGAGGGAAACAGGAGGACGCAGTTGTAAATTAAACACAGCAGCGTTTACGTGACTCACGTGGAGTAACAAACTTACTGTTCCAACAGTCTTTGACAGGAGAATTCTTCTTAGTAGGTGGCAAGCAACAGCACTATCTGTGTCCTACTAACATGTGACTCCATTATGTTGTGACTAGCACCTACGTATGCTTGAAAAAGGGTGTTCTTATAAACCTGAAACACTGCAATTAATTGATTCATGTGTGAATGGAAATGTCACGCACGTACTGGACGTCCCGGTGACAGTGAGTGGCAGGAGATCTGTGAGACTGGCAACTCGTAGTTTGATCTGACAGGTTTTCCTTGTGAATCAATAGGCGTCTATGTTGTTTCTGGTAATGGCCACACCCCTTGACTCCAGGTGTTGCTTATGTGGTTATTTAACCTTCCTTATTTATAGTTGCTTCTTCCACAATGCTGTGCAGTTTATAGCTTCTGTTGGACCTGTGAATAGTTGGTGGTTGGATCTCGGCTGAGTTCCTGGTGCTTCCATAGCGCCTTTGAAGTTAAGTCTTTCCTTTCCCTTTCGTATTTTGTTTGGGTTCTGTGTGTTGCATTTCCCTATTGTTTGTATTAGGCCTGAGAGAGACGCCTGCTCATCCTTCCTTTTGGAGGGACAGGTAGTCTCATCCCTGCCATTAGTACCAGGGTCCTATAGGGCTAGATAGGACTCTAGGTATTCCTACGTATGAACATACCTACCTCTGGGGTCTGTTGATACTGGTAGTCAGTCAGGATTTTGGTTAGGGTTATACTAGGAGGTGTCCATCTTCCTTCCCTAGTTCTCAGGCCTGATTCCCTGTTCCCCCTTCCCTCCTATGCTTGGTGTGGTGTTTCCCTCCCACACCGAAGTATTGCAGGAATCTTATGATATATAAGCTTTGGCAGAGAAAAATAAAGACTACCGAATTGCAGTAAAAAGTGCAGTCTTGATATATTGAATTAGGAGCTAACAGGATTAGTGGTTATGAGGGCATGGACAACAGTATAACTTGTCTTAACTGTCTTATTATATTACTGTCACACTAGCGTTTTTCTTTTCCGGCACTGAGTTCCGTCAAAAGGGCTCAATGCCGGAAAAGAACTGATCAGGCATATCCCCATGCATTCTGAATGGAGAGTAATCCGTTCAGGATGCATAAGGATGCCTTCCGTTCAGTCATTTTGACTGATCAGGCAAAAGAGAAAACCGTAGCATGCTACGGTTTTATCTCCGGTGAAAAAAACTGAAGACTTGCCTGAATGCCGGAATGCCGGATCCGTCCTTCCGGTCTGCGCATGTGCACTACAACTGCACTCACTCTTTTCCATCGCATAATCTCTGCATAGGGACAGATGATTATTAGGACAGAAAAACTTGAGGAATTTGAAATGATAACCACATTCTAGTCCTTGGTCTGTTGTACCCTGGAGCAAGGACTTTCATGAATATTTAGCCCTGTTGCTACTACTCAAAGCCATCAACTCACTACTTGCACTTGGAAGGGTTAACTTGCACTGTGATTTATGCTGTTGTGTGCAAACTTATTTATATTGTTGAAAGGCATTTTACATGTTTATTGTAATATATCCTGTTTATTTTTACCATTATTGCACTATATCTGCAATGTGGAAAGGGTTAATGCATAGTCATCTAATACTAAGAGACTTTGGAACTTTCTGTCTATGCACTGAGAAGTTAAAAATCTTCCGCAGTTACTATGGGACTATGCAAAGTTTTGGAAGAAAAAAACTGACACACTGACCTTTTAACTGTCTGGTTTAGCTCTATTGTCTACAACTGAAGACTTTTTTATGTCTTGAAAAACTGCTCAATTGTTCCCATAGACATGAAACTCTATACAAGTCCATGACAAACTGAAATTACAACATTGCTTCTGTTTAGACTGTTCTTCTCCACTACTTCCACTAGAAGGTTCTGTATATAAGGAGAGCAATCAGAGTCACTAGTTGTCTGCACATAGGGACCAGTGTTTAGTAGAACAGACTCTGAAAGACTGCATGAGTGCCAAGGCAAAGATGTCTTGACACTCTACAGACCCTGGGCCACCTGCCGAGAGAGATGCCGAGAGAGAGAGAGAGAGAGAGATGCCGAGAGAGAGATGCCGAGAGAGAGAGATGCCGAGAGAGAGAGAGATGCTGAGATGCCAAGAGAGATGCCGAGAGAGAGAGAGAGAGAGATGCCGAGAGAGAGAGATGCCGAGAGACTTTCCTCAGCACCGAACCTTCTTCTGCCATAGAGGAGACAGGAGAAGCCAGCTCAGTACCTTGACTGTATTGTTTTGCATATGAGGTTCTCCAGTAATAAAGCACACTGGTTTACTGCAGACTCTGACTCTCTGCACTTACAGTCAGGTCCATAAATATTGGGATATCGACACAATTCTAACATTTTTGGCTCTATACACCACCACAATGGATATGAAATGAAACAAACAAGATGTGCTTTAACTGCAGACTGTCAGCTTTAATTTGAGGGTATTTACATCCAAATCAGGTGATTGGTGTAGGAATTACAACAGTTTGCATATGTGCCTCCCACTTGTTAAGGGTTCAAAAGTAATGGGACATAAGGGAAGGAGGGAGAACAACATTCCAAACCGACATCAATACCACTACGAACAAGGCCAAAGAGAACTAGAAGGGGAAAGGGGAAGAAGGAAAAACCACAGAGATTGAGGACACATATAGAGACAGACTCGATTATCAACTTGAGCCACACAATACTTACCCCAACACAAATTAATTTGTTGAACGAGGGATTAAAATTTGCCCCAACAACACAGCCGAATAAATTAGATATCTATATTGGTATAGAAAAATTTGTTAGAAAATTATGCCTCAAAAAACACTTTATGAGGAATCCTATAATCGGAAATTCCATTGAAAAGAATACATACATTCATACCAGTTTAAAACCAAGGAGTAAGATGTACCCGCGACAGCAAATTGGACAGGAGATTGCAGCCTTTAAAAAATCAGTAGAAAAAGATATAAAGAAGCTGAAAGTAAACGCAAAAAATGGGAATAATATAACACCTCAGGAAATACAGGCGATAAAACAACTTCAAAAGCAGGAAAATATCACCATTAGACCTGCTGATAAGGGAGGGGCCATCGTCGTACTTGAAACACAAAAATATGAGGAGGAATGTCTGAGACAATTGTCGGACGCCACCACATATTCCAGACTGATGAGAGACCCCACTAAAGAATACAACAAGGAATTGAGTGACTATGCCAGAGATGGTTGGGAGCAGGGAATTTTGAATGAGCAAGAATTTAAATACATTACCACGCCCCAACAACGGTTACCAGTTTTTTATTGCCTCCCTAAAGTCCACAAAGATCAGTTCAATCTTCCAGGGAGGCCAATCATCTCTGGCATAGGATCACTCACCTCAAACTTGTCAGAATATATAGATAAACACCTTCCACCCAGCGTAAAGAAGAACTTTGCATATATCAGGGACACCACGCAAGTTATAAAAATAGTGGAGGGACTTAAATACGAAGCTGACTGGATACTGGGGACTCTTGATGTGAGTTCGCTTTATACGGTTATAGATCATAACCAAGGAATCAATGCATTAAAAACTCAGTTAAGAATGCATAGCAATTTCCCTGAGGACCAAGTTGAATTTATAGCAGAAGGGGTAAATTTTATCTTAACCCACAATTATTTTGCGTATAATCTTGATTACTACCTCCAGATCAGGGGGACCGCTATGGGTACCAGGTTTGCGTCCAGCTATGCTTATTTGTTTATGGCGCAATGGGAGTGTGATAAGATCTTGCCCGTGCTGGGGGCAAGCCTGGTACTCTGGCATAGGTTCATCGATGACATCCTGTTTATCTGGAGGAGTACGAGAGAAGATCTCAACTTGTTCCTGGAGGGAATTAATATTAATACACATAATCTAAAATTTTCTGCAAATGTTAGCACAGAGAGGATTGAATTCTTAGATCTGCAGATTAGAGTACAGAACGATCAATTGGTCTGCAGCACATACCAAAAAGAGGTCTCTCGGAACAGTTATATCATTTTTTCAAGCTGCCATCTACCTAGGTGGCTGCTTGAAGTTCCTACAGGACAATTCAAAAGGATAAAAAGAAACTGGACTTTGAAAGGGAATCTAGAACTATGAAAGAACAATTTCTAGAGAAAAAATATATCTCATTAACATATTGGAGAAAGCACTGACAAAGGTAAAACATATGCAGAGAGAGACCTTCTTTGTGGAAAAAAAACACACAAAACACAGGAGAGAAAAAAGAAGAGAAGTTGAGAATAATTCTGCCCTTTAACAAACAACATAAGCAAATAGAAACAATTGTGAAAAAACATTGGCACCATTTATTAGGCGACAGATTAATAGGTCCTATGGTAAGTGAGGGTCCCTTGATAACCTATACAAGGGCCCAAAACTTATCTCTAAAGGTAGCCCCAACAATTAAGAACAAAACAGGAAATCGAACTATACACAACTGGCTAAATTTGCAGGGCTTCTATAGATGTGGGAGTTGTGGGGTGTGCAAACTCACGTCATTCCCTAAAAAAAACAGAGATTCAATCAAGGGTTAATTCCTTTAAATGGAAAATAAAAGATTTCCTTACCTGCAGCTCAAATAATATCCTATATATAATTGAATGCCAGTGCAAGAAACAATATGTGGGGAGAACGAAACGGTCCCTTAAGAAAAGACTGGGAGAACACATTACTAATATTAAGAACGGGTATGAGAAGCATTGCATTACAAACAATACCACAACAAGAATCCTGGAGGTATGGTCTTCGCAGCCTTTGAGAAAGTAGATGTACATTGGAGAGGGGGGGACCATATCGCCAGGATGTCAAGACAGGAATCCAGGCAGATTTTTGAGTTTGAAACACTTCTTCCCCACGGTTTAAATTCCGACTTCGAACTATTTGGTTATTTATAGTGGGGGGGTGGGGGGGTGCCTTCCTCTGATGGAACGTCCTGAGTTAGGCTGTTTATCAGCACCAGGAAGTTCTCTCGGGGGGAGGCTCCCTTCCCTTAAACAACATTCTGCATTGGGATACATCATAACTAAGTGAACTTTTCAATACACAGTAGTGGCCGGGGAGATATAGGATAAAGGAGGCCAAGATTTTGATCCCTATATGGGGTAATAACTTTGCCCTCAATCTGGATGATATAGAGTATAGAAAAATCCTTGATAGAAGCATTATGAGTATACTTTATGATACTTATATATCTATATCTATATAACCCTTCTAGGAGTATACAGAAATCACGTTCTCAAAGAAATACACCTTTAGTAATATTTTTGAAAAAAACGCACAAGAAACGCAGGTGCGTTTTTTGGGAAATTGATGCGGCCTTTCGAGATCCCCTCATGATAGTATATAAAGAAAGAAAATGAGGTAAAAATTAGGAAAATTACAATAAAAGATATACTTCCGATATAGAAGATTGATTATAAAGCAGAATAACGAAAATAAATAAAAAAGAAGGTGAAAGGATAGACACTCAGATAATAGAAAACGCCCTACAATCGCAGATGCGTTTTGGTAGTGTCTCCTCCCTAGCTATGATCCTATGACTGACCATTTCCTTCCTTCTCTTTCTCTATTGAGATTTATCCACCAGGAAACAACTAAAAGGTGGAGAAGAGATACAATTAAATCAAATATAATAATAGGATGAGTGTTCTTAGGTTCTAATTGTGATTTTAGATTAGATTTTATGAGCTTAATCGGACTGTCATACATAAGTCTGGAGAATTCTCGATTTAACTAAGGAGAAATGTTAAAACAAGTATGTATATAACATAAATCCATGCCAGGGTTTAGGTGGGTGGTTGGGAACCACACAGTATATAAGTAGGGGGTAGTTGGATCTCACATCAAAGCCACTGAGGAAGAGGGCTAACCCTCGAAACGCGTCTGGACGATTTGGAGAGGAATAACTACCCACCTAAACTTAAAGAAAGCGTATCTAAGAATATTGCTTCTTAAACGGACTGGTATATCCACTCATCTATTTACAATCAGGAGCATTGATCTGGCTTATCGCGAGACAATACGAGAGTTGCCGGGATAGTGACACGCAAACCAGACAAGGTTTGATGACCTCAGAGGGAGGCCACGTGATACACTAAGAACGCTGAGGATCCCGTGAACAACTACCGGACCTGAGGGAACATTCAATATTATACGGGGACGCAATATAGTGATACTATACAGCTAATCCCACTGAAGCGGACCACTATTGCAAAGGAATAAACACCGCGCAGGGGAAGGTAAGAGGGCGCGCATCAGGGGGACGCCCCAGACGCAACCCCTATACACTAACACCTAACCCCATATACTAATACTTAACCCTCAAGCTGTATTGATTGCTAACATTGGAGGAATATTGATGAACATTGTGATACTAAAACGTCTGTCCTGAGGTTTGAACACTGCATGAGGACTTCATTATAGTTTGCAAAACTGGATATTTCTACATCTTTTTTATATTTTTGATATACCTTTTTTACGTTGGATACATTATTGATAAGTTTGACACATTGTGGACACTTTTTTGATGGACATTCTTTTTGCAATTGGTACACACGTCGTAATTGCACTAGGGACACGTTATAGGAATATAAATACCTAAGGCAGAATATTATATCTCCAGATATCAATATGAGCAAGACCTAGAGATACCTACCAACTAGCTTCAATACATAGGAACCAAAATAGTGTATTATTGATATGATAGATTTAATTGTGTATATGTTTTAGGCTATTTTATATATGATAATATGTTGTAATTGATTATTAGTGTATTTTAAGATATTGTATTAAGATAAACAAGACTAATAGTATACCAGGTGGTGAGTGCCTGTTTTATTTATTTAATTATTTGGAATTTCTTGCATATCGGGTGGATAGGTGAACCATCCGTAAAACAGAGCACCCTTACCATAAATCAGATACAGGTGAGCCACGATATATATTTTATCACACAGTTTGCATATGTGCCTCCCACTTGTTAACTATTTTCTATAAAGGACACTATCTGGGAAGGGCTTATTAATTACACAAACACTACTGCCTAACCGGCTACTAACCACTCTTGTCCCAGACTAATAAAACATAACATTTACTTTTTTATCTTTAAAACTGGTGAAAAGATATTTTGTGAGCTACCTAAAGGGTTAAGAACACTGTGCCCCATGAGAGATGCTGTAAATGCAGGGTCAGTGAGGGTGTATAGGTAGGTGGGAGTGCACTAACACCGCTCAACCACACACCACCATCCCAGCTGTATGAACAAGGTACTATGCTGTGCCTGATGTCTACTTGGCCCCCATATCTGGGGTGTTAGCACCAAACTCAGATGAGCCTAATGGCAATACGTGTTATTACATCGAGCACATAGGTTGCAGCAATAGCTCAATAGGGTCCAGCAGATTAAAACCTAAAATCCGCCCCCCAACATGTTTCGCCAGCTATTCTGGCTTCATCAGGGGTATCGGGCAGACTTGAATAACTAACGCTGGTGAGAGCATTTATCCTCTGCTCTCTCACTTCCTGTGAGAGAAAGCACCAATCCGAAGGGGGTATGGATCTAACTAGTTAATTGTAGCCTATCGTTATAGTTGTTATTGTTATGACAGGTTAGTGGCGTCATTAGGAGGGGAGGTCCAGTATGATCAGGTGCGCAGTAGTGACCGCCGCAAACACATGCGTGCCCATTGCCTTGTAGTGCGCATGCGCTGGGACTTAGATGAAAAAACCCAGCTGCGCAATAGCGATCGCCGCAGACACTTGTCCTCCATTCGCGCCCACTAGTTTCCACTGCGCATGCACCGGGACTTAGAGGAAAACAGGGCTATGGAGGGTACTGTGGCTGCTCCTATACTTGGTTCGTATTGCCACTAGCTAATATGCGCTTGCGCATGCAAAAAATGGGGCAGTAAGAGCCTGGCCAAAGATGTCACTGCAATTGCACGTATACTTAGTTAATCCTCATGAAACTTGATATCCACATGCGCATGCTGATTTTTGGCCATTGCGCATGTGGGAGAACTTAACCGTATAAAGGCCCTTTTCCTTCCACTGAGCATATGTTACAACTTCTAAGTAAGACTCCACCAAGAGTGATACTGCGGCTGCGCCTAAACTTAGTTCAAATGCGCCAAAGAGATCGCATGCGCCTCCGCAGAGCCGACTGGCTTTTATTTATTTTGTTTAATGGGCACTTTTATCTGCAGTTGGTTGGGACAGCTATGAGGAGTAAATGCGCACCAAATTTCGCAAACCTATTTCTAGGTTGGTGGGAGGACACTAGTTTTCACAGATGATTTTTCACAGTATACCAAGTACATTATGTTTATCGTAAGGATAGCATTATAAATGCAAAATCAATATACAGGGTAGGCCATTTATATGGATACACCTTAATAAAATGGGAATGGTTGGTGATATTAACTTCCTGTTTATTGGGAATTTCACAAGAAAAACAATGGTGTGCTTGGTTTTTAAATTTATTCTTTCATGAGTTATTTGCAAGTTTCTCTTTGTTTACAGCCATTGACATGTCGCTGAGGTTAACAAGTGAGGAGCGGATAGAAATTGTCTTGATGTCTGGTGAACGCAGTAACCGGGTCATTGCAGCAGATTTCAATGCAAGACACCCTACGAGACCACCCATCTCCCATGCTACAGTTAGCAAACTGCTTGCTAAGTTTCGTGAAACTGGCTCAGTGTTGGATTTGCCAAAATGTGGACGCATGAAATCTCTCTCTAATGAAGAAACATCAGTGGCTGTCCTAGCTTCATTCAGCAAGAGCCGAAAGTGTAGCACTCGCCGCATGTCACTGGAGAGTGGCATTAGTCGAACATCCCTTCGGCGGATATTAGCTACTCACAAATGGTACCCTTACAAACTCCAGCTACTGCAGCATCTCAACGAGGATGACCCAGATCGGCGCACTGAATTTGTAGAATGGGCAAAACAAAAATTGGAACAGGACCCTCAGTTTACGCAGAAGATTTTGTTCAGTGATGAGGCAAACTTTTATGTGAATGGTGAAGTTAACAAACAAAACCACTGCTATTGGTGCATTCCTAGATGAACAGTTTCCTGAAAAGTGGATTAGTCGTCGTGGGCCAGTTGAATGGCCCCCAAGGTCTCCCGATCTGACCCCCTTAGACTTCTATCTTTGGGGTCATCTGAAGGCAATTGTCTATTCTGTGAAGATACGAGATGTGCAGCACCTGAAACTATGGATACTGGAAGCCTGTGCTAGCATTTCTCCTGCGGTGTTGCTATCAGTGTGTGAAGAGTGGGAGAAGAGGGTTGCATTGACAATCCAACACAATGGGCAGCACATTTAACACATTTTATAAGTGGTCAGAGACTTGTAAATAACTCATGAAAGAATAAATTTACGTTTAAACCAAGCACACCATTGTTTTTCTTGTGAAATTCCCAATAAGTTTGATGTGTCACATGACCCTCTTCCTATTGAAAAAACAAAAGTTGGATTCAAAATGGCCGACTTCAAAATGGCCGCCATGGTCACCACCCATCTTGAAAAGTTTCCCCCCTCACATATACTAATGTGCCACAAACAGGAAATTAATATCACCAACCATTCCCATTTTATTAAGGTGTATCCATATAAATGGCCCACCCTGTAGTATAAAAACTTTATTTGAATAACTACCATCATAATATGAGGAGAGTGAGAGATTGTGTAGCCCTCAGGGTCTCTTACAGTGGGTCTGTAAACTAGAATAATTATTCGCATCATCCCCTGTGTGAGGATACTCAGAAACTGTAGTGTTAGTGTCGATCTATCAGTGGCACATATGATGAAAGTAGTGGTATAGGTGCAGTGGTAGTCCCTGTTGGCCCTGTTTTTTGAGGGTTTCTATAAGTGCAATAAAAGCCAGTCGGCTCTGCGGAGGCGCATGCGATCTCTTTGGCACATTTGAACTAAGTTTAGGCGCAGCCGCAGTATCACTCTTGGTGGAGTCTGCTTTAGAAGTTCTAACATATGCGCAGGAAAAGGGCCTTTATACGGTTAAGTTCTCCCACATGCGCAATGGCCAAAAATCGGCATGCGCATGTGGATATCAAGTTTCATGAGGATTAACTAAGTATACGCGCAACTGCAGTGACATCTTTCGCCAGGCTCTTACTGCCCCATTTTGTTGCATGCGCAAGCGCATATTAGCTTGTGGCAATACGAACCAAGTCCCGGTGCATGCGCAGTGGAAACTAGTGGGCGCGAATGGAGGACAAGTGTCTGCGGCGATCGCTATTGCGCAGCTGGGTTTTTTCATCTAAGTCCCAGCGCATGCGCACTACAAGGCAATGGGCACGCATGGAGGGTAAGTGTTTGCGGCGGTCTCTACTGCGCACCTGATCATACTGGACCTCCCCTCCTAATGACGCCACTAACCTGTCATAACAATAACTACTATAACGATAGGCTACAATTAACTAGTTAGATCCATACCCCCTTCGGATTGGGGCTTTCTCTCACAGGAAGTGAGAGAGCAGAGGATAAGTGCTCTCACCAGCGTTAGGGCTCTTTCACACCTGCGTTATTGTCTTCCGGCATAGAGTTCCGTCGTCGGGGCTCTATGCCGGAAGAATCCTGATCAGGATTATCCTAATGCATTCTGAATGGAGAGTAATCCGTTCAGGATGCATCAGGATGTCTTCAGTTCCGGTACGGAACGTTTGTTGGCCGGAGAAAATACCGCAGCATGCTGCGCTTTTTGCTCCGGCCAAAAATCCGGAACACTTGCCGCAAGGCCGGATCCGGAATTAATGCCCATTGGAAGGCATTGATCCGGATCCGGCCTTAAGCTAAACGTCGTTTCGGCGCATTGCCGGAGCCGACATTTAGCTTTTTCAGAGTGGTTACCATGGCTGCCGGGACGCTAAAGTCCTGACAGCCATGGTAAGTGTAGCGGGGAGCGGGGGAGCAGTGTACTTACCGTCCGTGCGGCTCCCCGGGCGCTCCAGAGTGACGTCAGGGCGCCCCAAGCGCATGGATCACGTGATCGCATGGATCACGTCATCCATGCGCATGGGGCGCTCTGACGTCATTCTGGAGCGCCCCGGGAGCCGCACGGACTGTAAGTATACTGCTCCCCCGCTCCCCGCTCCTACTATGGCAACCAGGACTTTAATAGCGTCCTGGGTGCCATAGTAACACTGAAAGCATTTGGAAGACGGTTCCGTCTTCAAATGCTTTCAGTACACTTGCGTTTTTCCGGATCCGGAGTGTAATTCCGGCAAGTGGAGTACACGCCGGATCCGGACAACGCAAGTGTGAAAGAGGCCTAAGTTATTCAAGTCTGCCCGATACCCCTGATGAAGCCAGAATAGCTGGCAAAACATGTTGGGGGGCGGTTTTTAGGTTTTAATCTGCTGGACCCTATTAAGTTATTGCTGCAACCTATGTGCTCGATGTAATAACACGTATTGCCATTAGGCTCATCTGACTTTGGTGTTTACACCCCAGATTGGGGGCCAAGTAGACATCAGGCACAGCATAGTACCTTGTTCATACAGCTGGAATGGTGATGTGTGGATGAGCGGTGTTAGTGCACTCCCGCCTACCTATACACCCTCACTGACCCTGCATTTACAGCATCTCTCATGGGGCACAGTGTTCTTAACCCTTTAGGTAGCTCACAAAATATCTTTTCACCAGTTTTAAAGATAAAAAAGTAAAAGTTATGTTTAATTAGTCTGGGACAAGAGTGGTTAGTAGCCGGTTAGGCAGTAGTGTTTGTGTCCCACTTGTTAAGGGACCAAAAGTAATGGGACAACTGGCTTCTCAGCTGTTACATGGCCAGGTGTGTGTTATTCCCTCATTATCCCAAGTACAATGAGCAGATAAAAGGTCCAGAGTTTATTTCAAGTTTGCTATTTGCATTTGGAATCTGTTGCTGTCAACTCTCAAGATGAGATCCAAATAGCTGTCACTATCAGTGAAGCAAGCCATCATTAGGCTGAAAAAAACAAAACAAACCCATCAGAGAGATAGCAAAAACATTAGGCGTGGCCAAAACAACTTTTTGGAACATTCTTAAAAAGAAGGAACACACCGGTGAGCTCAGCAACACCAAAAGACCCGGAAGACTACGGAAAACAACTGTGGTGAATGACCGAAGAATTCTTTCCCTGGTGAAGAAAACACCCTTCACAACAGTTGGCCAGATCAAGAACCTCCAGGAGGTAGGTGTATGTGTGTCAAAGTAAACAATCAAGAGAAGACTTCACCAGAGTGAATACAGAGGGTTCACCACAAGATGTAAACCATTGGTGAGCCTCAAAAACAGGAAGGCCAGGTTAGAGTTTGCCAAACGACATCTAAAAAAGCTTTCACAGTTCTGGAACAACATTCTATGGACAGATAAGACCAAGATCAACTTGTACCAGAGTGA
The DNA here is from genome assembly GCF_905171765.1 of Bufo bufo. Classification (NCBI taxonomy): domain Eukaryota; kingdom Metazoa; phylum Chordata; class Amphibia; order Anura; family Bufonidae; genus Bufo; species Bufo bufo. Next base: position 247,245,605 of record NC_053389.1, on the reverse strand, counting down.
TGGGAAGAGAAGAGTATGGAGAAGGAAAGTAACTGCTCATGATCCTAAGCATACCACCTCATCAATAAAGCATGGTGGTGGTAGTGTCATGGCGTGGGCATGTATGGCTGCCAATGGAACTGTCTCTCTTGTATTTATTGATGATGTGACTGCTGACAAAAGCATCAGGATGAATTCTGAAGTGTTTCGGGCAATATTATCTGCTCATATTCAGCCAAATGCTTCAGAACTCATTGGACGGCGCTTCACAGTGCAGATGGACAATGACCCAAAGCATCCTGACCTAAATCCGATTGAGCATGCATTTCACTTGCTGAAGACAAAACTGAAGGGAAAATACCCCAAGAACAAGCAGGAACTGATGACAGTTGCAGTAGAGGCCTGGCAGAGCATCACCAGGGATGAAACCCAGCGTCTGGTGATGTCTATGTGTTCCAGACTTTAGGCTGTAATTGACTGCAAAGGATTTGCAACCAAGTATTAAAAAGTGAAAGTTTGATTTATGATTATTATTATGTCCCATTACTTTTGATCCCTTAACAAGTGGGAGGCACATATGCATACTGTTGTAATTCCTACACCGTTCACCTGATTTGGATGTAAATACCCTCAAGTTAAAGCTGACAGTCTGCAGTTAAAGCACATCTTGTTCTTTTCATTCCAAACCCATTGTGGTGGTGTATAGAGCCAAAAATGTTAGAATTGTGTCGATGTCCAAATATTTATGGACCTGACTATTTCTCATTGGGGTGCACCATGCCTTACCATCCCCTCTGGAGAGCAGCAACACATGGTGACACCTTGACGGTGTCCGGGGACCAAGCACAGTGTTGGCCAAACTGGCCACTGCAGACCCAAAGGCTGAATTTAACACCTGTTTTTTGAGCCACTATATGGACACATCTCATACTCCCCCTACTGTGGTTTCAAATCCCTAATCAACACAATCATCACCTCTTTTGCACTTGTCAATTTGTAACAAAACCACAGTGTTTATTGCTCTGTCTTATCTTAATTTTCATAGCTTGATGTAACATTCTCTAAAGCAGTGGTTCTCAACCCTTCTAAAGCCGTGACCCCTTAATACAGTTCCTCATGTTGTGGTGACCCCCAACCATTAAATTTTTTTCCTTGCTACGTCATAACTAATTTTGCTACTGTTATGATGACCCACCAAAAACACGCACAGACACCAATACACCAAATGTTAATTCAAATACACAAGTATTCATTCATAACCACAGAACTTTAGCATAAATACAAAATATTTGTAAACCAAATAAATAACTTGAAAATAAATAATAAACAACAAATACCCCCTAAAAAATAAATCAGTGGTGCGCACAGTACCCCTCAAATAAATAACTCAGTGGTGCTCACAGTACCCCCCCAAAAAAAAAAAATAATAATAATCAGTGGTGCTCAGGGTACCCCTCAAATAAATAAATCAGTGGTGCTTCAAGTCCCCCCCAAATAAATAAATCAGAAGTGCTCAGGGTCCCCCAAATAAATAAATCAGCGGGGCTTTAGGTCTCCCCCAAATAAATAAATCAACGGTGCTCAGGGTACCCCCAAATAAATAAATCAGTGGTGCATCAGGTTTCCCCCAAATAAATAAATCAATGGTGCTCAGGGTCCCCCAAATAAATAAATCAGATGTGCTCAGGGTCCCCCAAATAAATAAATCAGCGGGGCTTCAGGTCCCCCCCCAAATAAATAAATCAGAAGTGCTCAGGGTCCCCCAAATAAATAAATCAGCGGTGCTTCATGTCCCCCCAAATAAATTAAGCCTTGCTCAGCCAAATAATTAAAATAAAATTAGCCAGGCTCAGCCAGGCTCAATTAAATCATTGGTGGCAGTGGTGCTCAGCGGCAGTGTCATTAACGAAAAAACTCGGACCTCAGCAGACAGGCTTACCCGTCCAGACGTCAGGCTCCTTCAAGCACAGGCAGTGATAGGACATCACTTCCTGTGCGCGAGGATAAGGGGCCGCTGCCGTTGTGCGGGCGACCCACAATAGGAAGCCTCAGGCGACCCCCCGGAAAGGGCCGATCGACCCCCAAAGGGGTCGCGACCCCTAGGTTGAGAACCGCTGCTCTAAAGGCTATATTAGACAGCAAGATCAGGCAGTTGTCGGAATGGAAGCCTGGCTCTTTGGTCACAGGGCTGGTGACCCAGAGTCTGTGACTCAGCATCCCTATCCCAGCATCAGCTCACTCATGCAGTCTGGCAAAGTTTCTCCTAAGCACTGATCCGTAACTGCAGAACACTAGGGGCTGACTGCTCTCCTTATATACAGTTTCTAGCTGAAGTAGAAAATACTAGTGGGAGGGGTGGAGTGGAGAAGCACAACCCAAACAAAAACAATGTTACAATTTTCATCTGCCCTGGACAGTTTTTCCAGAAAAAAACAAGTCTTTAGACATAACAGCTTAGCTCAACCAGACATTCAAATGGTCAATCTGTCTGGTATTGGTAGTAAACAAGTCTAGCTTTTTCCATCCAAAATATACTCTTCTTTAACCCTTATGGTAACTGTGAAAGATTATTAGCTTCTCATTATTAGCCAGAAAACGCAAAAGTCTCTAATTAACCCTTTCCACAGTACCTTGCAAATACAGTGCAAATGAACAGGATATATATCACAACAAGCATATAAAATGCAGTTACACAGTATTAAACAGTATAAGGGCTCTTTCACACTTGAATTCTTTTCTTCCGGCATAGAGTTCCATCGTCGGGGCTCTATGCCGGAAGAATCCTGATCAGGATTATCCTAATGCATTCTGAATGGAGAGAAATCCGTTCAGGATGCATCAGGATGTCTTCAGTTCCGGAACGGAACGTTTTTTGGCCGGAGAAATACCGCAGCATGCTGCGCTTTTTGCTCCGGCCAAAAATCCTGAACACTTGCCGCCAGGCCGTATCCGGAATTAATGCCCATTGAAAGGCATTAATCCGGATCCGGCCTTAAGCTAAACGTCGTTTCGGCGCATTGCCGGATCCGACGTTTAGCTTTTTCTGAATGGTTACCATGGCTGCCAAGACGCTAAAGTCCTGGCAGCCATGGAAAAAGTGTAGTGGGGAGCGGGGGAGCAGTATACTTACCGTCCGTGCGGCTCCCCGGGCGCTCCAGAGTGACGTCAGGGCGCCCCACGCTCATGGATGACGTGTCGCATGGATCACGTCATCCATGCGCATGTGGCGCTCTGACGTCATTCTGGAGCGCCCCGGGAGCCGCACGGACTGTAAGTATACCGCTCCCCCGCTCCCCACTACTACTATGGCAACCAGGACTTTAATAGCGTTCTGGGTGCCATAGTAACACTGAACGCATTTTGAAGACGGATCCGTCTTCAAATGCTTTCAGTTCACTTGCGTTTTTCCGGATCCGGCGGGCACCTCCGGCAAATGGAGTGCACGACGGATCCGGACAACGCAAGTGTGAAAGAGCCCTACGTCAGTGCAAGTTAACCTTTTTAAATGCATTAAAGTAAGAAGTTGATGACTGAATAGCGAAACAGGGGCAAATGTCCACAAACATCCAGACTTTAAAGTACCCCTGCTCCAGGGCACTACATAATTATATAAAGAGAACGTCCTGGTTATACTACCATGGTATCACTATATACAAGAAGATGTATAACTTATACCAGCTGTACATATATAATTATATACATAAGATACCCAGGTTATACCAGCATGGCCCATATCACTATATGCAAGATGTATAACTTCTACCAGCTGTACATATATAATTATATACAGAATATGCCCAGGTTATACCAGCATGGTCCATACCACTATATACAAGAAGATGTGTAACTTATACCAGATGTACATATATAATTATATACAGAAGATACCCAGGTTATACCAGCATGGTCCATATCACCATATACAAGAAGATGTATAACTTATACCAGCTGTACATATATAATTATATACAGAAGATTCACAGGTTATACCAGCATGGTCCATATCACTATATACAAGAAGATGTATAACTTATACCAGCTGTACATATATAATTATATACAGAAGATTCACAGGTTATACCAGCATGGCCCATATCACTACATACAAGAAGATATATAACTTATACCAGCAGTACATACAGTATATAATTATATACAAGAAGATGCCCAGGTTATACCAGAATTATCCTGTCACAAATTTACCTTTCTAGGCTCCAGCAGTGAGATCTCAAGATGTGCTGCAAAGCCACGCCCCCTGGTGACATGACAGTATCCTTAGCAACAGGATGCAATGCCCATTCTCCCCACAGCGGGTGTGTGCTGGAGGAGACTAGCAGTGGGATGATTGCTCAGCTGCTTTATTCCTGTGTGCTAGTGTTCTGACTAATGGATCACTGAGTCATGACCTATCAGGTTCTGATCCTAGGACTCAGTGCTCTATGTAAATCCCTTCCTAGTCATATACCAGTGCCAGTTATAGTCTTGTTTGGGCTCACTAGCTAGGTTCCTTGTTCTTGGCTTTGTTTGTGCTTTTGACCTGGCTTGTCTTTTAAACACTCTCTGTCTCATGTGATTAGTACTGTGCATCCAGTCTGGTATTTGTCTTTTGTCTACTCTCTGTTTTTGTACTACGTTGTCCGCCTGGTTCTGACCCATTCACGGACGTCGATGCCTTTGTGTTGTTTTTTTCTCTTGGTGTTTGTCTGTCTCTGCACCTTAGTGGCGTAGAGACTGTCAACTACTTACGGTCTTGCCATCTAGTGCTTGAACTGCAAGTAGGTAGGGAAAGTATGCTGGGTTCCAGGTCAGGGCTCACTGTCCGTATTTGTCCCTATCTATAAGCATTACAGATCTATAACTATATACAAGAAGATGTATAACTTATACCAGCTGTACATATATAATAGTATACAGAAGATGCCCAGGTTATACCAGCATGGTCCATATCACTATATACAAGATGATGTATAATTTATACCAGCTGTACATATATAATTATATAAGGAAGATGCCCAGGTTATACCAGCATGGTCCATATCACTATATGCAAGAAGATGTATAACTTATACCAGCTGTACATATATAATTATATACAGAAGATGCCCAGATTATACCAGCATTGTCCATACCACTAGATACAAGAATATGTATAACTTCTACCAGCTGTACATAGATCATTTTATACAGTACTGAAGATGCTCAGGTTATACCAGCATGGTCTATATCACTATGTACAAGAAGATATTTAACTTACATCAGTTGTACATATCTAATTATAGTGTATACAAGAAGATACCCAGGGGTTTCCAACATGGACCATATCATTATATGGAAGAAGATGTATCACTTATACCAATTGTACATGCAGTACATAATTATGTACAGGTGATACCCATGTTATACCAGTATGCATAGGTTATACCAGCATGGTTTGGGAGGGGGGGGGGTAGTATCTCTCCTTGGAGATAGAGCGCCTTAATCGGCGTGAGGAGACTTAAAGTCCATACATAGTTCTCTGGAATTCTGGGAAGAAAGGCCTCTAATACCACCAGATGTAAGGCAGCAGTCAATGTTCGACACTTTAAATAGGCCTTGAGACATGACTCGGATATTAAATAAGCCAGCACCTCATCTGCAGACAGCTGTTTCAGGGTGATTGACCCTCATCAGTGCAGAGCAGAGAGTACTGGCTTAACTGGGTATTCCAGAGGAGCATGTATGGCATATAAGTCTCCTCACGCCGATTAAAGGGGTTGTCGGGGTTCAGAGCTGAACCCGGACATACTCTTATTTTCACCCAGGCAGCCCCCCTGAGGCTAGCATCAGAGCATCTCATGCTCTGTAGCGATCCCTTGCCCTACGCTAAATTGCGCAGGGCAAGGTCTCTTGTTTTCAATAACACACTGCCAGGCTGAAACTTCTGCCCGGCAGTGTGTTCGGTGACGTCACCGTCTCTGATGGGCGGGCTTTAGCGCTGCCCTAGCAGTTTTACTGGCTAGGGCAGCTCTAAATCCCGCCCATCATTGATGGTGATGTCACCGGGCTTCCTGGCAGCCCTATGGAGAGCCCGGTACGTCACCGGATCTCCAAAAAATGCCTTTGCCCTGCGCGATGTAGTGCAGGGCAAAGGAAAGCATCGGAGCATGAACTGCTCCGATGTTCAAGTCAGGGGGGCTGCCGGGGTGAAAATGGAGGTATGTCCGGGTTCAGCTCTTCATATTTTCGGCTCAACTGGGTGGAGCCTGCCGGTGTCTCCTTCTCCCAGGCTGGAGTGCTGGCCAATCGCAGCACTCAGCTCATAGCCTGAGAGAAAAAAAAAACCTCTCTCAGGCTATGAGCTGAGCGTTGCGATTGGCCAGTGCTACAGCCTGGGAGAAGGAGACGCCGGCAGGCTCCACCCAGTTGAGCCGAAAATATGAAGATACCGGAGCCTATACCGGGAGAACGGAGCGGCGCCCAGGGATAATAGTAAGTGCAGGGAGATCCCTGGGCGCCGCTCTCCATGTCTGTATGCTTAGTTTAGATTTTTTATTGCAGTGAAAGGTCCTCTTTAACGGGTCGAACATTGACTGGCATTAGAGGCAGATCGTGTTAAGAGCTCATTTGCATCCCTTTCTTACCTGCATGGTTAAACACTTTGGTACCATCTACTTCCACACATTAGATTAGTACACATCCACCCAATCACGAGGTGGAGTCATAGAGATATGTTACACTTGTTACACAAGGACATTAAATATTATTTCCCACATCCATCTTAATTTGCCATATCATTTTATCATTGGGATAAAGAAACATTTGTTCATAAAAGAAACCGTATTTCCTGCAAGACAGACCCGTTCATCTAGTCATGCAAGCAAGGCACTGCAGTGCCAGCCCTCTCTCGTACAAGCAATGATGCTGCTGTTCTGGTGCACATATCACTGTCCACATGCTCTACCAGAGCCAGAAATAAAATTTGGACCTAGAACAATTATATTTTGCTTTTCATCATCATAATTTGTATCTAAAAAGAAGAAATGCTTATTAAAATGTGACCATGTAGTTAACAAAGGAGCCTTGTGGGCATTCCATAGAAGTCATTCATTAGAAGTTTCCCAACAGTTTGATATTTAAGGCTGTATGTGACAAAAGGTCTATGTACCATAGGGGTGGCCCCAGACATTGCAATGGAGCGAGTCGAGAGAGGTGGGCTCCACTGATTTCCGGCCCCAGGATTCTCTCCACAAGTAGGAGCAACTGGACTAACCGTTATAATGCCCAATTCTACACACATGCGCCACATATGCAGCAAATTTTATAATACTAAGCCACACGTCTAACTCTACCCAGTGCATATCTACAGGGAGTGCAGAATTATTAGGCAAGTTGTATTTTTGAGGATTAATTTTATTATTGAACAACAACCATGTTCTCAATGAACCCAAAAAACTCATTAATATCAAAGCTGAATATTTTTGGAAGTAGTTTTTAGTTTGTTGTTAGTTTTAGCTATTTTAGGGGGATATCTGTGTGTGCAGGTGACTATTACTGTGCATAATTATTAGGCAACTTAACAAAAAACAAATATATACCCATTTCAATTATTTATTTTTACCAGTGAAACCAATATAACATCTCAACATTCACAAATATACATTTCTGACATTCAAAAACAAAACAAAAACAAATCAGTGACCAATATAGCCACCTTTCTTTGCAAGGACACTCAAAAGCCTGCCATCCATGGATTCTGTCAGTGTTTTGATCTGTTCACCATCAACATTGCGTGCAGCAGCAACCACAGCCTCCCAGACACTGTTCAGAGAGGTGTATTTTTTTCCCTCCTTGTAAATCTCACATTTGATGATGGACCACAGGTTCTCAATGGGGTTCAGATCAGGTGAACAAGGAGGCCATGTCATTAGATTTTCTTCTTTTATACCCTTTCTTGCCAGCCACGCTGTGGAGTACTTGGACGCGTGTGATGGAGCATTGTCCTGCATGAAAATCATGTTTTTCTTGAAGGATGCAGACTTCTTCCTGTACCACTGCTTGAAGAAGGTGTCTTCCAGAAACTGGCAGTAGGACTGGGAGTTGAGCTTGACTCCATCCTCAACCCGAAAAGGCCCCACAAGCTCATCTTTGATGATACCAGCCCAAACCAGTACTCCACCTCCACCTTGCTGGCGTCTGAGTCGGACTGGAGCTCTCTGCCCTTTACCAATCCAGCCACGGGCCCATCCATCTGGCCCATCAAGACTCACTCTCATTTCATCAGTCCATAAAACCTTAGAAAAATCAGTCTTGAGATATTTCTTGGCCCAGTCTTGACGTTTCAGCTTGTGTGTCTTGTTCAGTGATGCTCGTCTTTCAGCCTTTCTTACCTTGGCCATGTCTCTGAGTATTGCACACCTTGTGCTTTTGGGCACTCCAGTGATGTTGCAGCTCTGAAATATGGCCAAACTGGTGGCAAGTGGCATCTTGGCAGCTGCACGCTTGACTTTTCTCAGTTCATGGGCAGTTATTTTGCGCCTTGGTTTTTCCACACGCTTCTTGCGACCCTGTTGACTATTTTGAATGAAACGCTTGATTGTTCGATGATCACGCTTCAGAAGCTTTGCAATTTTAAGAGTGCTGCATCCCTCTGCAAGATATCTCACTATTTTTGACTTTTCTGAGCCTGTCAAGTCCTTCTTTTGACCCATTTTGCCAAAGGAAAGGAAGTTGCCTAATAATTATGCACACCTGATATAGGGTGTTGATGTCATTAGACCACACCTCTTCTCATTACAGAGATGCACATCACCTAATATGCTTAATTGGTAGTAGGCTTTCCAGCCTATACAGCTTGGAGTAAGACAACATGCATAAAGAGGATGATGTGGTCAAAATACTCATTTGCCTAATAATTCTGCACGTAGTGTATACACGCCCAATCCCACCCAGTCCACCTTAGTGCGCTCACATAGAACTTATATCTACATAGTGCCCCCTCACAGTAGTAATGTCCACATTGCGCCCACTCACAGTAGTAATATCGACATTGTGCTCCCTTCACAGTAGTAATGCCCACTTTGTGCCCTCAGTTATACAAGTTATATCTACATTGTGCCCCCTCACATTTGTTATGCCCACATTGTTCCCCTCACAGTAGTAATGCCTACATTTTGCCTCCTGGCAGTTGTAATGTCTACATTGTGTTCCCTCACAGTAGTATTGTCCACATTGTGGCCCCTCACAGTACATATGCTCACATTATGCCCCCCTTTCAGTAGTTATGCCCACATTGTGCCCTCCTTTTTGCAGCGGTCCACTGCCAGCATCTGGGGGATCCCTTGCGCCTTAGGAGGTTTCTACGAAGTATGTCCCTCTTATAGAGCAAGTAAACGTGACGTTAAGCAATGAGGACATGGAGTCCCCTTTGTAGATGGTAATGTTGTTACCCAGGGTAGGATTGCCAGAGTGGTGTAGAGTGGCCTACAATCTCTGTAGATGTTGTATACACAGTGTTTCTACCTAGATGTCCTTGGATCCCAGACGTGGTGTAGTCCGAAGCAAGTGCAAAAAGGGTAGTTGAACTTGGATGATGAGTAAATAGAATAAATGGAGTCCAGACTTGTAGTAACATTGAACACAGCTTTACTTTGCATGAACGGTAATCCAAACAGTTTCCAAACAGTATCTTGGTCATCAGCAGGTATTGGCTTAATCTGGCAGGCAAATACTTCTCTGCAACAATCTCAGCTCTGCTATGCTAGCTAAAGTAAATAGGAACTTTTCTTCTTCTGCAGGAACTTAGTTTAGCTGTCTGTAGTCTGTCTCTTACTTTAATCCTAGGAACTTCTTCTCCTGGCTTTGTAGTACCTCAAGCTCTAGCTTCAGCTTGGATGAAGGCAATGCAAGCCCAGGAGGGGACAAGCAACCATGTAGACTTTAGAGGCTGGGCCTCTGGCTCTAGCAGAGCCAGCAGTGCCAGCAGTGCTCTGCTAGCCAACACATAACTTCTCCCTAAGGAGGGTGGACTAGACTGACCCCACTAGCTAAACTCCTCCCTCTCTAAAGAGGGCTGGAACTTCTGGAAGGGAACTAGAAGGTTCCTCTCCAGAGAAACTATCTCTGCTCAGATCTGCTGCGACCCGCTGGTGAACCAGGCACATTACATTTAAACATCAGTTTTGCAAGGAAATTAATACACACATTGCAGGAAATGACATTAAATATCAGAGATGATGCAGGATGCATCAACCAATATAGTAGGGTACAAAGGAGGTGGTAATGCCCACTCTGGGGTATTACACTTTCAATAGTTATGCCCACATTGTGCATCTTTTTTAGTAGTGCCACCTCTGTTAATAAAATAAAAAAATGAAATACTCATCTGGGCATTGCCCGGTGATCGGGGCACATCCTCCACTCCCCAGTAGGCATAATCCACATCGCACTTGTTTAGCTGTGTAGGAGGAGACCACAGGCCGATTCCTGGGCCAGCACTTAGGGCCGGACTGCCCGTCTGGCAATTCTGGCAATGCCAGATAGGCCACTGCCGGAAAGGGCAGTCTGCTCGAGAGGTGTCACTAGGCCAAACATTCAGTGCTTGGCCCTTGCCCAGGGCACCGAGCATAGTGGCCACTACAGATACAATTGTATAGCTATTCTCAGAATGGCAATAAAGTTGCATAATATGGTTGGGCACAAGAGGCAGCTTAGGCTACAGCCAGAAAGGGCCTGCTTTTCGGATGGAAACCTGAAGAGGGAGTCAGGTGAGTATTTTTTTTTTCCTGTCACTTTGAGGGAACATTCTACTGGAGCTTTGCCCTGTAGAAGGGTACTACAGGGAGACATTAAAAGTACTGGGGCACTACAGTGGGCATTATAACTACTGGGAGAACTACAGGGTACATAACAATTACAGGGGAGCAACCGGATGCATTATAAATCTTGAGGTCACTATAGAGGGCATGATTACTCAGGAACTACAAAGGACATTATAACTACTTAGGGTACTATAGAGGGGCCTTTATTACTACTGGATCACTATAGAAAGGCATTATTACTACAGAGGGCACTACTGAGGGGTCTTACTACTACTGAAGGCTCTACAGGGGGCTATATAGAGGGTCTTTTCTACTACTTTAGGGAGTCTTATTAGTACTGGCGGCACTTTAGGGAGGCTTATTAGTACTTGAGGCCTTATTACTAGTGGGAACTATTTAGGGGGTGATGTCACTACTGAAGTCACATTGAGACATTATTACTTCTGGGCATACTGTGGGGGCATTATTATGGAGCAGAATATGAAGGGCACTACTACTAATGAGGGCACTAATAGGGAACATTATGACTTTAGGGGGCACTAATAGTAATGAGGACACTGGAAGAGAATTATAATTGGTGGGACTTTTGGGACCCCTATTAGTATGGGGGGCTATCTGTATGATGCTGTTACATCTTCAGTAGAGAATTTGGAGGCATTGAGATGCATAGTATTGGGCGTAGCAGCAGGATAACAGTGAAAAGTGAGGAATCTAAGATGTCTGCTTGGCAAATGTGCATAGACAAGATATGGCTGAAATAAGTCGTCATAATGGAGAAGATTAAGAAAGAGTAGTTGCATACTCAGAGGAGACATCATTTGATGTAATAGGTATGTAGTGCTGTATACCCCTATATTTTTGGTACTGCTGATTGTAATTTCCATCCAAATATGTCATTAGCACTGGGGTAAGTGGGAGCTGAATATCAGTCCCAGTCCAGCCCTACTCCTCCTACCCAGCCAGCAGAGCCATGTGTGACCCACATTGTACCTGCTGGGTTTACGGGGAGACAGTTGACAGTGGCACATACCTCAGTACTCCTGGGACTGCGGGACAGCCACCAAAATCCGGGGCTGTCCTGCCGGATCCGGGACAGTTGGCAGGTATGTAATAGGCCTGTTGGATCCGAACTCGGCGTCGGTTCCGAGGTACCAGTACCAAATTTTAAAGTTGTTTTGGACTTTAAAAAGCAAATACCGAAGTTATTCAGCGAAGTCTCGTGAGACACCGCGAATCACTAACTTCGCCTCATCGGAGGCCATATATTTTAATGCTGTATGGAGACAGATCTCCATACAGCATTAATCTGAAGTTTTAAGCGAAGCGACTTCGGATCTAGGATCCAAAGCTCGCTTCACTCATCACTACACCTGGGTACCAATACATAATCTAAACCCGACCCACCTAACATATGCCACAAGATGTCTGCCTATGTAGCAGAGGGATCTGGGTGCTTCTGTTGCACCCCCAACACCAGCGGTTCCCTTCAGTTGATAGAATTTTTTTTTTATTGCCAGGAAGAGACAGTCCCTCAGCAAATTAGAATCAGATTGTGATAATGCCGCTCACATGAGTCTCAGCTCTTTTCTCCTTAACTTCCAAGCCAAGCGGAGCAGCTTTCCACTTCCTTTTCTGCCATATAGCATGATAGAACGGAGCTGAGAGATCAGCCTGTGCCTTTCAGGAGGATGATGACTGCCACTGAGGGGTTCAAGGGCTGCAATGGCATGGATAAAACAGCATTCAAGGTAAGCCCCATTACCTCCTACTAGCCAGCTGTATGTGTGTACACCTTCTTCTCTGCTTACTGTTGGTGAATTGAAACAATCGAATTGAATAAAGTATTTTTCTGCAGTATTTTCCACTGTAGAATCAATTTACCATTGAATCGAATAGAGAGATTCTCATACCGGAAATCTGCAACATACTTCACACCAAGAAATCTGCAACAATCTTGCAGATTTTCTGGCAGAATTTTCCGCAAAGTTTGAAGGCACCCTTTAGCTCTATAAAGATTTTGCCACAATCAGATCTCTAAAACAACTATTTAAGAAAGTTGCAGTACTTACAGTGTGTATGTCTCATTGACATAAAATCAGGCAATCCTTTTAATCATTAGATAAAGAAATATTGAGCAGACATCACCATTTTCAAGATCCCTGCTTGCTGTCAGGGAACAGGGACATTCTTGTTTACATTTAGCAACTGAATACAGATTTTGTGCTACACACAGCGGAGGGTTAGTTACAAACCGGATCTGGCATGAAAATCAATGTAAGTCAATAATGGCAGATCCGTGGGGGGGGGAGTTATTAGTGAAAAAAAAAACGGATCCGCATTGACTTACAATTATTTTTATACTGGATCCGATTGGTTCAGTTTCGATTTAATACAACCAGATCCAGCTAAAAGCATGCATCCGGATATTTTAAATGGCACAAATCGGTTTGATTCTGGTTTTGAGATCTTCTGTGGGATCTAAAAACTCTAATGCCACAACGCAAGTGTGAAACTGTTGTATAAAGCTAAAACAAAGGTGGGGCTTTGGTTTCTACGAGTCTGTAGGCTAAGGGTGCCGTACATGGTCAGATTTCTGCATGCAGTTTTGGAAGCCAAAACCAGGAGTGAATTCAAGAAAGAGGAGAAGTCCCGTATACTTTCTCTCCTTTTATGATTTTGGCACTATGTGGCTGCACCCTTAGGCTACGTTCACATGACCGTAAAAAAAAAAACAATCATTGACAGTTTTTCATGGCCATTGTGCATCTATGTGTGCATCTATTTTCTGTCTGTTTGTCCGTTTTTAATGGCCGTTTTTGCATCTGTTTTTCATGGCTGTTTAGCAACCCAAACCTTGCAGTGCCCACAATACACCCCCGCAGTGCCCCCAGCATCTATAATGGTCCCCCTGTAGTGCCCCCAGTGTCTATAGCATAGTAGCCCCAGTATAAATAATGCCCCCACTGTTCCCCTGTATATAACATACCCCCCAATAATACCACCCTGTATATAAAATCCCCGAAATAGTGCCCCAAGTATAAATAAGTCCCCTCATAGTGGCAACCTTATCCACTCTGCACCAGAGAGGAGTGGAACGACATAGCATTAGGTGTGTCAGGTGGTTCCAGTCCCCTCCACTGCAGAGTGAATGTCAGCGCATTCAAGAGGGTGAGTAATTTTATTTTTTTATTTTAACCCTTGAAAGGCACTTTAACCCATTTTAATGGCCTTTAGATGAGTGCATTCCTGTCTATACTGTTGTTAAAAAAAACGGGCCCATTGATTTCAATTGGGGTACATCTGGCTTTGATAACAGCCAAGAATAGGACATGCACTATTTTTTGATACCCGCTATTAACTGGCCGTTAAAAAAAAAAAAAAGGCCATGTGAATATCCCCATAGATTTTGTTTGGTTATAAAAACGACCGTCAAGGCCATTACTAAAACAGACATCACAAGGTCTTCCTTGTGTTTCTGTGTGCTTCCGGGTCTGTGCCTCTGCTCCGTAAAACATAGGACATTTCCTATCATTCACTGCATCTTGTGGATCACTGACCCATTGAAGTCACACGGCCGGTGCCCATGTTTTTCAGACCTGGGGTTTGTGGTCTGTAACATGGGCACAGTGGCACCACGGATGCGATGTGTGCAGTGAATACATAGTATCTGGATAGAATCCTAACCTCATTCATTTCAATGGGTATGTGTACATGAGTGTCCTTTATCACAGATCATCTCTGCTTTCAGGAAAAATCGCAGCATGTTCTGTATTGTGAGTTGACCTGGACCCATAGACACGAATGGGGCTTGTGTGAAAAAATAGAAATCATCTGGATGCAATCCGGACACAATGCATTTTTCGCTGATAGTTGCTAGGAGATGTAGACTGTTGGGGTCCATTCACACGTCCGCAACGTGTTTTGTGGATCCGCGGATCCGCAAAACACGGAGAGCGGCAATGTGCGTTCCGCATTTTGCGAACCGCACATTGCCGGCACGAATAGAATATGCCTGTTCTTGTCCACAATTGCGGACAAGAATAGGACATGTTCTATTTTTTTCAGGAACGGAATTGCGGACCCGGAAGTGTGGGTCCGCAATTCCATGTCCGGGCAGCACATCGTGCTGCCCCTAGAAATGAATGGGTCCGCAATTCCGTTCCGCAAATAGCAGAACGAAATTGCGGACGTGTGAATGGATCCTTATTCAGTTTTTCTTCACACACATGAAATACACATCAAAAACTAATTGCATCCGTGCAAAAAAAAACAAAAAAAAAACACTGAACACAGTCACAGACAAAACTGATTGAATTTGTGTGCAAAACCATCAGTTTTTCCCTGGACAGACCCTGACTCATTCCATATCACTTGTGTGAAACGAAAACTTTTGCAGCTTTTCAATATACTTAACTGTCAGGGAATGGAGGATGTGGCTGTCTTGAACATGTCATGCTCACACACCATCAAAAAGTTATCAAGAGCACAAATCTCTATATCTACCTTTCATGGCCTAGTCTTGCGCACAGCTGATGATTTGTTATGCTGTATCAGTATAGAAATCTTCAATGATGTGCAGAAAGCCACAAGAACCAGATGGAAGCGGTAGTAGCTCAGTGGTTGTACCCACAAATCACAGTGTCAATTCTCACACTGGCACTTTAGATCCCCTGCTTTTGATGTGTTTGCAACTGGATACATTTGTCCAGTTGCCTGGTCTGTTCCCCTCTCCAGTAGGCATACATGACTGATGTAAACGGTTTTGAATGGTCTGACGTGACACTTGGATGCCTCTTGCCACCATTAAATATGCCTGGATATGCGAGGTATTCATCATTCGGTTCCGCAGGACACTGTTCACAATGAAGAAGTCATCAGTGTGGGATGTGGCCAAAGGACGTCCACTTCTATGCCTTACTTACTCTTTCAGTCTCTCTGTATGGCCTCTTTCACACTGGCGGGCCCCAAATACACGGGTGCCGTTCCGTGGGCATTCCGCATCACGGATGCGGACCCATTCACTTGAATGGGTCCGCAAATGCGGAATGGTGCAGAACGGAACCACGGAACGGAACCCTACGGAAGCACTACGGAGTCCTTCCGTGGGGTTCCGTCCCGTACTTCCGTTCCGCAAAAAGATAGAACATGTTTTTGCGCAACGGCCGGATCGCGGACCCATTCAAGTGAATGGATCCGCTGCGGCTGCCCCACGGACTGTGCTCGTGCATTGCGGCCCGTAGCACGACCATGGGCCGCACACGCCAGTGTGAAAGAGGCCTATCTCTGTTGTTTCTCTGTTGCAACCTGCTGATGACACTCTGACAATCTAAGCTCAGTGGCCACTTCCATCTGAGAACATCCTGCTTGAAGCCTCGCAATGGCGAGGTACTGCTGATCAATTGTTAGGTGTCGTCTTGATCTCATGATGTCAAAATGTAAACAGCATGAGGATGGGGACTGTTTAATAGTGTTGAGCACGAATATTTGAATAGCGAATTTTTATCGCGAATATCGCCACTTGGAGAATTCGCAAATATTTAGAATATAGTGCTATATATTCGTTATATCGAATATTCGTCATTTTCTTCCATCTGAACACATGATTCCTCTCTGCTTCTTGATTGTGGGCCAATGAGAAGGAAGCAATGTCAAGTTCACAATACTTAGTGCACCAATCAGTAATCTGTAGTCATACCTGCTAAAATGTGAAGTTGCACGTCTATCTGCATATAAAGCTATTCTATTGTTCTGCCGTGCCAACCATTTTCTCCAGTCTCAGGAAACTTATACCAGCTCGAAAAATGTAGCCAAAGTGACCTACGCCTGTATTTCGCGTTACGAATTCGCATTATGTGATTTTTTCATTGCCGATTTATCGCATTTAATAAAATAATCTTGAAATTCGCAAATATTCTACAAACTATTAGTGAAGTATCACAAATTCGAATATAGCCCCTGCAGCTAATCACTACTGTTTAAAGGGATTCTGTCACCTCGTCTTAGCTTATAGAGCTGTGGACATGCACGGCTAGATCGCCGCTAGCATGTCTGCAATATACCTGTCCCATGAAGCGGTGTCCTTTTATTGTGCTTAAAAAATGATTTTAGAGATATGTAAATGAGCCTGGTAAGGTGCCCAAGGGGGTTTACTAACCTTCTTCGTGCCCAGCACCGCCTGCGTCCTCCGAATATCCTCCTTTCTTCACAGTTAGATTGCCGTAATCTCGCGATGCGCGAGCTCGTGCATGCGCAGTTCCTTCCCTGAGGCTGATGCCAGCACAGGGAAGGAACACTATACCGTCACTGCGCATGAGCGAGCTCGCGCATCGCGAGATTACGGCAATCTAACTGTGAAGAAAGGAGAAGATTCGGAGGACGCAGGCGGTGCTGTGCTCCTTCACAGGGGGGCATGGCTGGGCACGAAGAAGGTTAGTACAGCCCCTTGGGCTCCTTACCAGGCTCATTTACATATCTCTAAAATCATTTTTTAAGCACAATAAAAGGACACCGCTTTATGGGACAGGTATATTGCGGACATGCTAGCGGCGATCTAGCCATGCATGTCCGCATCTCTATAAGCTAAAATGAGGTGACAGAATCCCTTTAAATACCAATTTTAACTGAACCAATTTAGTGGGTGATTCAAGGATCAAATACCTTGTTCTGTCTTCATACACGTTCACAGAGTTTGCAGTCTGACATTCAGTATAAACCATTCCTGCCTTACAAATAAGAGGACTGTTTTCTGTAGTCTAATTTGTTTATTGGTCAGCAGGATTGTGAATTGTTAAAACTACAGGAATACAAATGGCTTGTGTAAGTAAAACATAGAATAGCATGTACAGTAAAACATTGACAGAGAAAGCAGATGTCCAAAATGGCTGCCTATACATAGAACTGCATGTCTAGCTAACAGAAATAACTCCCTGAGTGACACTTATACCTAGCTAAACAGCTCTGCATAACATGTCCCTGAAACAAGGTAAATCTCACTCACCAGATATACTTACACAAAGATGGTGGAGTTTAAGAAGGAGAACTGCATGGAACAGCTCTGCTGATGTCCTGTAGTCTGTATGTAGACTGAAGACTGGGCTTCTCCTTCCCAGAATGCCTTGCACTACCCACAATGCCTAGCACCTCCCACAAAGCAATACTCTTTATTAACAAGGTACAATGCATTTTTACCACCGCTAGATGGTGCTGTTACCTAACTAATAACTACAGGAATACAGAAATTGCAGCAGAATGAGTTAGAAATTAAATCGACGTGAACTGAAATGAATCTCTCTCTGCTGGAGGCAGAACACTCTCCATCTGGCATCAACGGACACCACTATTTCCTTCTTTCTTAGCCACCCATTTTGGTCAATGGTGGGATCAAGCTTCTTCAAAGCGCTATCTTTAGAGACTGTTTTGCCTTTGC
The DNA here is from genome assembly GCF_905171765.1 of Bufo bufo. NCBI lineage: Eukaryota > Metazoa > Chordata > Amphibia > Anura > Bufonidae > Bufo > Bufo bufo. Next base: position 247,227,404 of record NC_053389.1, on the reverse strand, counting down.
TGAGGTAGTCTATTTCCTTAGCATGACATTCACGTTGTATTGTGCAAATTATTATGTTCTTGGACCTTTCCAGATTAGGAGCGGTAGAGGTATGTTTGCAGTGATGCCAGCCTTTGCAGGGCTTCTGGCTCACAGGTAATGTCTGAGCTGTATGGACTACACAGGCTATAGAACAAAAGAGCAACATCCAGGTGGAGAACCTGTTGAAACGATGGGATTTGCGTTGGTGGTTCGAAGTCACTGTGTATAGAGCAGATACTTATGGTCGGATTTCTTCATTGGCATCTGGGTCTACCAATTTGAATGTGTCGGATCCGATGTTGCAAGTCATTGAACGGTACAGGAATGCAGGACCGATAAACCATGTTGTGTCCTTAAGGTGGCTTGGTGCGACAGACCTAGTTGCGTGGTCCGCAGGATTATTCTGTGTGGGCGCATAGTGCCACTGTTTAGGACAAGTGGATCTCCTGATCCTTAGCACCCGATTGCAGACGTAGACATAAAAACGTCTGGTTTCGTTGCAGATATATCCTAGTTATAAGTTCAGCCAACTCCACTGCAAGCACCACAGTGCAGAGCTCCTGTCTGGGAATCGTGTGTTCGCGGAGTGGCGCCAGTTTGGTCCGGCTCATGAAAAATCCTATATGGCATTGTTCTATGACATCAATGGTCTTTAGGTATTCTACAGCAGTAATCTCCTTGACTGAAGCATCGCAAAAGACATACAGTTCTTGCATCCCGACTTCAGTAGAAGGCACGGAAGCATATGGTCGCGCCACATGAAGGCTGGTCAAAGCTTCGAGAGACTTCTTCCAACCTGTCTACAGGTCATTTTTCTCCATGCAAAGTGGATCATCCCAATCAAAAGTCTCTTTGTGGGGAAGTCCCTTTGCATCATTTTACCTTGGATGGTAACAGGTGATATATAACCCAGAGGATCATATAAGCTGTTTATGGTGGACAGATCTCCTCTGCGTGTGAAGGGCTTTTCTTCCTTGCTGATTTGGAAGGTGAATGTGTCTGCCTTTAAATCCCAGAGCAAACCGAGGCTCCGCTGCATGGGAAGGGAGTCGGTGCTAAGATCCATGTCCTTGTATGGTCTTGGGGTGAGAAGGCATCCATTAACTCACGGCTGTTGGAGGCGATTTTGTATAACCTCAAATTATCTAGAGCGAGTATCTCTTGAGCCCTTTTTAGGAGACTGATTGCAGTATCGTTCGTGTGTGTGGATTTCAAGCAGTCGTCCACTTAGAAATCTTTTTCCACAAAGGATCTGACATCTGACCCATACTTTCCTTCACCCTCTCGGGCTGAGTGTCTGAGACCGTAGATAGCGACTGCAGGGGAAGGACTGTTTCCAAAGATGTGCACTCTCATTCGGTACTCTACAATGTCTTCATTGAGGTCGTTGTTGCGGTACCAGAAGAACCTCAAGTAGTTTCTATGTTCTTCCTTTACGAGGAAGCAGTGGAACATCTGTTGTATGTCAGCCATAAATACTACGGAATCTCTGCGGAAGCGTAGAAGTACCTCTAGAAGTCTGTTGTCTCGACCAGACAGTAAGACATCATTGAGCGAAACGCCTTCGCACCTGGTGCTCAAATAGAATACTACTCTTATCTGCCCTGGATTTTTAGGATGATACATGCCAAACAGGGCCGGGCCGACACAGAGGCTGGGGAGGCTCCAGCCTCAGGGCGCAGCTTGGGCTGGGCGGAAAAATAAACCTTTTTTTTTTTAATCTCTTACTTGTCAGCAGCGCAGCGCTGCCGGGCGCCCTCCCCAGCCAGTCTTCACTCTAAGCTGCGCTTGTGTTAAGCCACAGATAGGAGCAGGAGGCTGCTGATTGGCCAGTATCAGCTAGCTGCCCTGCCATTGGTCCATCCTTTCACACCCCCTTCTCTCTGGAGCTGAACACAGCAGGAGGCAGGCGTTCTCACAGTGGATCATGTGACCATGAAGGAGCATGTGACCAGTGACGTCACAGACCTCCTTCTAACAAATCCATTCCAGGCAGCATCTACCCAGCATGTAAGGCAGGACTCTGCTGAGCAAAGACCATGTGCCCAGGTGAGGTGACCACAGAAGTGCCCTGGCATCTGTCTGCTGCTGGAAGCTCAATGTGGAGCTTTATGAATGTAAAAATTAATACCCAAGAGGCTAAACAAAACCCTGCTTGTCTGCTTCTGACCCTAATCTTAACACATAACGTTCATTTGATTGCAATTTACTCTAACACCTAAAGGGATTTGTTTAAAGCCTGCTGTTTCTCTAGATGACCTTATGTTGATAGTAGTGTTAATAGAGTCTCAAAGGTCTGTAAAAATAGGGTAACTGCTTTTATAGACCCTTGAGACTCTATTAACACTACTATAAATATAAGGTCACCTAGAGAAAGAGCAAGTTTTTAAAATTATTTTTTTCCTTTAGGTGTTAAAACATAACTTATTTGATTGCTTGAACACCTAAAGGAAAACAAATTAAAAACCTGCTGTTTCTCAAGATGACCTTATGTCGATAGCAGTGGTAATAGAGTCTGAAAGGTCTATAGAAGCAGTTACCCTATTTTTACAGACCTTTGAGGCTCTATTAACACTACTGTCAACATAAGGTCATCTAGAGACACAGCAGGTTTTTAAAATGATTTTTCCTTTAGGTGTTACAGCAATCAAATGAAAGTTATGTTTTAACACCTAAAGGAAAAACATAATTAAAAAAACCTGCTGTTTCTCAAAATGACCTGATGTTGATAGTAGTGTTAATAGAGTCTCAAAGGTTTGTAAAAATAGTGTGCCTGCTTCTATAGACCTTTGAGACTCTATTACCATGACTTTTAGCATAAGATCATCTGGAGAAACATCCGTTTTTTTAAATTATTATTATTTTCTTTAGGTGTTAGAGCAATCAAATGGAGGGGGAGAAATGTGACATGGGTGAGGATGGGGTTACATGATGGGCCGGAGACAATGTCTGTAGCCTGCCTGTGCCATGGACGGGGAGAAATATGACATGGAGGGCTGATGGCTGACATGGGGGTCTGATCTGAGGCATTGGGGCTGTGCCTGTGAGCTGAGGTCTAATTAACATTGGTGGTCTGATGGCTGACCTGACCTGAGGTGGAATGAAAAATATTGTTTCCTATTATCCTCCTCTAAAACCTAGGTGAGTCTTGGGGTGGGTTGGGGTGCGAGATCATTAATAACAAACATACATATTTAAATGGTGTGGGGGGGGGGGCTTGACTTGAGTCATCTACTGATCAGTGATCATCAGAGCATTAGAGCTGCAGGAATAAATAACATCTAAATGTCTGGTGGGGTAGATGGGGGGGGGGGCGCACTTGGGCAGCTCAGCCTCTGTTGGTGGTGGACCTTGTCCCAGCCCTAATGCCAAATATGGGTAAGTACTGTAACAATGGAAAAATGGGCGAGCACTCATACACTTGGCAACCAAATTGACATATGCAGAAAATATTTATTGTTAAATCCCCATAAAATTGTAATAAAAATAATAAAAACAGTGTATTATAGCAATGACATACAAAAACTACAATCACAAACTATAGTACATATAATAGTATAGTCGATATTGTATTGAATGCTAAAATATATGATAATAAAATATTCGATACTAGTCTATAGTCAATAAATTCACTGATATAAATCACACACCAAAAACTTCAAGTATTGTCCAGGTCTTATATATGCTGTTATTGTGAAGGGGGAGGTAATTCCTCTGTGTATATATCTCAGATTGGGAAAATAAGTGTCACTTTAAATATTGTAGGTGTATTTCCCCTGGGAGCGTAGTGTATTCATAAAATGTCCACGGGAATCCTGATAATATTGGAATAAAAAGTCTCTTATGGTAAAAGTCGAGGTAAACTTTAAATCGGTATTTGGCTTACCATCTGGTGTCTGCTGTCTCCCTGGTGCTTGAGTGGAGCTTTAAATGTCTGCCGGCTTATTTGATCGCTCCTTCCAACAAGCTGGTTCAAATTTCGCGGGAGTTCGAAAGATCGCGGGAGTTGACACTCTGTTCCGCAATTTCCTTCGGTACAGCTTTTCGACGATAAAAGTAGTTGTTCCTTTACTGTAAAGATTTTTTTTTTCTCTGTATGGCCATACAGTTTTATCGGAGGCTTCTCAATACAGGTACATCACTTGTTTCACCATACACGTTTCGGGTAGATTTGCTCTCCCTTCCTCAGTGGTCAAGTGTCTGCCTGACTTGCCTCCATTTTTATCCATTCCTTAATTACTTCCCAACTCTCAAACACCTGCTGTTCATGCTGTTCCCAATTGGTCAGGAAATCCTCCCACATAATCAGGGGATAATTCTATACAGCATTGAAATTTTTATTTTTTTTTTCTACTTGCAGTTTCCATGCGTTTTTTGGGGGACACATGCGTTTTTTTGCCCAGATGTCCCAATTGGTGTGATATACTGGTGTATGAAATATAAACTTAATATCTAATTGCTAACACTTATAAAATCACATTTTAATGATAAAATATTATTAAACAAATTATTTAGATTAAAATCCGGATATAAAACTATAAATACTCCCCAACATTTATAATGGATTTGAGGAATCTTGAAAGTTGGAGATTTATAGGATTCTTGAAATTTGATAAAATTCTTGGAATTTGATAGAGAAGGAAGGGTGGGTATCTAGGAGCCAAGGACACGTCGCAGCGCCGATAAACGGCCTAGTATGCGACGTGCCGTCGGCCACAAGACACCCAACCTACATGAATCCAAAAATCTCCAACTCCGAATTAAGACCTTTCGGTTGTAGAGATCCAAATTCATAAATGCGCCTGGATTCTATCCTAGACATCTGTCTAATAAAATCACCGCCTCTCCAGTGTTTCTCCACCTTCTCCAGTGCCACAAACATCAGACTGGATGGATCCTGGTTGTGTACGTCTTTATAATGTTTTGATAGTAACATAGTAGTAACATAGTACATAAGGCCGAAAAAAGACATTTGTCCATCCAGTTCGGCCTGTCATCCTACAAGTTGATCCAGAGGAAGGCAAAAAAACCCTGTGAGGTAGAAGCCAATTTTCCTCACTTTAGGGGAATAAAAAATTCCTTCCCGACTCCAATCAGGCAATCAGAATAACTCCCTGGATCAACGACCCCTCTCTAGTAGCTATAGCCTGTAATATTATTACACTCCAGAAATACATCCAGGCCCCTCTTGAATTCCTTTATTGTACTCACCATCACCACCTCCTCAGGCAGAGAGTTCCATAGTCTCACTGCTCTTACCGTAAAGAACCCTTTTCTATGTTTGTGTACAAACCTTCTTTCCTCCAAACGCAGAGGATGTCCCCTCGTCACAGTCACAGTCCTGGGGATAAATAGATGATGGGATAGATCTCTGTACTGCCCCCTGATATATTTATACATAGTAATTAGATCTCCCCTCAGTCGTCTTTTTTCTAACGTGAATAACCCTAATTTTGATAATCTTTCAGGATACTGTAGTTGCCCCATTCCAGTTATTACTTTAGTTGCCCTCCTCTGGACCCTCTCCAGCTCTGCTATGTCTGCCTTGTTTACAGGAGCCCAGAACTGTACACAGTACTCCATGTGTGGTCTGACCAGTGATTTGTAAAGTAGTAGGAATATGTTCTCATCACGGGCATCTATGCCCCTTTTGATGCAACCCATTATCTTATTGGCCTTGGCAGCCGCTGCCTGACACTGTTTTTTGCAGCTTAGTTTGCTGTTTATTAAAATTCCTAGATCCTTTTCCATGTCAGTGTTACCGAGTGTTTTACCATTTAGTATGTACGGGTGACTTGCATTATTCCTTCCCATGTGCATAACTTTACATTTCTCAGTGTTAAACCTCATCTGCCACTTATCTGCCCAAGACTCCAATCTATCCAGATCCCTCTGTAGTATTATACTGTCCTCTTCAGTGTTAATTACTTTACACAGTTTAGTGTCATCTGCGAAAATTGATATTTTACTATGCAAGCCTTCTACAAGATCATTAATAAATATATTGAAGAGAATAGGGCCCAATACTGACCCCTGAGGTACTCCACTAGTGACAGTGACCCAATCTGAGTATGTACCGTTAATAACCACCCTCTGTTTTCTATCATTGAGCCAGTTACTTACCCACTTACAGACGTTTTCTCCGAGTCCGAGCATTCTCATTTTATATACTAACCTTTTATGAGGTACAGTGTCAAATGCTTTGGAGAAGTCCAGATACACGACATCCATTGATTCGCCGCTGTCAAGTCTAGTACTTACCTCCTCATAGAAACTGATTAAATTAGTTTGACATGACCGATCCCTCACGAAGCCATGCTGATATGGCGTTATTTGCTTATTTCCCATAAGATGCTCTAACATAGCATCTCTCAGAAAACCTTCAAACAGTTTTCCCACAACAGATGTTAAACTTACCGGCCTATAGTTTCCAGGCTCTGTTTTTGGACCCTTTTTGAATATTGGCACCACATTTGCCATGCGCCAATCCTGTGGGACATTCCCTGTCAGTACAGAGTCCGCAAATATCAGAAATAAGGGTCTGGCTATGACATTACTTAATTCCCTTAGGATACGGGGGTGTATGCCATCCGGTCCTGGCGATTTGTCTATTTTGATTTTTTTAAGTCGCTGTTGTACTTCTTCCTGGGTCAGACAGGACACTTTTAATGGCGAATTTATTTCAGCATTCAGCATTTCATCTGACAGTTTATTTTCCTCAGTGAATACATTGGAGAAAAAAATATTTAACAGCTTTGCTTTCTCCTCGTCGCTCTCTGCGACTCCCCCCTCCTTACTCTTTAAAGGGCCGACACCTTCAGATTTATACTTTTTAACATTTATATAATTGAAGAACATTTTAGGGTTAGTTTTACTCTGTTTGGCAATTAATCGCTCGGTCTCTAATTTGGCCGCTTTTATTTGTTTTTTACATGTTCTGTTTTTTTCCTTATAGTTTTTCAGTGCTTCCGTGCTACCCTCCTGTTTTAGGGTTTTATATGCTTTCTTTTTGTCATTTATTGCTTTCTTTACAGTTCTGTTTATTGCTTTCTTTACAGGGAATGTTTATCGTACCCCTTCCTGATGTTAGCAATATGCTCGGCCACTCTTTTTTTGAATGGCCTCTTAGTGCGTCCTATATATTGTCTATTGCAAGGACACTGGAGAAGGTAGATAACTCCACTGGAGTCACATGTAAGACAATCTTCTATCTCCCAATTAAAATCATTCTGAGTCGAGGGGACAGTCGTCGTTAGGCGGGGTTTCTTATTCATTCTACAACCCATGCACCTTCCACATTTATAATAACCCTTCAGACTCAGCCAGGTTCCTGAGAGACTCAACTTGTTCTGTTTCCAAGGTTTTACAGTAGGGGCCACCTTAATACCTAGATTAGGTGCCCTAGTGAAGGTAATCGTCGGAACAGTCGGAAGTAGATGTCCCACAATTTTGTCATTCAGCACGTGGTGCCAATGGGTTTTAATAATTTTCTGAATCTTCCTATAGTTCTCATTAAATGGAAGAACAACCCTAATAACTTCTTCTTTGTTTTGTGTTTTATCTTTCTCATTTTTATCTTTGTTGACTTCCTTCTCAAAAAACTCTCTTCTATCTAGTTTCATAATTTGATTCAGTGACTCCTCCACTAAGTTTTCAGGATATTCCTTTTCAATAAATTGTCTTTTCATCTCAATGGCCTCTATCTCAAAAGTGTGTCCCTCTGTGCAGTTCCGCTTTATCCTACGGAACTGACCAGAGGGAACATTTGTCAACCATTTTGGCAGGTGACAGCTCGAAAAATCAATATAGCTATTTCTAGCTGTGGGTTTGCGAAACATCTCACATATGTATTTATTACCAGATTTTCTGATTAGTAATCCAAGAATTCGGTGCTCTCCTGTATGTTTGAGGTAAAGACCAAATGTAAGTTATTAATATTAATTATTTCTAGGAATTTTTCCAATTCTTCTTTACTTTGTTTCCAGATGAAGATCACATCATCTATGTAACGGCGCCACAGGGCCAGATCCGTCCCCAGTCTCGGCTTGATGTGGTTATATTCCCACTCGGCCAAGAATAAATTAGCATAGCTGGGGGCGAATCTGGTCCCCATGGCTATACCCCGTTTATTGGTAAGTACTGTTGTCGCAAATTATACGACACACTTCTTCTTTTGTGTGGCTCCAAATCAGTTAGGATTATAAGTATGAGCTCATACAGCTTTCTCAATGAGACCAATACAGGCTGGTATCATGGAAAATATGCATATCTTTATTCCAGTCACATACACTTATATAGGCAATATGAGGTAGACAGAAGGGTGGTCCTAAATGAAAGTTTATTGGCTCTGTGACAAAAAGGGAGTAGTTTACTAACTTTATTCCTGAGTTTCATTGGCACATTTGAAACTAGCAACTTAACTCCTCCTTTCTTTCACCAATGATCTTACAACAAAGAAAATGTACACGAGGCTCTTAATTGATTTCTCTCACAAATCCCTCCTTTTTGCGGTAAATAGATACAAGATGAATAAGCAAAGTGAGGTACTCTCCCAACGCCCTAAATGGCGAAGAGCTGGACTTTCCTTATTGCTTCACCAGGTCCCCCCCAACTCCCTTTCGGCTTTGCTTTCATCTGGTTCTATTTATTCTGCAACTATCAACAAGATTTTATTTGTCTTAGGACGAAATCACATTCCTCAAAGAGGTGCTCAAAATAGACTTTGGGGTTGTCAGTGTCACATGGTACATGGTGTTTGCAGGCAAGGTTGAATTGAACATTTTAAAAACAATTTTTCTAAAACAAGGAATGACACAACACCCTATTAATGCCAATACCAAAAATACTACCACCAGTGTCATTAACAGATTAGCCAACACACTAGACCAGTTCCCAAACCACTGTTCTAGCCATGAAGTAAATGGGTTATTGATTCCAGAGTTTTCCTCTAGTTCATTTGATAAAGCAGTCAGTCCTTTCAAAGCCTTTGTGATGCTTCCATCAGGGGCAGTGTTGTTCGGAATAAAGGTGCAGCAGAAACTTCCAATCATCTTGCAGACACCTCCTTTCTCCGCTAGGATCATGTCGAGGGCCAGTCGATTCTGTAACGCCATCACCGATGAAGAGCTCAGTTGTTCTGCTATTCCTTTTATCGGATCTCGGGTATAATTTACGAATCTCTGTTGATTATAGTACAAATAGTTAATCCAGCCTACATTTCTATTTACGGAAATTATGGGAAATATTGATTTGAAACAAGCAGCTATCTGGTTTCTAGCCTTGAATTCATCAGGAACTCCTCTAGGGACTCCTATAGCATCTATGTATACATGAGAATCAAAAGATGTAGGGAGTGACCTCCTTAGCCGTGACCGGACACTGGTTTGCTTATTGACTTGATCCCACTCAAGAGTCGAAAATAGAACAAATGGCATCAGCACCTTTAATCAAGGTACATTGGCCAATCCATTCCATTCGTATCCTGGGTCGGAGCTTCAGATATCCGAATGTTGATAATCTTGGTGGACAAACCATTTGTCAGGGTAAGCGGCAGAGTCGCTCAGATAGATGTTATAGGAACAATATCCTGGAGGGAAAACACCAATGTCTTTGCCTGTACCATTGCGATTGAAACAGGTATAATTTCCAGGGTATGGCGTTATACCGAAACCCATATGGTCTTTATCATGAACAAAGTAATTCTAATGGCCTGCAGTGGGAGGTGTCATTACTGCGAATGGTTTCAGTATACATCTTAAGGATGCGCTTAAAACCCTCAGGATCGGTTACCTTATTCAAAGGGAAAGGTACCATACCCAAATGAGGTCGAGCTGCAGCACAAGCTATGCAGTTGGATCGCTTCTGGGACAGAACCGTATAGCGGATCCACTCTAGTCATACATTTGTGTCTGAAAACCCTGTCTCTAAGGCCATTTTGTCAATCATGGGTGAAGCTGTAGGAGATACAAATGCAATTACACTCTGATTTCCTTGTATTAATATTGCTCTAAATACGGAATCTGGGACTTGATCTGACTGTGCATTTTCCCCTGTACAATATAGAATGAACAGTAAGGCATGCAAAAATATTACGGCCCTTGCAGTCATTCCAACACTTGAGGTTCTGGTACTTCTTTGCAATGAGATGCGTGGACCCAATTAGGCTTTCCTTCCAACTTGACAGCAGTGGCGGTGGTTAACAGTACTTGATGTGGACCCTCAAATCGTGGTTCTAGGACTTTCCGCACATGTCGTTTCACCACTACCCAATCTCCTGGTTGTAGAGAATGAGTTGCCTCTATGCTGTCTGGATCTGGAAGAGAAGCAAAAACTTGGGAATACACATTAGACAGTCTGTTTGTAAGACAGATAACGTACTTTGAAAGACTACTATGCTGCATTTGGAGTTGTTGTGGAAAATAGAGTCCTAATCTAGGGGCATTCCCAAAGAGTACTTCATATGGGCTGAGGCCTGTCTTCCGGTTAAGTGTATACCGGATGGAGAAAAGTGCTAAAGGGAGACACTCTGTCCATGGCTTATTCAGTTCCGCCATAGCCTTCTGTATTTTTGATTTAATTGTGCCGTTAAGTCGTTCTACTCTACCGCTGCTTTGTGGCTGATACGCAGTATGGAAGGCTTGTTCAACACCCAGGGCTCCCATAATTTCACGCATGACCTCCCCTGTAAAGTGAGAACCTCGGTCACTTCCAATTGTCTCTGGGACCCCATACCGGCAAACTATCTCATTCAGAAGTTTCTTGGCTGTGTTTTGTGCAGTAGCTTTGGCCACAGGATAGGCTTCTGGCCACCCTCAAAACAAATCTACACATACCAAGAAGTATTCTAGGGTCCCCACTTTGGGTAGTTGGATTTAATCTATTTGCAGTCTTTGGAAGGGGAAATCGGGCCTGGGAGTGTGCCTCAAAGGTGTTTTTACCATCCTTCCTATGTTGTGATGGGCACAAATCATACAAGCCTGAGTGAATTTGGCTGCACTGAATCCTGGGGCATAGCAGTGATTATTAACAAGAGCTGTCATCGCAGTTTTGGACAGGGGAGTATTCCCATGAGTGGCCAGGGCTGTGACTGGGAACAAGGCAGGGGGCAAACACAGCTTTCCTCTAAGTTCCCATGTTCCTTTTGGGGTCATCACAGCTCCTTTTTCTAGCCATACTGCCTTTTCCTCTTTGGTTGCTTGAGACTGTAAGGTTTTAAATGTTTCATAGTTGACTGGCAGGGAGATTTGCTCTTGTACTGCTGCTATCCCTACTGGATCATCTCTGGGTTTCTGTGCAGCAGCTTTTGCTGCCAGATCAGCTCGATGATTTCCTCGAGCTTCAAGGGTTTTTCCTGACGAATGGCCTTTAATTTTCATAATGGCCACCCTCGTTGGCAACAGCAGAGCGTCCATTGGGGCTTTCACCCCTTTGCCATTTTTAATTGGCTTGCCATTTGCTGTAAGGAAGTCTCTAGCCTTCCAAATTGGACCATAATCATGGGTGATCCCAAAAGCATACCTGGAATCTGTATAGATGTTTTGCAGTTTTTCCCTCTGCATACCTACAGGCCTCTTCCAAAGTTTTAAGTTCAGCTTCTTGTGCAGACATGTGAGAGGGCAATGCTTCTGCTTTAATTGTATCATGCTGAGTGACAACTGCATACCCAGTATAAAACTTCCCCTGGACACCATACCGCGACCATCCACGAAGAGCTCTAAATCTGGGTTTTCTGAGGGAGTATCTACCACATGATCAAACCCTGCTGTCTCTTGGGACATTAATTGGAGACAGTCGTGTTTATCTTCCGGGTCAGGAAGATATTCCTCTAGATGACTCATACTACTACTCCCTCCCCCCTCCAGAGGCAGCAGAGTAGCTGGATTCAAAGTTGTGCACCTTTTGTAATTAATCATTTCTGTTCAGCAGATTTTGTTAAAAACGTAGTTTTAAAATATGCAAATTACCTTGCTACCAGCAAGTAGGGCGGCTACTTGCTGGTAGCAGCCGCATCCTCCTATCCTAAAGACGCCCCCTCCGCATGTTGATTGACAGGGCCAACGGAAGGGATCGTCCTCTGGCTGGCCCTGTCTGCTATCAAGATCTCGCGCCTGTGCCGTAACGGTATTCAGTCGGCGCACTGAGAGGCCGCTCAGCGCTCCATCCTCAATGCGCCTGCGCCGTTGACGTCACATCTACACCCGGCGCAGGCGCATTGAGGAAGGAGCGGCCGAGCGAGCGTCCTCCTCTCAGTGCGCCTGCGCCGACTGAATACCGTTACGGCGCAGGCGCGAGATCTTGATAGCAGACAGGGCCAGCCACAGGACGATCCCGTCCGTTGGCCCTGTCAATCAACATGCGGAGGGGGCGTCTTTAGGATAGGAGGATGCGGCTGCTACCAGCAAGTAGCCGCCCTACTTGCTGGTAGCAAGGTAATTTGCATATTTTAAAACTACGTTTTTAACAAAATCTGCTGAACAGAAATGATTAATTACAGTATGTATGCATAAATCGCATTATAGGCATTCTAAGTAACCAAAAAAAAAAACTGTTTAGTGGGGTGACAGAAGCCCTTTAAAAAAAAACTAGATAAAATCATCTCTGTAATCATACTGACCAGCAGAATAAAGTACGCCACAATAATAAACCCAAAAAGCAATGGCAGAATTGTTTTCTTTATTCCTTTATTTCTAAGAGATCAAAAAGTCAGTATGTACCACAAAATAGAACCAATTATGATGGCGACTTATCCAGTAAAAAAAATAAGCCCTCACACAGCTCCATCGAGAGAGAAGAAAGAAAAAAAAACATATGGTTGTCCGAAAATAGCTGTACTGGCATCTCTGGCTGTTTAAAAGCAGCATTGCACCTTTAAACCATTCCATTAAAAAAAGGAATTCAGCCCAAATGGCATTCCTTCCCTTCTAAGCTCCAACAGCATCTTATGTCCACGTGTATGGCATTTCTGTACCGAGTCTCAGCATGTGCTGGGTTCAACATATTGGACATTGAAATGCCATATCTGTGGAAAAAAATGCAGTTTTCATTTTGCACAGTCTGCTGCGCGTTCATTTCTGCAAAATACCTGCGGTGTTAAAATGCTCACTCCATCCCTTCATACCTTGAGGGACAGAGTTTCCAAAATCGGGTCACTTTTCAGGAGTTCCATTTATTACAGTTGTCAGCACCAGATGTGTAAATCACCAAATTGTACCTCAAAATGCACATGGTGCTCTTATACTCTTGAGCCCTCATATACTGTATGTTCATAAAAAATAACAGGGCCACATGTAGTGTGTTTCTAATCCCAGAAAGCACAGCATAATAAGAGGGCTTACTTACACATTCGCACCACCTGGGTACAACATATTGGGCATGGAAATGCCATATCTGTGGAAAAATTGTGATTGTTCATTTTGCACCATCTGTTGTGCATTCATTTAGCAAAACACCTGTGGGGTGAAAAGATGCTCACCCACCCCCTAATAAATACTTTGAGGGGTGCCGTTTCCAAAATGGAGTAACTTCTTGGGGGTTCTGAAGTGAGCCCCTGAGGAGCTGGTGCAAAGGATGGGAGTGGTAGTGGCCTTGATGAGATGTTGTCACCATGTACTCCCTCAGGGGTTGGTGCAATCAACGAGAGGAACCTTGTATTCTCTCTGGGCACTCCCTGAAGCTGTGGGATCCCTGCCTGATGGTAGTTTGGGGGTGCCCTTGAGGGTGCCCTTAAAAATGATGCAATGTCCAGCGTGTGGTGTTGGGAGAGTCAGCAACCAGGCCAGATTGAACTTAACCAAAGTCTCTCTTTAGACTTTTCTCACACAAGAGAGTTTTCCATCCTGGTGCAATGCGTGCATAGCATCCGGACTGAATCCTGATCCATTCATTTCAATGGGTATGTGTACATGAGCGTTGTTTTACACGCATGAGCCATGCATTCAGGAAAAATTGCAGCATGTTCTATATTCTCAGTTTTTCATGCAGCTCTGGCTCTAAGTGAATGGGACTTTCATGAAAAGCGTAAGGAATCCAGATGTAATGCCTTTTTCAGTGATGGTTGCTGATTGTATCTGTGTAGAAAAAATGTAAACACTGAATGTAATTGCACACAAAAGTGATTGAACTTGTGTGCAAAACCATCAGTTTTTCCCTGAACAGATCCTGACACAATCTATTAGAGAACTATTAAATCGGTGGGGGGTCCTATTGCTGGGACCCCCATCAATCACGAGAACAGTGGCCCCAAACCCCTGAAGCCTCCCTAAAAAAAACGGATCAGCCAGTTACATATGCATGCGGCCGCTCCATTTGTTTCTATGGCAATTCTGAAAAAAGTTGATGCTGTATTCGGCTATCTCCGAATTCCTATTGAAATGAATGGAGCAGCCACGCACATGTGCGACTGGCCACTCCGTTATTTGCAGGGGCTATGGGGTCCCCCTTCTCGTGATCGGTGTGCATCCCAGAGGTGGGACCCCAAGCAATCTACTAATAATAACTTCTAACAACCAGAATATAACTTTAAGAAAATAGTTAAAAGTTATGGCCCTCAGATTACCCTTTCTTTTGCTAGAGTCTTTAGTACTGGGGTTTTCTGGCTAACAAATGCAATATGTCACAATCTGCACTGCAGCGTGCAGTAATGTGACTGACCAAAATCTAACCTGAAGTGTGAAAGGTGTCTAAACTCATTATCCCTCGACTGCAGCAGAGTCTGAGAAAACTGTACGCTGATCACCTTACTGGCTAAAACATGGTCAGCTTTGAATCCAGGCATCTGGGGTGCATCAGTTCTCTTGACAGCAAAGTCTGTAATGCTTTATGCTGGTTCCCTTGCTGACTCTCGCACCGTAGCCTTAAAATTCTTTGAAATCATCTCTCTATATATCCGTAGAAGAGGCAGAGGACACATGGGGAACTGTTAGTCTCCGGAAGCTTTTAACCTAAATATCTGGGGGAAAAGAGCGCCTCTACTCCCTCTCTCCTTCAGGCCCATCCTCACACACTGCCTATTCCTAGTACACTAGAATCTTTTGGTGTTAGGGGGAAGGACCATCCCTCACCCTGAGCCTTAGAGAGGGCTGGGCAAGGATAGATAACTCTGTCCTTGCCTGACTTATGCTGGAACATACTGTAGGGTGTTTCTAAAATGAGGAATCTCTGTATAATAATAAGTGGGCTTACATTTCACACAACAACATACTGAGCACTGAAATAGCATATCTGTGGAAAAACTGCAATTGCAGAATTGTTTTTTTTTTTTTTCAATTTAACCCATATATGGCTATATGAACAGAAAATGTAAAAATATATGGCTATTGAAACCTTAAATGGGTCCAGTACTTAAGGAGTTAAAGGGTTTATTTTTTTTTAAAAATGGGGTAACTTTTTGGATTTTTACACTGTACTGATACCTCAGGGGCTCTTCAAATGTGACATGGCACCCGACAACCATTTAAGTGAAATCTACTCACTACACCCCTCCAAAAATTCCATGAGGGGTGTAGTTTCCAAAATGGGGTAACTTTTCCAGTATTTATGAAGGTGGAGTACATCAGGGTCTCCTCAAATGCAACATGGCATCCAAAACCATTCCAGCAATATCTGCCCTCCAAAAGCCATATAGCATTTCTTCCCTTCTTACAGGGGCGGACATATAGCTTTATTATTATTATTTTTTTCCCTCCCTTCGTCTGCCAGGGTAACCTGGTCACCTTGGGGGTGGGGAGGGGGTTGATTAGGACTTAGGCCTCTTTCACACTTGCGTTGTCCGGATCCGGCGTGTACTCCATTTGCCGGAAGTGCCCGCCGGATACGTAACACCGCAAGTGAACTGAAAGCATTTGAAGACGGATCCGTCTTCAAAATGCGTTCAGTGTTACTATGGCACCCAGGACGCTATTAAAGTCCTGGTTGCCATAGTAGTAGTGGGGAGCGGGGGAGCAGTATACTTACCGTCCGTGCGGCTCCCGGGGCGCTCCAGAATGACGTCAGGGCGCCCCATGCGCATGGATGACGTGATCCATGCGATCACGTCATCCATGCGAGTGGGGCGCCCTGACATCACTCTGAAGCGCCCCGGGAGCCGCACGGACGGTAAGTATACTGCTCCCCCGCTCCCCACTACACTTTACCATGGCAAACAGGACTTTAGCGTCCTGGCAGCCATGGTAACCATTCAGAAAAAGCTAAACGTCGGATCCGGTAATGTGCCGAAACGACGTTTAGCTTAAGGCCGGATCCGGATTAATGCCTTTCAATGGGCATTAATTCCGGATCTGGCCTTGCGGCAAGTGTTCAGGATTTTTGACCGGAGCAAAAAGCGCAGCATGCTGCGGTATTTTCTCCGGCCAAAAAACGTTCTGTTCCGGAACTGAAGACATCCTGATGCATCCTGAACGGATTTCTCTCCATTCAGAATGCATTGGGATAATCCTGATCAGGATTCTTCCGGCATAGAGCCCCGACGACGGAACTCTATGCCGGAACAGAACAACGCAAGTGTGAAAGAGCCCTTACTGTGAATCTGCTGCCCGTTCTATCTATACTTCATAGCTGAAGGACCTGTGATGACACCATAGTCATGTGACCTTTTCAACACTGGAAGTGGTGGTAGGACCTGTGATGAGGTCACAGTCATGTGCTTCCCTTCTCTTTGGAGCATGAATCCTACTATATCAAGCATTTTTTATGAAAAAGTTGCTTCTTTGGCTGTCTCAGAGATGAAGGTTCTCTGAGCTTGTGTCTAGTTCTAATGATCTTGCACATGGTCCTCAATATTCCTCAAGCAGAGTTGACTTTCTACTGACTAATCAGGGGGCAGACCCAAGTAATTATCCTGGCAACATAAGAGGATTGGCCAATGTAATTAAACATAACTGTCCGTACAATGATATAAGGCAGACAAATACAATAAATCAGAACATTCTTGCTTAATACAGCATTACAGCAATAAACCTTCTGCAGTAACCTTATTATAGGGTATTGCTATGGGGTATTGCAGATGCAGTGTAACAAACCCTCAACTCTCAAGTATGAGAACAGGTCCGATTTCCAGACACTGACAGCAGGCATTCGTCAAACTGATCTGCAATATGCTAAATTTACTGTTCTTATATAGAAAAAGGTTTTTTTGTTGTTGTTTTTGTACTGTGGTGCGGTTAAGAAAGAACCAGTTTTCAGGACTTTGCATTAAATGCTGTGTAACATCTGTGAGTAGAACCTTCTAGGAGTATACCTTCTTGTCACCAGCAGGTGGCAGTATTGTACTTTATCTAAGTTTAAGTCTATGCAAAGCTATAGATCAGGGATCAGCAACCTCCAGCACTCCAGCTGTTGTGAAACTACAACCCCCAACATACATACTTACTCATCTGTTCTTGTAACTCCCATAGAAGTGAAAGGAAGATTCTGGGAGTTGTAGTTTCAGGACAGCTGGAGTGCTGGAGGTTGCTGATCCCCGCTATGGATGATCCACTTAAAGGCTATGGAAACCTCTGGGGGAATTTTTTTTATTACTGCATTGTACTTATTTTGATCTAAAAATAATTTTTTTCAATTGGTCTTCATTAACAATATGGAGTCCTTTTTTCTGTACAGAGCTGACATGCTCTACTAGCTGCCTGTGGATTTTTTGTCCTTTCCGTCATCTGAGGAGCAGACAGACTTCTTATCTGTGCTCTCTCACATCATAACACTCATTAAAGCTACCTTCACACTAGCAGCAGCCTTCTACGGCAGGCTGTTCCGGCAGGTGATCCGGATCCGTACTGCCGCTAGTGCACTCCGACCCCATTGACTCAGCACAAAGTTCGAAAAACAGTTAACCCTTTGTGACAAACAGCTCAATATGTTTAATAATGGGCAATTGAAAATATGATTTTTAGCCAAAAATAAGTTAAATGCAATCATTAAAAAAATTTGACTCCAAAGGTGTACATACCCTTTAAGCCTTGTTTGCATTTCCATTTTTTACGGAGGTGTTATCCACATTCTCTATCGACAGCAAACGTACCCATTGACTTTAATCTTTGTCCACATATCAGTGGAAAAATCAGAGACAGGCAGTACTGTCATCTGTGATGCAGACCAACATGCCCACTGAAGTCTATGGGTCAGTGAAAAACCACTGACACAATACGGATGCCATCCGTGCTGTCAGTGTTTCACAGACCATGGGTAGAATATTCCCTAGAAATTAATTTTCAGCCTAGCAGAGTCCGTGGAATACAGATGACACAGAGTGCAATAAAACAGACACATGGATTTTTAACATCAAGCTGACGCAAAAAAGTAAACGGGGCCTTAGGATGGTTATTTTCATAAAGCAGGATCTCTGATCCTAGTACATTAGAAATTTGAAAAATCATATTTTGCGGTATTTTCACCACTACAGTTTTGCAGGGTTTTTGTATGTGCTGCAGTCATATGTTACTTTTTAAGGGTGCATCCACATGGTCAGGTTTCTGCAGGCAGTTTTGGAAGCCAAAATCAGGAGTGGATTATAAAAGTAGAGAAAGTATGTGTAATGGGCAGGTGCAACCTCTCCTCATTTTTTAATTCACTCCTGGGTTTGGCTTCTAAAACGGCATGCAGAAACCTGATCATGAGGCCGTACCCTAAAGCCGCATGAAAAACCCAAACATTTTTTAAATGCTAACAAAGTAGTGTGTGACAATGCTCCCTTATTATCCCATGATGATACATTTATGTCCATTCAAACAGGTCATAAAAGTTAGACCAAGTTCACGCTTCAGTTATTTGGTCAGGTTTTTTCCATCAGTTAGGGCTCATTCACACGAACATGTGCTGCCTGTTGCCGTATTGCTGACCCCATTTGCGGATCCGCATCACACGGGCACAGTTCCGTGTGCATTCCGCATCACAGATGCGGACCCATTCACTTCAATGGGTCGTCAAATCCGGAGGTGCGGAACGGAAGCACGGAACGGAACACTACGGAAGCACTACGGAGTGCTTCCTGGGGTTCCGTTCCGTGCCTCCTCACCGCAAAAAGATAGAACTTGCTCTATCTTTTTGTGGAACAGACGGATCGCGGACCCATTCAAGTGAATGGGTCCGCGATCCCCATGCTGCTGCGCCACGGTCGGTGCCCGTGCATTGCGGACCGCAATTTGCGGTCCGCAGCACGGGCTTCACACGGTCATGTGAACAAGCCCTTATTGTGAGCCAAAACCAGTAGTGAGGCCTACCCAGAAGTCAGGTATAATGGAAAGATTTGCACCTGTTCTGTGCTTTTGACCTAAACCTGGGTCTGGCTCACAATAACTGATGGAAATAACTGCTCAAATTACTGAAGTGTGAACTAAGTTTGATTGGGGTGTGGACTCATTGCTCTACATAACTATGGGAAGTGACAGGGCGTGCTCATCCTGCTGCTCTCTGGATTGATGGGGCGTATTAGTAAAAAGGGGTTTGGCTCAAGCTTCTTGACAACATTTATGAGGTCATTTATCGAACTGGTGTAAAGTAGAACTGGCTTAGCTGCCCATAGCAACCAATCAGATTCCACCTTTCATTTTCATAAGGAGCTGTCAAAAATGAAAGGTGGAATCTGATTGGTTGTTATGGGCAGCTAAGGGCTCTTTCACACTTGCGTTGTTGGGTTCCGGTGTTCTGAGAAAAAACCTTACCTTGAAATAAAAACTTACCCCACGTGACTTCCGGGGGTGTGTCGGGGGTGTGCGCCTCCACGCTTGCGCAGTACAACGGGCGACCAGGAACTTAGTGTGTTCAAGATACAGTGCGCGCCGATTCCTGGGTGCGCGCGAGAATGCCGCGCGTGCACCCAGCTGCGCATGCGCCGTCAGGGTTAAGGAGATTTCACAGTCTTTCGACATGTGAAAAATCTCCTTACCCTGACACTGCGCACGCGCGGATTTTCCACACTACACAGCGCTCATTAGATTATATTAGTTGCTGGCTTCTAGCAGGGGGCGTGGTTGCAGCATATTGGGGGGCAATGATTAAAACAGGTGGGGTGTGCAGCATTTTGGGGGACAGGGGGCAATGATTAATACAGGTGGGGTGTGCAGCATTTTGGGGGACAATGCTTCAAAGGGGGATGCAGCATATTTGGGGGGCATTGTGTACTCCACCAGGTGTGTGTAGCCTATTGGGGGGCATTTCTACATCCAGGCGGTGTGTGCAGCATATTGGGGGGCATTTCTCCATCCAGGCGGTGTGTGCAGCATATTGGGGGGCATTTCTACATCCAGGCGGTGTGCGCAGCATATTGGGGGGGGGGGCATTTCTCCATCCAGACGGTGTGCGCAGCATATTGGGGGGGCATTTCTACATCCAGGCGGTGTGCGCAGCATATTGGGGGGCATTTCTCCATCCAGGCGGTGTGTGCAGCATATTGGGGGGCATTTCTCCATCCAGGCGGTGTGTGCAGCATATTGGGGGGCATTTCTACATCCAGGCGGTGTGCGCAGCATATTGGGGGGGGCATTTCTCCATCCAGGCGGTGTGCGCAGCATATTGGGGGGGCATTTCTCTATCCAGGCGGTGTGCGCAGCATATTGGGGGGCATTTCTCCATCCAGGCGGTGTGTGCAGTACTTTGGGGGGCTTTGCTTCATCCAGGCGGTGTATGCAGTATTTTGGGGGGCATTGCTTCATCCAGGCGGTGTGTGCAGCATATTGGGGGGCATTTCTCCATCCAGGCGGTGTGTGCAGCATATTGGGGGGCAATGATTAATACAGGTGGGGTGTGCAGCATATTGGGGCATTGTTTAACCCATATGGAAGAGAAATATATTTTGAATATATTTAGTAAATACATTTATATGTTTGACATATATGTACAATATATTGTCTCACTCAAATATATTTTAAGATATTTAAAAAATGTAAATGAAATATATTTTACAAAGTTGTATATTTGAAAATATATTTTTAACATAAAATATCTGAAAAAATAACAAAAAAATGTATTTGGGAATGCATTCTAAAAATGTAATTCAAATATATTTTCCAAAAACATATTTAAAAATATATTTTAGATATTTTTTAAAAAGTGCGATGTGATCAGGTGGGTTTCAGTAAAAAAATTATACTGGCAAAAAAGCCCTTTAATCTGGTTTCAATACAAGAAACTGAGTTTTCTTTGTGTTTTTT
Source organism: Bufo bufo (assembly GCF_905171765.1). Taxonomy (NCBI): domain Eukaryota; kingdom Metazoa; phylum Chordata; class Amphibia; order Anura; family Bufonidae; genus Bufo; species Bufo bufo. The sequence goes on along the minus strand of NC_053389.1, from coordinate 247,206,246 downwards.
TATCTCTAAATTTCATATTTTTGTTTCATTACCTACATTATAGAATATCAGCGATAACCAAATCAGCGTTATCAAATGCGTTTATTAATAAAACAATTTACAAAAATGTCAAGTTGTCTACAAAATACTTTTTCTTCAAAAATAATCAGTTGACAATTCATATGAATAATCAGGAATTTGTTAAAATTTGAAACTAGCAAAAAAAATCCACTGTAGTTTACAACATGGAGAAATTACATTCAGCTGTAAAGAAAAGCTGTATGGTATCAGGAAGGCAGTATCTTTATAATATAATGATCTCTCTCTTTGGGTGGTCCACACTTTGGAATCACTAGAAGAAGTTTCTGTCAGGTCTGCAGCCTGGTATGAATTGGCTAAGTGGAAGTTTACTATAGAATGGACGTTTGCTCTTCTTTTTAACCACTTCAGCTCCCCTAGCTTAAACCCCCTTAATGACCAGACCACTTTTTGCACTTCTGCACTACACTACTTTCACCGTTTATTGCTCGGTCATACAACTTACCATCCAAATGAATTTTACCTCCTTTTCTTCTCACTAATAGAGCTTTCATTTGGTGGTATTTCATTGTTGCTGACATTTTTACATTTTTTTATATAAATCAAAAATGACGACAGATTTTTTTTGCAAAAAAATGACATTTTTCACTTTCTGTTGTAAAATTTTTCAAATAACACTACATTTCTATATAAATTTCTCTCTAAATTTATTGTTCTACATGTCTTTGATTAAAAAAAAAATGCAATAAGTGTATATTTATTGGTTTGGGTAAAAGTTATAGCGTTTACAAACTATGGTGCAAAAAAGTGAATTTCCGCACTTTAACTTTCTGAGCACCTGTCATGGTTCCTGAGGTTCTACAATTCCCAGACAGTAGAAACACCCCACAAATGACCCCATTTCGGAAAGTAGACACCATAAGGTATTTGCTGATGGGCATAGTGAGTTCATGGAAGTTTTTATTTTTTTGTCACAAGTGAGCGTAAATGTTTTTGTTTTTTTTTTTACAAAGTCTCATATTCCACTAACTTGTGACAAAATAAAATTTTACATGAACTCACCATACCCCTCACAGAATACCTTGGGTGTCTTCTTTCCAAAATGGGGTCACTTGTGGGGTAGTTATACTGCCCTGGCATTTTAGGGGCCCTAAAGCGTGACAAGTAGTTTGGAATCCAAATGCGTAAAAATGCCCTGTGAAATCCTAAAAGTACTCATTGGAATTTGGGCCCCTTTGCGCACCTAGGCTGCAAAAAAGTGTCACACATGTGGTATCGCCGTACTCAGGAGAAATAGGGCAATGTGTTTTGGGGTGTATTTTTTACATATACCCATACTGTGTGTGAAAAATATCTCTGTAAATGACAACTTTTCCCATTTTCTTTATCAAAAGTTGTCAATTTACAGAGATATTTCTCACACCCAGCATGGGTATATGTAAAAATACACCCCAAAACACATTGCCCTACTTCTCCTGAGTACGGCGATACCACATGTGTGACACTTTTTTGCAGCCAAGATGCACAAAGGGGCCCTAATTCCAATGAGTACCTTTTAGGAGGGCATTTTTACGCATTTTTCTTCTCACGCTTTAGGGCCCCTAAAATGCCAGGGCAGTTTAAATACCCCACATGTGACCACTTTTTGGAAAGAAGACACCCCAAGGTATTCCGTGAGGGGCATGGCGAGTTCATAGAAGATTATTTTTTTTTGGCACAAGTTAGCGGAATTTTTTTTTTTTTCACACAAATTCTCCCTTTCCGCTAACTTGTGACAAAAAGTTCAATCTTTCATGGACTCAATATGTCCCTCAGCGAATACCTTGGGGTGTCTTCTTTCCAAAATGGGGTCATTTGTGGGGTGTTTGTACTGCCCTGGCATTTGAGGGTCTCCACAATCATTACATGTATGGCCAGCATTAGGAGTTTCTGCTATTCTCCTTGTATTGAGCATACGAGTAATGAGATTTCTTTTCCGTTCAGCCTCTGGGCTGAAAGAAAAAATGAAAGGCACAGATTTCTTCATTCGCATCGATCAATGTGGAGGTAAAATTCTCTGCCAAAAAGTATGCAAGAAAAAAAAAAAAAAAGGGGCCTGGCGATTGCCAGGACATAGGGGCTCCGCCCAAACATCCTTACCCACTCAGCTCCTATGTCCTGGCAAACGTGATTTCTCCATTCACATCGATCAATTGATCGTTGTGGAGGAAGACATCTTTGCCAGATTTTTCATACAAAGTGTTTGCCAAAGCATATGAACTCCAACACCTCTCCTCAGCTCATATGCCTGGGCAAACGTACCTGTACTGCAGAGGAGAAATCTCGTCTTGCAGCGCCGCATACACCGACTTCACATGTAAACTGACAGCAGCGCAATGCATCTCTCAGAATGCACATCAGTGCTGCAGCGTTTTCGTCGGTTGGTCCAGCTGGAAAATAAAGGGTGGTTAGTAAAAAAAGATGAAAAAACAAGCAGCAGGCTCATAAATTTGAACGTTACAAACTTTATAAAACCTGAACATCATAAAACTTTTAAAACCTAAACTAACTCAAGATTTCTTTTTCTTGCTGTTTAATTTTATTAAATTTTTTTACTTTTCACTCTATTTTCCTAGCAGAAACCTCTCCTTTCCCATGGGACAATGTGTAAAATGTAAATCACACAGAGATGGTGCGAAGTACATTATGCACTTTATCCCAAGTGAAAGGAGAGGTTTTTACCGTTTCACATAGCTGCAGTAGCACACTAGCACCCCTGTGTGTTAGGGTCTCTCAAAACCTAGTATCCCGAGAGACCTATGAGCAAATTATAGTCGTGGACCGAAAGGGGCTTTTCAATGACACTGGTTGCCCGTTCAATTTGTATTGTCGTGTCTGCGTGAATGGAGGAGAGCATATAAACGTCACACTTGTCTCTCCATTTCACCGCAAGCAGTTCTTCGTTACACAAGGCAGCCCTCTCCCCCCTTGCAAGACGGGTGGTAACGAGCCGTTGGGGGAAGCCCCGACGACTAGGTCGCGCGGTGCCACAGCAGCCAATCTGTTCTAGGAACAAATGCCTGAAGAGGGGCACACTTGTGTAGAAATTGTCCACATAAAGATGGTACCCCTTGCCAAATAAGGATGACACCAAGTCCCAGACTGTCTTCCCACTGCTCCCCAGGTAGTCAGGGCAACCGAACGGCTCCAGGGTCGGATCTTTACCCTCATAGATCCGAAATTTGTGGGTATAGCCTGTGGCCCTTTCACAGAGCTTATACAATTTGACCCCATACCGGGCGCGCTTGCTTGGGATGTATTATTTGAAGCCAAGGCGCCCGGTAAAATGTATAAGGGACTCGTCTACGCAGATGTTTTGCTCAGGGGTATACAAATCTGCAAATTTGGTGTTAAAGTGGCCTATGAGGGGCCGAATTTTGTGGAGCCGGTCAAAAGCTGGGTGGCCTCTGGGACGAGAGGTGCTGTTGTCACTAAAGTGCAGAAAACGCAGGATGGTCTCAAATAGTGTCCTGGACATGGCAGCAGAGAACATGGGCATGTGATGAATTTGGTTTGTGGACCAATATGACCGCAATTCATGCTTTTTTGTTAGGCCCATGTTGAGGAGAAGGCCCAGAAAAGTTTTAAATTTGGAAACTTGGACGGGTTTCCACCATAAAGACTGGGCATAAGAGCTTCCCGGGTTGGCGGTTATAAATTGAGTGGCATACCGGTTTCTTTCTGCCATGACTAGGTCAAAGAGCTCCGCAGTGAAGCACAGCTCAAAAAACCCCAGTGCCGAACTGATCTGAGCTGTCTCAACCCGAACTCCAGACTGGGCGGTGAAAGAGGGAACTACTGGTGCGGCTGAAAATGGGGACTGCCAATCAGGGTTTGCCAGCACCTCAGCGACTCTAGGGGCTCTACGGGCCTGTCTGTGCGGTGGCTGCGACGGGGGAACTATTCCACGTGCCACCGTACCAGCTTCAACTGCCCTTCTGGTGCTCGCCACTTCACCATGTTGTACGGCAGTGCTGGTACTAGGTCCAGGATGGGCTGCGCTGCTGGTGTATGCCTCACCACGTAATCCGACAGTCAGGGGCGTAGCTATAGGCTCATGGGCCCTGGTGCAAGAGTTCAATTTGGGCCCCCCCTACTCCACAGCAGAAGTATATGCAAATCGTTCACCAGCAAGGCAGTTGGCACTGGGATCTCCATGTTATTGGTCAGTTAATACATCAGGGACCCCCTGGCATGGGGCCTGGGCATAGCTAAGTGCAAACTGGGTGATCCATAGGCAGGACCGGGTGGCTGCCCTCATCCACCAGCCCGTCCCTAGGAAATCTCTCATCAGATGTGAGAGCAGCAGCGATCGATCAGCCAGGATTAATGTGCACAGTGGGAGGCCCCCCCTTAGGCAAATGACAAACTGCCCCCCCCCCTCATTCTTAGGCAAGTGACAAACTCATCTCTGCTACATCTACAATGAGCAACTACAACAAATGTAATGCCAAACTGCAGTTCCTCTATGTGATGCCTGGGATAGCTTCCACTGGACTCACAGGCTGTGTGGGTCCAGTGGAAGCTATCTAAGGCATCACAAGGAACTGCAGTTTGGCATTACATTTGTTGTAGTTGCTCATTGTAGATGTAGCAGAGATGAGTTTGTCACTTGCCTAAGATTGAGGGTGGGGGGGGGGGGGCAGTTTGTCACTTGCCCAAGACTGAGGGGGGGCAGTTTGTCACTTGCCTAAGGGGGGCCTCCCAGGCTGTGCACATTAATCCTGGCTGATCGATCGCTGCCTGCTGCAGTCACATGATGCATGATGAGAATACTGAGATTTCCTAAAGGGTGTATTGACTGGTCTGGTCTGGGCTTATTATCACAATCTCACCGGCGCTCCCACCAGGCGGGTCAGAGCCCGGATTCACTCAGGACAGACACAGAGTCGCAGTCACTCACTCACTGGACCGACCAGACCAGGACCCCGGTCGGTCGGACGCTCACCTCAGTAAGTCAGTCAGGTCAGTCAGTGTGTCTCGCAGTCACACTCACAGGATAGGAGAGCAGTGGCGTAGCGTGGGTTGCCTGCACCCGGGGCAAGCCAAAAATGGTGCCCCCCCCTACCCCGGGCACGCCCCTTTTAACAAATACTGTAGTAGATCACTAGCAGTCCTATGTAACACAGTGATAACTCTCTGAGTACAGATAATGTTGTAGATGGGTGTGAGGCCCCAGAATTCAGAACACAGTGTTACCTGAAGTCTGGGGCCGGATGCGGCAGTGTGGGTCAAATTCTATATACCCCTTACCCTACCGAGAAACAGATATGTGCATGGGTAATATTATTACAGGAGAATGCCGCACCATACCTGTTACATCCAGTGACGTCTCCTGTGATGTACACTTTTCTCAACGTCTTCATCCAGAGATAAGACCGCCATGACACCTTCTTTCAGCCGCTTCTCGTCTCTGCAGAGTTTCACAGATTATTTTTTAGGTTCCTCACTTTACTCTCATCCTCTCCTTCCTGGTGTCTCAACAACTCATCCTGCTGCCCCCCAATACTGGGCTAGAGCCAGACAGATAGCCCCCATTCCCCATAATATTATTCCCCCTGTATATTATAATGGCCCCACTTTATTATTAATATAATGGCCCCTCTTTATTATTAATATAATGGCCCCCTCTTTATAATGGCCCCTCTTTAATAACAAAGAGGAAGCCATTACATTAATAATAAAGAGGGGGCCATTATATTAATAATAAAGAGGGGCCATTACATTAATAACAAAGAGGGGGCCATTACATTAATAACAAAGAGGGGGCCATTACATTAATAACAAAGAGGGGGCCATTACATTAATAACAAAGAGGGGGCCATTACATTAATAACAAAGAGGGGGCCATTACATTAATAATAAAGAGGGGGCCATTATATTAATAATAAAGAGGGGCCATTACATTAATAATAAAGAGGGGGCCATTATATTAATAACAAAGAGGGGGCCATTACATTAATAATAAAGAGGGGGCCATTATATTAATAATAATGTATTGGCCCCCTCTTTGTTATTAATGTAATGGCCCCCTCTTTATTATTAATGTAATGTCCCCCTCTTTATTAATAATATAATGTCCCCCTCTTTATTATTAATATAATGGTAGTCTCTCCACTCTTATTAATACTATGACATTGTCCACTGAGTACTGTCAGTGGTCCTCCTCTCGTGCCCCCAGTGCCTCTGCAATAAGGGTAGAACGTAGGGTACATAAAAAAAAAATATTAATACTTACCTCTCTCTTTCACAGCTTGTGGCATCCTGGTACAGGCGGTCACCAATGCCTCGCTCACTGTGCCTTCCCGCGCCGCGTCATCTCGCGAGATCCGACGCAGGAGGTCACAGTGAGGTACGTGACTAAGTCCTGCGTCGCACCTCAATTGAAGCCGCTCCCCCGGCCCCTCCTCCTCACTTCGCCTGCCCAGCTGCCCTGCACAGTGCGCGTCACACAGGGCCTCTCTTCTCGGCCTCCGCTCCGCCCCCTGTAAATCTTATTTTAGTTATTCAGCTGCGGCTGCGTTCTTCTGGCTTGAGGGGGCCCTGTGGGCCCCCCTGACTCAGGGGCCCGGTCGCAATTGCGACCGCTGCGACCCCTATAGCTACGCCACTGCCGACAGTGCCAGCCCCACTCTGCTGCCCTTGAAGCGGATCCTGCGCAACCTGTGGTCTAGCGACACGGGGCCGGGTACGCCTGGTGCTATCAGGGACCTCAACCTCCTCGTCCGAACTTTGGGTCAGACTGCCACTGCTTTCTACAGGTTCGTATTCTGACCCACTGGATTCGTCAGATGAGGGTTCCCATTCCTCATCCGACTGGGTCAGAAGCCTTTAGGCCTCTTCAGAAGAATACCCCTTCCTTGCCATTTGGACAACTAAATTTAGGGGGTATTCCCTGAGACTACCCAAGAAAAAGAGCAAGCCTGTCTTACAAATGGGAGGCTAGCAAAGTACCGGAGGCTGCTGCGATTGATAAAAAAAAAAAAAAAATTGTCACTGCGGCGGGGCGAGCGTGGGTGAATGCACGTGTGGGCGACCAATCAGGCCTGATCGGGCAAACACTGCGTTTTGGGTGGAGGGCGAACTAAGGTGACACTAATACTATTATAGATCTGACTGTGATCAGTTTTGATCACTTACAGATACTATAAATGTACAAATGCTGATTAGCGCTACGCTAATCAGCGAATCAGTGACTGCGGTGCGGTGGGCTGGGCGCTAAGGGAAGCTAACTACCTACCAAAGGGGCCTAAACTAAGCTAAACCTAAAAGTCAATACTAGTGAAAAAAAAAAAAAGTGACAGTTTACACTGATCACTTTTTTCCCCTTTCACTAGTGATTGACAGGTGATGAAGGGGGTGATCAAGGGGTTAATTGGGGTGATGGGGGGTGATCTGGGGCTAAGTGTAGTGTTTGGTGTGTACTCACAGTGATGTGTGCTCCTCTGCAGGGTCCAACCGACGAAAAGGACCAGCAGAGGAGCAGAGAAGCCATTTAACACCTTATATTTATAAATATAATGTGTTAGGTGACTTCTGATTCGATTTTTGAAAATCACCAACCTGCCAGCGCTGATCATTGGCGACCAACTTCTTCTGCGCCTTTTACCGGCGCAAACTGCGCATGCGCGGGCCGCATCTACGCGTCATCTCGCGTGATGACGCTTAGATGCGTCCACCCAGAATAGCCCGCCGAACGCATCCGTGCGTTAGGCGGTCGTGGAGCGTAGCCATCATCGACCCCTTCATCTCCCTCGTATCCCACAGGAGAACAGGCTCATCGCAGTTGGCAATCAAGAAAAAATAAAAATAAAATGTTAGACTGAATAACTATAGACACAGCAGTCGGTCACAATTGCACAATTATTCTAAAAGGAACAGGGAATACAGTATTCAAGGCAAGGGATTCAACATGGAGATCTGAAAAGCACAAAGGTATTAAAGGTAACCTGTCACCGGGATTTTGTGTATAGAGCTAAGGACATGGGTTGCTAGATGGCCGCTAGCACATCCGCAATACCCAGTCCCCATAGCTCTGTGTGCTTTTATTGTGGGAAAAAAAACTATTTGATCCATATGCAAATTACCCTGAGACGAGTCCTGTATGTGAGAGGAGTCCAGCGTGAAGGAGCCCAGCACCGCCCCACATCTTCAGAATCTCCTCCTCACTCCCCGACGTCAGACAGCCAGAGCGCCGTAATCTCGCCATGTGTTAGCTAGCACATGTGCAGTGTCCTCATAGTGTTCCTTCCCTGTGCTGGCATCAGCCTCAGGGAAGGAACTGCGCATGCGCTAGCTCACACATGGCAAGATTACGGCTCTCTGGTTGTCTGACGTCGGGGAGCGAGGAGGAGATTCTGAAGATGCGGGGCAGTGCTGGGCTCCTTCACGCTGGACTCCTCTCACGTACAGGACTCATCACAGGGTAATTAGCATATGGATCAAATATTTTTTTTTTCCACAATAAAAGCACATAGAGCTATGGGGACTGGATATTTCGGATGTGCTAGCGGCCATCTAGCAGCCCATGCCTTCAGCTCTATACACAAAATCCTGGTGACAGGTTTCCTTTAAGTTTGTCTGTCCTACTTGACTCTCAAAATAACCTGCACCCCTTAAAGTTTCTCAAGAATATTGTTATAAATAGAGTGGTCTAATTAATATTTCATTTAATTCTAAATTTCCGTACATTATACTCATCTTATTGCTTGTTTTAGCTCAATTCATTATAGGACCACCTCCTGATGTGACTTATCCAACACCTATAAAGATAATGTATTTTACTTTCTGGTAAAGCATGTTAAAATATTAGTGAGTGTGTATTTTAACATTTAGTTTTTGAGTACATAAAAAATAAACATGTTTTCGGGTCAATGATTTTATCTTTGTGAATTTAGAGTAAAGAATTTTTTTTTCAACAAAAAGCTTTCATGTATTGTGTGATAAACATCACCTTTATTCTGGAGTAGGGCACAAGCTATTTCCAGTCTAGCATCCTTTACATATTCTGCTGATGTCTTCACTTCACATATTGTTCTTGTTTGTAGGAACTCCTTGGCAAACTGTAAAAGAACCATTCATTTTTGTTAATGCACTTAAAAGGTACACTGGCACCCCGACAATTTAAGCTATCTGCAGTGTTCTGGGTGCGGTGACCCTTTTTCACTTATTGCAATGTAAATGGTTGGGGGTAGTTTGGTAAGTCATGTGGGTGAACTATTAATCCTTTAGTGGCAGTTAAACTGTATTTATTTTTCAGCCACTATAGGAATCCCTTTAACATTTCATATGAGTGGATTTTACAAAGTTACAAAATGTTTTTACCATCAAGATTAAAACTCCACAGCTACTGGAATCCTGCTGGTTGCTGTGATCCATTATCCATATGCTCCATTGTGTTCCCTGGTCCTCAAGTTTATAATTCCTCAAGAAGATACTTAAAAATATATATAATAGATTTAAACAAAAAAACATAAGCAATATTTCACTGAAAATTTTGCCAAGTTAAATAGAAATTAAAACAGTTTTCAATTTCCACACTTACTTCCAATTGTGTATCACTTTTTCAATATACCCGTCTTCATTTCCCATCGGATCCATCAACACAACAACCTTCCTGGACAAGATGACGACCTAACAAAATACATTGGGAAAGCATACAAGTTTGTAGATTATTTTGATGTTTTTAATATTACTGGTGGACCAAAAGTAGAAACACATAGTGTGCTTTACATTTCATGCATGTAAAGATCTGAGTTAGTTCCAAAGAATAGTGGATATAAGACAAAAAAAACGTGGATTCTACAGCTATTATAGTGATTCTACTGTACACCAACTTTTGTTTTAACCTGTATACAGCAATTACTCATTTCATTTACCTTTCTTTACTTGTTGTCATGCCCTATTATATTCTATGTAATTAATAGATTAAGTACAACTGTATTACATCACAATGCTTATGCATTGTGATGTAATAGAGTTGTACTTAAGATATTAATTGCATAGAATATAATAGGGCATGACAACATAAGTAAAGAAAGGTAAAAAGAAATGAGTTCTATAATACATACCAATAAAATCCAGTGAAATCCAAAGTTAACAGGGCATAACCAGAGATCTTCAACTGGAAAATTCATCTGAAAAAAATAAATAAAAAAGACAAAATACTAATCTATTTGTAATGATAGATAGAGAGATTTTTATATACTGTATGTATATATGTATATATATATATATATATATATATATATATCTGTACTGTATAATATATAAATGTAAATAGTCACTACCCTTTCCAAGCCTATGGATTTGACCGGAAAATAACGCAGATGACAGGACTGCATCAAACTGTCGAACAGGTTCCTGTTTCAATAGATTAAAAGTTATGATGCCAACTAACACAACAAACATAACAAAAGAATAAAATTAATTTACACTTGCCTGATGCTTTACAATCAGATGATGAATGTATGCATCAATCACCTGCAGTGAATAAAATCAATTGATTAATAAAAAAATGTATTATTTCAGATTTGGAATTTTTTAAAATATTTTCTTACCTCATCAACCAGCCATTCGGTGCCACGCAGAGTATGGAACGAAGAAACATACAGCTTGTACGGTCCCACAACTGCTTGCACAGAACCGTCATCTTCTGCTTCCCACAGCATTTTAACAAAAAAATATATAAAGCAATAAAAGTTCATTCTAGTTCTTACACCCTGGAGTCAAAGCTTATACAGGTTGAGTATGCCTTATCTGTAAATTAATTATGGAACCCCAAAAAAAGTAAAAATTCATCCAAAATAGAACATCCAATTTCCAATAAATTTCATTATATATGCGAATATTCATAAATTCAATTCACTTATGTTAACAGGCATTACTGACAAGGTCATAACTCAACCTGTATACGTTCTTTGGTATAATATCAAGCTTGTAAGATTCCTGATAACAAGAACTGATAGAACAGGAAGCCAAACAGTGGCAACTTCTGACAAAAATGTATAATGAAAGGCCAAACCAACAGGGCATGGCCAAACAAATGACCAACAGGGTCAAATTCTAAACTTATAACCCAGTAATTGCTACCTCTGTCTTCTATACTTTGCATGACAGTCAAAGATACAGATTTCTTTGAAAAAAAATTAAGGATTAATATTAATCACATTAATTTACCATTACTTTTCAATAAAATTACTACGTAAAGGAAGTATGGATGAAGAAAAATAACAAGGTACACTAATATATATATAAAGCAAGGCAAACTATACATCTAGAGATCCTTCTCGAGAGAGATAGAGATATATATATATATATATATATACATACATACACACACACACACACACACACACACACACACACACACACTTGATTAGTAAATGTGTTTGTACCTCATTAGTGCTCTTGTTCGGTGCAGCAAAACAGATGACCGAGGTCCTTCGTGGTACAGAGGACACACAGGTGCCAATTTCCTCCGGAATTTCAACTTCACCTTGGGGATTGCTTTTCTCACCCCTCCTGAATGGCTTGATGTGGTCAACACTGATCTTCTTCTTTAAAGTAACTCCGTGCGAATTTAACAATTTAACCACCTTGCCACACAACTCCTTGATAATGAAAGGACCAGAGAAGTCCTTCTCTATCCTTCCGCCTTTTCTACCACGCTTCCTCATATTATACAGAAGGACCTCATCACCTACACGGTAAACCACATTCTTGTGTTTCTTCAGCACTTTCTTGGCATGACGCATCTTCTGTTTTTCCTGCGATGTTTCTATATTTTTCTTCGTTGTTTCCTGTATCTTCTCCATCGCTGTTATCTTATTAGTGTCAAATGTAACATAACTCTTCTCTTCCGGAAAAATTATGTTTGACAGCTATTAAGAACAATTTGTAAAAAAAAATTATAATATATATATATATATATATATATATATATATATATATATATATAAAAATTTATACCAATAATAAATAATCGGCTATCGGCCTGAAAGTTCACAGAATATCGGTATCGCCTGTAAAAAAAAAACAAAAAAACTATATCGGTCGATCCCTAACGTTAAACAGGAGCACCTTCCTCAGGCTTAAACGCTCAGAAGCAAGGGCAACAGGGCCATATACAAGCCATAACTCTGCAATGTGACTCATACACCACCTTTTCTACGTTAGGGCGCCCTTACATTCAGAAAACACAAATACACACACCAAATTTTCCAAAGAATAGTAAACTATACAATAAATTCAATTTTTGACTGATAAAATCATTTTGTTTTACAGTCGTATAGCTATTAATAGAAATCAGAATTGATAATTAAGATTATAATGTTTAAGAATAAACGAAAAAAATTTTTTAATAAGCATGTGCACTATATAAAAAAATAAGTTATGGCCGAAAACTTGGTAATATAATAGCTAACTAACAACCTATTTCTGTTTCAATTTCATGAAACATTTATGTGGCACTTATGTTAAATAAAGCAAGCAGAATGAGGACAATATTATTTACTTTAGAGGAGACCGGAAAAAAAAAATAACACACCGGCATTTCAACTGGAACCTCGCACGGGAAAACAGCTTCCCTTCCATACATCAAACGAAAGGGTGAAAATTTAGTTGTTTGGACTTTCGACCTCAATGAAAATAAGGTGGCATGTAAATACAAGTCCCAGTTATCTTGCTTGTCATTAACCAATTTAGTGAGAGCTCTATAAGGAATAAAATAAAAAGGACACATTTACAACAGTCTCACAAATTATGTGGAATTAATAGCTCTTAGCTTAATATAGTTGTACACATGTTTCAGAAATACATGTTTTTGTATACCTGACAAACTGTCAAAGTAAACCTATGCAGCATAGCGTTACTAAAAGCATGACGGAAAAAAAAGAGAAGTATACTAGCCTTTTTATGTCATCATTAGTCTTTTCATCCAGGCCGTTGGTCTGTGGGTGATAAGCCGCTGTCACGCTTCTTTCAATTCCCAATAGACTGCACATCTGGTCGTTAAGCTGAAAGAAAATCAATAAAAAAATAAATAAATAAAAATTATATTATAATATATATATATATATATATATATATATATATATATATATAAAATCAAATTTTAAAGACTTGTAGGAGATTCATAGTACACATACTTGATTAACAAATTCTCTGCCCTGGTCTGAAAGTATTCGTTTGGGACAACCATGACGGTAGATCATATCACAAATATGGCTTCCCACCTCAGCAGCAGTTTTTGTTTTTAGAGGAAAGGCCTCCACCCATTTAGAAAAATAATCTGTGGCCGTCAGAATGTACTGGAAACCGTCCAGCGTCTTCACGAGAGGACCCGTTAGGTCAATTCCAACAAGCTCCCAGACATCAGAGACCTAATGTCATGAATCAAATATATTTAATTTTTAATAAAACAATGTTCTAACATGTTACGCAATACTATAGTAGATATTTACCTTAATACATTGTAACGGTTGTGGAGCAGATAAAGGCTTTCCAAACCTCTGGCAATTATCACATTTGTTGATCTGTTTGGAAAGAGTTGTTAACCTGTGTAAAGCGTTTATAATTATTGTTACATCTAAAGATTACTATTGTGTGTACCCATTTTTTAATATCCATGGTCATTCCATGCCAGAAGAACCGCGAGGAGATAGCCAATTGTTTTCGAGTTATGCCTGAATGTCCTCCAATGGCCGATGCATGCAATTCCAGAAAGATCTTCTTTGCTTCTTTCTCATTGTTGATAACTCTTCTTGTTCCAAAGAAAATCTCTCCTTCTGTAATGAAAGTTAAAAATTAGGATAAACATTCATTGCAAAGCTATGTTAAAAAGAAAATAATCAGATTGACTGTATGTCTGATAGTCACCCTTTAATGTAAATTTTGCACAAGTTTGCCTGAAGTTCTGTTTCTGGGTTTTAGTACACCAGGATGGGTATTCTCCAGCTATGAGGAATTTCAAGATGTCATTTTACTTTGTCTCCATTTCTATAAAATTAAAACAGTTATCATTCTACAAGTCTTTAAAATCAATACAAAATTACATAAAACCATAATTTACATATTTAACGAAAAAAAAATTAAATATAACTTTCAAACAATAAAATAAACTAGGCCCCACCATGCAGTGTGGACACTACAGCGCAACTGAAAACATAAAAAAACAAACCAGATAAAATTTTACATTCATATTTATATTGTATTACAGGCTACAGGATGCAGTAGAAACATTTGATACACATATGGTTAAAAACTGCAGTAGTTCCTCTCTTATGCAGAAATGAAATACAGTGGGGGAAATAATTATTTGACCCCTCACTGATTTTGTAAGTTTGTCCAATGACAAAGAAATGAAAAGTCTCAGAACAGTATCATTTCAATGGTAGGTTTATTGTAACAGTGGCAGATAGCACATCAAAAGGAAAATCGAAAAAATAACTTTAAATAAAAGATAGCAACTGATTTGCATTTCATTGAGTGAAATAAGTATTTGAACCCCTACCAACCATTAAGAGTTCTGGCTCCCACAGAGTGGTTAGACACTTCTACTCAATTAGTCACCCTCATTAAGGACACCTGTCTTAACTAGTCACCTGTATAAAAGACACCTGTCCACAGAATCAATCAATCAAGCAGACTCCAAACTCTCCAACATGGGAAAGACCAAAGAGCTGTCCAAGGATGTCAGAGACAAAATTGTAGACCTGCACAAGGCTGGAATGGGCTACAAAACCATTAGCAAGAAGCTGGGAGAGAAGGTGACAACTGTTGGTGCGATTGTTCGAAAATGGAAGGAGCACAAAATGACCATCAATCGACCTCGCTCTGGGGCTCCACGCAAGATCTCCCCTCGTGGGGTGTCAATGGTTCTGAGAAAGGTGAAAAAGCATCCTAGAACTACACGGGAGGAGTTAGTTAATGACCTCAAATTAGCAGGGACCACAGTCACCAAGAAAACCATTGGAAACACATTACACCGCAATGGATTAAAATCCTGCAGGGCTCGCAAGGTCCCCCTGCTCAGGAAGGCACATGTGCAGGCCCGTCTGAAGTTTACCAATGAACACCTGAATGATTCAGAGAGTGACTGGGAGAAGGTGCTGTGGTCTGATGAGACCAAAATAGAGCTCTTTGGCATTAACTCAACTCGCTGTGTTTGGAGGAAGAAAAATGCTGCCTATGACCCCCAAAACACCGTCCCCACCGTCAAGCATGGGGGTGGAAACATTTTGCTTTGGGGGTGTTTTTCTGCTAAGGGCACAGGACAACTTATTCGCATAAACGGGAAAATGGACGGAGCCATGTATCGTGAAATCCTGAGCGACAACCTCCTTCCCTCTGCCAGGAAACTGAAAATGGGTCGTGGATGGGTGTTCCAGCACGACAATGACCCAAAACATACAGCAAAGGCAACAAAGGAGTGGCTCAAGAAGAAGCACATTAAGGTCATGGAGTGGCCTAGTCAGTCTCCGGACCTTAATCCAATCGAAAACCTATGGAGGGAGCTCAAGCTCAGAGTTGCACAGAGACAGCCTCGAAACCTTAGGGATTTAGAGATGATCTGCAAAGAGGAGTGGACCAACATTCCTCCTAAAATGTGCGCAAACTTGGTCATCAATTACAAGAAACGTTTGACCTCTGTGCTTGCAAACAAGGGTTTTTCCACCAAGTATTAAGTCTTTTTTTGTTAGAGGGTTCAAATACTTATTTCACTCAATGAAATGCAAATCAGTTGCTATCTTTTATTTAAAGTTATTTTTTCGATTTTCCTTTTGATGTGCTATCTGCCACTGTTACAATAAACCTACCATTGAAATGATACTGTTCTGAGACTTTTCATTTCTTTGTCATTGGACAAACTTACAAAATCAGTGAGGGGTCAAATAATTATTTCCCCCACTGTTATATATTTTCTTCTAGGAAATACTTGTTGAGATATCATACAATTGTTAATTGGGTATTATGATGGACAGCAAGGAAGGTGGCAGACAATCTTATAAACGTCTCAGACATATAAATTAATATAGGATAAGCTATACATGATCAGGGGTCAGGAAATATGTACTGGGATGCCAAGAATATTTATGTGGAGTAAAGCTAAAAATGAATAAAAGTAATATATAAGACGCTTTATAAGTGGTTATTCCCTTGGTTATCTGGCTTACAAATGAACTACATAATTTATGGTATACAAGCTATGTTAACAGGAGACAGTGCACAGAGTATTTAAGACCTGAATCGGCACTGTGTTAATTCAACGCGCACAAAAAATTGTTTGTCTGTCACACTGAACTGTTTCCTGCGTGCTTTTGTGATTTGTCTCCTGGAACTTCTCTTACTATGTCACACCAAGATGTGGGTATTACTCACCGTTGGGGTAGTCTGATGAGACCGGACACTGAAGGCGAGCGAGCGAGTGAATCAAATGCAAAACCTGCAAGGGGAAAAATTAAGACAAAATTAATTGTCTTGAACCGTTTCCTGCGTGCTTTTGTGATTTGTTTCCTGGAACTTCTCTTACTATATCACACCAAGATGTGGGTATTACTCACCATTGGGGTAGTCTGATGAGACCGGACACTGAAGGCGAGCGAGCGAGCGAATCAAATGCAAAACCTGCAAGGGGAAAAATTAAGACAAAATTTATTGTCTCAACACAATATCAAAGTTAATCACTGTTGGCAAATCTGATAATATTGGAAAATAGACAAGGGATTGAATGTAAACCAAAGTGTCTAAAGAGACAATGTAATGTAACTGTTGCAGTCTTAATAATGTCACACCACAATACGGGTATTACTCACAATCGGGGGTAGTCTGATGAGACCGGACACTGAAGGCGAGCGAGCGAATCAAATGCAAAACCTGCAAGTGGACAATAAATACTTAATTATAAAGGATATTAATTGTATCAACATTATATGGGTACAACTTAGGACAGTGTGTTCTATAGTACAATGCAGTAGTATGTTAGGTATAGCAAAATGTTATACATAGCACAGCATATTCACGTTACATATGAAAAACACAGCTGTTTGGGTTAGGCTACTTTCAGACCTACATTTGGGGATCCGCTTGTGAGATCCATTTGAAGGGTCCCACAAGCGGCCCCAAACTGATACGTTCAGCCTCAATGCATTCTCAATGGATGTGGATCCGTTCAGAATGCATAGGTTTGGCTCCGTACACCTCCGTTCTAGAGGTGGACACCAGAACGCTGCATTGACACAAAATGGTGCAATTGCAAACGTATCCGTTCCCCATTGAATTTCAATGTAAGTCAGGACTGATTTGTGTTGGGACTTGTTTTTTTCCCTAATACAAACTGATGCATTTGTTTGTATTTTCAGTGCGGATCCGCAGGACGGATCCGCACCGATCAACAGTATGAAAGTAATCAAAACTACTGTCAAATATTTAGACAAGCCTCCACCAGCAAACTACTGGAGCTCAGCCTTTCAGTTACCAGCTGAAAAGAGGAATAAATCAATAGTAATATAGGCTGGCTCACAGTATTTTTGCATAAAATTTTATTAATGCACTAAATCAAAAACAAAGCTAACTTTGTGTCAGCATATCAGCATACGTAATCAATAGAATGGAGTGGCTCACTGCTGATTGTGGGTGGTAAGGTGCTGCAAACTCAAATTGAGGACACCCAACCTCAATTGATGAAATTAAATAAAAGGCAAATTAGAAGAGCGAGCACTCACACTATGGCATCTACTAATATTTATTGGAATGAAATAGGATAAAATAGATCTGTCTATTGGCTAAAATAGACTAGCACATGAAAACATATAATAGCATAGAATAAAATGCATAAGATTTGATCAAATCAAGGCTAAAATATAAGCAATAGTGATATACAATAGACCGCAACAATATAAGCAATAGGAATATGCAATGGACCGCAACAGATTAGCAGCAAGTAGCAACAAAGTAACTTCTGATGAATGGAAACAATTAATGGTATAATAGTAGCCAGTGGTGTGCGCCACCAATAGAGACTGTATCTATTATGGTGCAATGTGCTATTGAATAAAGATATAAATATAAAGATAAAAATATAAAGTGCCAAAGTGCAAAAATAGTGATGATGTCACTCAGTCCTGGAATCCAAATCAGATGAAAGTGTCTCGATAATAGTAAAGAAATAATGAAAAAAGTTTTTTTCTGTGAAGCTTTGTGTCACTGTGATTTAACCAGTGATAAAATCCACATAAATAAGTGTAAAAACAGCCTCTTCTGCGGCTATAAAGGATTGTCACACCACTTGAATTGTCCCGTTTTATCAACTCATCCACACAGGATGATGCATATACGCTGCTTGAAGGACTCGTGGTTTTTTTAGACAAGATCCCAATCAGCAGTCCATATCGGACAGTCGAGCTGAATGCGTGGATTATATAGAGTCCTTGAATAGGAGAAAATTCTTACCTCCTTCCACGTTTGGTTCAGGGTAAAGCTTCTGGCTATGTGCCGATAGTACTCTGGAGACGCCAATACGGCCTCGTTGTTCGTGTTGTACACTGCTCTCACCTGGATCTCGCGGTGATACAAGCAGGATTTCCGTCCGGTAAGCCGAATCACTTGGCTCAATTTGATCAGTTAATTATATCCAGAATGTTCCGATTTAGTATATACCAAATGTGGAGTCTAGCATGGCCATGCAAAAACTGGTTGTAGTGGAGGTTTTACCAGAGAGTCCAATGTCCCAGACGCGTTTCGGGATGATTCCACATCCCTTCCTCAGTGGTCATATCCGGCACTCCCCACCTCCTCCCTTTTATATCATTTCAAGATCAAATCCAAAATGTGGTGACAAAATCCAGAATTCTAAGATTTTTCAATTTTTCACCTCTTGCGGTTCTGATGCGGTTTTGTTGCGGTTTTACCGCCATCAGTGCGTTTTTTCTCTTTTTCAATAGTACACATTGCGATTTCATACTATGTCTAATATGAGCTATACCTCACATTATAATATAGTTTTTATTGCATTTCTCCATTAATAATGCGTTTTTTCCATTTACAGTTGCTTCCATTGTGCTCATATACTGAATATAATATAGGATCCGTTGAACCAATTCAAACAAGAATTGGAAAAATTATGTGAAAAGGGATTACGTGATCAAATCCTCCTCCAGAAAGAATCAGAATTCATATTGGGCACACAGGGAAGACTACCCGTCTTCTACTGTTTGCCCAAAATCCATAAAAATTTACAAAATCCCCCAGGACGCCCCATAGTTTCTGGAATAGGCTCTATCACTTCAAATCTTTCAAAATATATTGACACTCATCTTCAACCACTGGTGAAGAAATCCAAATCATATGTAAAAGACACCACACATATTATTGGAATTTTGGAAGATTTGAAGGTAGAGCCTGGGTGGATCATGGGCACATTGGACATTCAGTCCCTGTATACGGTGATTGACCATACACAGGGACTTGATGCAATAAAGAAGCAATTGACCAAGGATGCTTCTTTGGAAAATCTCCAGATTAATTTTATATTGGAAGGAATCGAGTACATTTTGCAGCACAATTACTTTTATTTTGAGGAAGATTATTATTTACAGCAGCGGGGCACCGCCATGGGTACCAGGTTCGCCCCCAGCTATGCGAACCTGTTTTTGGCCGAATGGGAGTCATCTGCCATTGACCACAGGCTGGGTGCGGACCTGGTCCTATGGCGGCGTTATATCGACGATGTCATTTTTATTTGGAGAGAGGGAATTCCACAATTGGAAGAATTCTTGATATATCTCAACACCAATGATAGAGGTCTAGTCTTTACTTCAAGTATTAAGAATAAGACTGAGTATTTAGACATATTGATTGAGACACAGGAAGATAAGTACAAATGTAGTACGTTTCAAAAATCCACAGCGACCAACAACTTCATCCCATTTTCTAGTTGTCACCTTCCGAGGTGGCTACTTAATATTCCCACTGGACAATTCCGAAGGATTAAACGTAATTGTACCGAGGAAGAGAAATTTGAGGAGGAAGCTACAAAAATGAAATCTTACTTTGTAGACAAACATTATCCCATAGGACCAATTGATGAAGCTCTAAACACTGTAAGACAGCTAGATAGGAAATCCTTCTTTAAAGAAAAAGAAAAATCACAGGGGAGAGGTGATAATGATCTTTTTGACATCAGATTTATACTCCCTTTTAATGCCAATTACAAAAAAATTCAAAAAATGATAGGACTACACTGGCCATATCTGCTCAGTGACAAAACAATTGGACATCTCCTACCCCATGTACCAAAGATTACTTTTACGAAAGCCAGTAATTTGGGTCTAAAAGTAGCACCGTCTGTCCCAAATAAAATCAAAAAAACAAGTACTCTGAGTTCCTTTTTAAATATGAAAGGATTCTATAAATGTGGCAGATGTATAGGTTGTAAATTTAACAACTTATCACGGAAAACTGTAGATGTACGGTCAACTCAAAACAATTATATATGGAATATTGAAGACTGTATCTCATGCAATACATCTGGAGTGATATACTTAATCCAATGTCCATGCAATCGCCAATACATAGGCCGGACTAAACGCACTTTAAAAACTAGGATTAATGAACATATCGCAAATATCAAGAAAGGTTATGATAAACACACTTTATCAAAACATTATAAAGAGGCACACAATAGTAATCCAGTAGACTCAAAATTTATGGGATTAGAGAAAATAGACCAACATTGGAGAGGAGGAGATTTTATTCAGAAAATGTCTAGAGCAGAATCCAGACAGATTTATGAGTTTGGATCCATTCTACCATTTGGATTGAACTCAGACATGGAAATATTCGGGTTTTTGTAGGGTCGGCGTCCCATCCCCGATGGCGGATCCCATGTTTGGCCAATATCAGGCACTGGGACCCGCTCTCTGGTTTGGGATTCTGACCCAGCTCGTCTAATTCTAGAATTATTAGAAAATCTATGTCAACATACGAATTATTAGAAAATCAATGTCAATATATCAATTGTATTCTATCATGTTGGCTGTGATTTTTTGGCATCGTTATTTTATTCATACAAATTTGTGCTGCTATTTTTAGAGGAATTTCTGCTGCTAGTTATGACTAACTTCCAATTTTTATCATCTTAGATAGATAAATTAAACTATATTTGTGGTTTATTATTTTTTTATATTATATTCAGTATATGAGCACAATGGAAGCAACTGTAAATGGAAAAAACGCATTATTAATGGAGAAATGCAATAAAAACTATATTATAATGTGAGGTATAGCTCATATTAGACATAGTATGAAATCGCAATGTGTACTATTGAAAAAGAGAAAAAACGCACTGATGGCGGTAAAACCGCAACAAAACCGCATCAGAACCGCAAGAGGTGAAAAATTGAAAAATCTTAGAATTCTGGATTTTGTCACCACATTTTGGATTTGATCTTGAAATGATATAAAAGGGAGGAGGTGGGGAGTGCCGGATATGACCACTGAGGAAGGGATGTGGAATCATCCCGAAACGCGTCTGGAACATTGGACTCTCTGGTAAAACCTCCACTACAACCAGTTTTTGCATGGCCATGCTAGACTCCACATTTGGTATATACTAAATCGGAACATTCTGGATATAATTAACTGATCAAATTGAGCCAAGTGATTCGGCTTACCGGACGGAAATCCTGCTTGTATCACCGCGAGATCCAGGTGAGAGCAGTGTACAACACGAACAACGAGGCCGTATTGGCGTCTCCAGAGTACTATCGGCACATAGCCAGAAGCTTTACCCTGAACCAAACGTGGAAGGAGGTAAGAATTTTCTCCTATTCAAGGACTCTATATAATCCACGCATTCAGCTCGACTGTCCGATATGGACTGCTGATTGGGATCTTGTCTAAAAAAAACACGAGTCCTTCAAGCAGCGTATATGCATCATCCTGTGTGGATGAGTTGATAAAACGGGACAATTCAAGTGGTGTGACAATCCTTTATAGCCGCAGAAGAGGCTGTTTTTACACTTATTTATGTGGATTTTATCACTGGTTAAATCACAGTGACACAAAGCTTCACAGAAAAAAACTTTTTTCATTATTTCTTTACTATTATCGAGACACTTTCATCTGATTTGGATTCCAGGACTGAGTGACATCATCACTATTTTTGCACTTTGGCACTTTATATTTTTATCTTTATATTTATATCTTTATTCAATAGCACATTGCACCATAATAGATACAGTCTCTATTGGTGGCGCACACCACTGGCTACTATTATACCATTAATTGTTTCCATTCATCAGAAGTTACTTTGTTGCTACTTGCTGCTAATCTGTTGCGGTCCATTGCATATTCCTATTGCTTATATTGTTGCGGTCTATTGTATATCACTATTGCTTATATTTTAGCCTTGATTTGATCAAATCTTATGCATTTTATTCTATGCTATTATATGTTTTCATGTGCTAGTCTATTTTAGCCAATAGACAGATCTATTTTATCCTATTTCATTCCAATAAATATTAGTAGATGCCATAGTGTGAGTGCTCGCTCTTCTAATTTGCCTTTTATTTAATATCAGCATACGTACATAAATAAATGTGTGAAATAGGTATATGAGTGCGGAGCTCACGCACAAACCTAAATAACTTGAGTACTCCTAAGAATAGGACCAAATGGCTAGAGTGAGGCTGCAAGAAATATTCAATTAGACCGCTTGAATGTCCAGGACATTAAATGCCAATTTGCCGGGTGGTTGGAACCAGAAAGGTTCAGGAACGTCCTTGTTGTAATTTCCCACAAGGAAAACTCTGTATTCAAGTGTCCTCTAACAGATCGTAACCGCACTTGATCGGCAATGCTCCACTTACTTGTTACTTGCGGAGCAAGACTTCAGACCCGCTCGCTCAGCGTCCCACGTGTCCAGCCAGGTAGTCGATCGCTGGTTAGTGACGCAGGCGCCTGAAGCCGTCAGACCAACGAAAGCTGGTTAAGCTGAGCTGAGTTGGTAATTGCCTGAGCCTGTCGGGCCAGTGGCCAATGATTATGGACAATACTGCTCACCATCTTGTAGTCTTTATTATATGGTAGAATTATTTTAGCTGTAATGTCTTGTTCTTGTATGGTGGTAGATACTTCTTTGGGTTTGAAGAATAGGGCTCTATCCAGTTGTCTTACCCTTTGGATTGAATTCTCCAATAACCTATTAGGGTACTCTTTTGCTAAAAACTGTGCTTTCATATTCAGTGCCTCTGCCTCAAATTGTTCCTTTGCCGTACAATTTCTTCTTAAGCGTCTAAATTGGCTAAAAGGGACATTCAAAAGCCACCTCGGAAGATGACAACTTGTGTTCAGAATGAAGCTGTTTTTGGCCACATCTTTTTGATATGTGCTACAGGCAAAAGTTTCCTTTTTCTTTTCAATATGCAGATCCAAAAAATCCACTGTATGTGGATCAATATTGGCTGTAAATTTCAAGTTTAGCTTGTTAGTGTTAATATTATTTATGAACTCCAACAATGATGCATGGGATCCCTTCCAGACTAGCAGAATGTCATCTATATAGCGCCGCCATAGGACCAGGTCCGCTCCAAGCTTTGGGGTAATGGTGTCTTGTTCCCAAGCTGCCATGAATAAATTGGCATAGCTCGGAGCGAACCTGGTACTTATGGCGGTGCCAGTAGTCTGTAAATAATAATTGGACCCAAATTGAAAATAATTGTGGTTTAGCACAAAATTGATCCCATCCAGTATGAATTGAAGTTGTTCAATTGCCAGATTCCCTTTTTGAGACAGGATTTTGGACACTGCCTGTATACCCTGATTGTGATTGATGCTTGTATACAAAGAACTCACGTCCAATGTGGCAAGCATCCAATCTGGGTGACAGTACATATTTTCCAACAGTGTCACTACTGTAGAGGTATCCCCAAGATACGAAGGAGTGTCTCTGACATAGGGTTGTAAAAACCTATCTAGATATTGAGACAGGTTTGATGTTAAAGATCCTATGCCAGAGACAATTGGCCTTCCAGGAGGGTTGACCGAATCCTTATGTATCTTGGGGATACAGTAGAAAATGGGTAATCTTTTCTGTGTACCCAAAATAAAATTACATTCTGTATCATTTAAAATTCCTGTTTCTTTAGCTTTATTACACAACAATGATAATTGTTTGCAATATGACATTAAGGGATCCCCATGCAATTGAGCATAGGTTGTAATATCGGACAACTGCCTCAAACACTCTTTATTGTATTTTTCTGTGTCCAAGATCACAATCGCCCCTCCCTTGTCGGCTGGGCGTATTGTGATCTCAAGATCTTTCTGTAATTGCTTAATTGCCTGAATTTCTTGTTGGGAAAGATTTATATTTCCCTTTAGTTTTGGATTCAGTTTTCTTATGTCTGCCTCAACAGCTCCTCTAAATGTAACCAATTCCTTACTTAGTTCTTGTTTTGGATACATCCTAGATTTAAGTCTTACATCAACATGTTGATATTTAGTTGTCACTATTTCAGATTGGTATATATTGTTTTTCATGAAATATTTTTTTACAACACAATTTTTTAATATATTTTTCAATTCCAATGTATGAATCGAATTTGTTGAGTTTAGCACTAGGGGCAAATTTTAACCCTTTTGACAGTAATGATTTTTGTGAAGGGGTTAATTCCCTTGTGCTCAAATTAATTACATTATCTCCCCCTAATGCCACACTCCAGATATCCCAGCATGTGACATGATGTAATTTTTAATTTTAATTTTAATTTTTATATATTTTTATTATTTTCTATTTTTTCTATTTTGATTATTTAATTTTTATAAGTATTTGTGTAATGGAACATTGCAAAATGTATGCTGTAATGTACTGGTGGTTACTGATTATTTATGCAATATATGGTGAAGACTGTGACTGTGTGGTCAGCTCAGTCCGCAGTCCGACCCATACTTTCTATCAAATCTCCCCAATGCTATAACCCAGTCAATTCAGTATATGTTACAATTTAATTGTTTTTATTTCTATTTTGTATATTTTAATATGTATTTTGCACATGCATATATCTAATGCTATAGTAAGATATATGTTGCAATAAATTTGTGGGTAATTACTGTTTATATCGTGGAGGTGTGGATTGAGGCTGTGCAGTCAGCCCAGTCCACAATCCGACCCATATTTGATATTAACCCCAAAAAGGGTATTTAAAGTCATGTCTTGTGTCTGCATTCAGCATTCTATGATTATCTACTGAGGAAGGAACTTGTTTCCGAAACGCGTCTAGTGTGTATAGAGACCAAGGCTACCGGTGCGGTTTTTTACAAATACACAAGAAGAGGATTTTTTCTTCAACTTTTCAACTTTTTCAAGTACTAGAAGACGTCCCATACCGCTTTAAAGGTTTCCATTTACCAACTATCTACAAAGTGGACTAAACCTGTGTTGTTACATTAAACATTGCTGCAAATTCAAGGTAAAACCCTGTTGTGTCCACTGCCGCTGGCCTGACAGGCTCAGGCAATTACCGGCCCAGCTCAGCTTAACCAGCTTCCGTTGGTCTGACGGCTTCAGGCGCCTGCGTCACTAACCAGCGATCGACTACCTGGCTGGACACGTGGGACGCTGAGCAAGCGGGTCTGAAGTCTTGCTCCGCAAGTAACAAGTAAGTGGAGCATTGCCGATCAAGTGCGGTTACGATCTGTTAGAGGACACTTGAATACAGAGTTTTCCTTGTGGGAAATTACAACAAAGACGTTCCTGAACCTTTCTGGTTCCAACCACCCGGCAAATTGGCATTTAATGTCCTGGACATTCAAGCGGTCTAATTGAATATTTCTTGCAGCCTCACTCTAGCCATTTGGTCCTATTCTTAGGAGTACTCCAGTTATTTAGGTTTGTGCGTGAGCTCCTCACTCATATACCTATTTCACACATTTATTTATGTACGTATGCTGATATGCTGACACAAAGTTAGTTTGTTTTTGATTTAGTACATTAATAAAAATTTATGCAAAAATACTGTGAGCCAGCCTATATTACTATTAACAGTATGAAAGTAGCCTAACACAATATTATCAAAAGCTAGCCAACATCAGACAGGGAGAAAACAATGAAACCAGATAACAGACTCCACTCTGTCTCCCTAATTATGTACAGAGGATGGAGTCTGTTTACTGGTTTCATTGCTTCCCCCCTGTCTGATGTATTATGATGACCATCATGTGATAACAATGTTTAATGAATAAGTACCTGCACTACAGGGCATAATCTATAAACCACTGTCCCAGTAAAAGTTAAATGCACAAAGATAAAGATAACGGAATTTAAATACAATGCTACTTTATACTAGATCAAAACGGAATGCAATTTATGTCTGCCTAAACACAGCTTATACAAACATCAAAAAGCTGCAAACAACATAGCAAACATATGACTAAGTTTTAATGTATTATTTAAACACTCTAATTCAAAAGGGCACGGAATGGGCAGCACTCACCCAATATGCTGCACACACCATCTGGATGGAGAAATGCCCCCCCCAAAATGCTGCACACACCATCTGGATGAAGCAAAGCCCCCCAATATGCTGCACACACTCCCTGGATGAAGCAAAGCTCCCCAAAATGCTGCACACACTCCCTGGATGAAGCAAAGCCCCCCAAAATGCTGCACACACTCCCTGGAGGGAGAAATGCCCCCCAAAGTACTGCACACACGCCTGGATGGAGAAATGCCCCCCAAAATGCTGCACACACTCCCTGGATGAAGCAAAGCTCCCCAAAATGCTGCACACACTCCCTGGATGAAGCAAAGCCCCCCAAAATGCTGCACACACTCCCTGGAGGGAGAAATGCCCCCCAAAGTACTGCACACACGCCTGGATGGAGAAATGCCCCCCAAAATGCTGCACACACTCCCTGGATGAAGCAAAGCCCCCCAAAATGCTGCACACACTCCCTGGAGGGAGAAATGCCCCCCAAAGTACTGCACACACGCCTGGATGGAGAAATGCCCCCCAAAATGCTGCACACACTCCCTGGATGAAGCAAAGCCCCCCAAAATACTGCACACACCGCCTGGAGGGAGAAATGCCCCCCAAAATACTGCACACACCGCCTGGATGGAGGAATGCCCCCCAAAATACTGCACACACTCCCTGGATGAAGCAAAGCCCCCCAAAATACTGCACACACCGCCTGGGTGGAGAAATGCCCCCCAATATGCTGCACACACCGCCTGGATGGAGAAATGCCCCCAATATGCTGCACACACCGCCTGGATGGAGAAATGCCCCCAATATGCTGCACACACTCCCTGGATGGAGAAATGCCCCCCAATATGCTGCACACACCATCTGGATGAAGCAAAGCCCCCCAATATGCCGCACACACCATTTGGATGGAGAAATGCCCCCCAATATGCTGCACACACTCCCTGGAGGGAGAAATGCCCCCCAAAATACTGCACACACTGCCTGGATGGAGAAATGCCCCCCAATATGCTGCATACACCGCCTGGATGGAGAAATGCCCCCCCCCAATATGCTGCGCACACCGCCTGGATGGAGAAATGCCCCCCAATATGCTGCGCACACCGCCTGGATGGAGAAATGCCCCCCAATATGCTGCACACACCATCTGGATGAAGCAAAGCCCCCCAATATGCTGCACACACTCCCTGGATGAAGCAAAGCCCCCCAATATGCTGCACACACTCCCTGGAGGGAGAAATGCCCCCCAAAATACTGCACACACTCCCTGGATGAAGCAAAGCCCCCCAAAATACTGCACACACCGCCTGGATGGAGAAATGCCCCCCAATATGCTGCACACACCGCCTGGATGGAGAAATGCCCCCCAATATGCTGCACACACCGCCTGGATGGAGAAATGCCCCCCAATATGCTGCACACACCGCCTGGATGGAGAAATGCCCCCCAATATGCTGCACACACCATCTGGATGAAGCAAAGCCCCCCAATATGCTGCACACACCATTTGGATGGAGAAATGCCCCCCAATATGCTGCACACACCATCTGGATGAAGCAAAGCCCCCCAATATGCTGCACACACTCCCTGGATGAAGCAAAGCCCCCCAATATGCTGCACACACTCCCTGGAGGGAGAAATGCCCCCCAAAATACTGCACACACCGCCTGGATGGAGAAATGCCCCCCAATATGCTGCATACGCCGCCTGGATGGAGAAATGCCCCCCAATATGCTGCGCACACCGCCTGGATGGAGAAATGCCCCCCAATATGCTGCACACACTCCCTGGATGAAGAAATGCCCCCCAATATGCTGCACACACCATCTGGATGAAGCAAAGCCCCCCAATATGCTGCACACACTCCCTGGATGAAGCAAAGCCCCCCAATATGCTGCATACGCCGCCTGGATGGAGAAATGCCCGCCAATATGCTGCGCACACCGCCTGGATGGAGAAATGCCCCCCAATATGCTGCACACACTCCCTGGATGAAGCAAAGCCCCCCAATATGCTGCACACACACCGCCTGGATGGAGAAATGCCCCTCAATATGCTGCACACACTCCCTGGATGGAGAAATGCCCCCCAATATGCTGCACACACCATCTGGATGAATAAATGCCCCCCAATATGCTGCACACACCATCTGGATGAAGCAATGCCCCCCAATATTCTGCACACACCATTTGGATGGAGAAATGCCCCCCAATATGCTGCACACACCATCTGGATGAAGCAATGCCCCCCCCCCAATATGCTGCACACACCATTTGGATGGAGAAATGCCACCCAATATGCTGCACACACTCCCTGGATGAAGCAAAGCCCCCCAAAATACTGCACACACCGCCTGGATGGAGAAATGCCCCCCAACATGCTGCGCACACCGCCTGGAAGGAGAAGTGCCCCCCAATATGCTACACACCTAGTGGAGTACACAATGCCACCCCAAATATGCTGCATCCCCCTTCGAAGCATTGCCCCCCTAAATGCTGCACACAACACCTGAATTAAACATTGCCCCCCTAAATGCTACAACCAATTCCCTTCTAGGAGCAGGGAGAGACTGACCTGATCCTGCAAGAAGCCAGCCAGCAATTAATGTAATGCGCGCTGTGTAGTGATATATGTTAGAAAATCCACGCGTGCGCAGTGTCAGGGTAAGGAGATGTTTTGCATGTCGAAAGACTGTGAAATCTCCTTAACCCTGACGGCGCATGCGCGGCTGGGTGCACACGCGGCATTCTCGCGCGCACCCAGGAATCGGCGCGCACTGTATCATGAGTTCACTAAGTTCCTGGTCGCCCGTTGTACTGCGCAAGCGCGGAGGCGCACACCCCCCGACACACCCCCGGAAGTCACGTGGGGTAAGGTTTTCTTTCAAGGTAAGGTTTTTTCTCAGAACACCGGCATAGAGTTCCGTCGTCGGGGCTCTATGCTGGAAGAATCCTGATCAGGATTATCCCAATGCATTCTGAATGGAGAGAAATCCGTTCAGGATGCATCAGGATGTCTTCAGTTCCGGAACGGAACGTTTTTTGGCCGGAGAAAATACAGCAGCATGCTGCGCTTTTTGCTCCGGCCAAAAATCCTGAACACTTGCCGCAAGGCCGGATCCGGAATTAATGCCCATTGAAAGGCATTAATCCGTATCCGGCCTTAAGCTAAACGTCGTTTCGGCGCATTACCGCTTCCCACTACTACTATGGCAACCAGGACTTTAATAGCGTCCTGGCTGCCATAGTAACACTGAACGCATTTTGAAGACGGATCTGTCTTCAAATGCTTTCAGTTCACTTGCGTATTTACGGATCCGGCGGGCACCTCCGGCAAATGGAGTGCACGACGGATCCGGACAACGCAAGTGTGAAAGAGCCCTTAGCCAGTTCTACTTTACACCAGTTTAATAAATGACCCCATTAGTTGCTTGCGAATTGAGATAAAATCATAAAAAAACTGTGAGAAAAGGTGCAAATAAAAGTGAGCAGCACCAACCGGGGGGACACTCACAGTAATTTGAGCTTGTCACTACCTTTCCCTTACAGAGGGGGGAATATATCATTTTTGTACATATGAAAGTGTTGAATTTTGTCGCAAGTGACATTTTGCACCAAAAAATTTGACTTTTTGCACTCTTAGGCTACATGCATACGACCGTATGTGTTTTGCGGTCCATATGCCATCTGTTTTTTTTTTGCGGGTCCATTGTAACGATGCCTAAAACGGACAAGAATAGGAAAGGTTCTATTTTTTTTGCGGGGCTACGGAACAGACATACTGATGCGGACAGCACACAGCATTTTTTGCGGACCCATTGAAATGAATGGGTCCGCATCCTATCCGCAAGAAAAATGGAAAGGACATGGAAACAAAATACGTTCGTGAGCATGAGGCCTTAGAGCATCCTTGCCACTTTTACAAAAAGTGTGCAGGAGGAGGCAATCTACTTGCCAGGAAAATGGCACATATTAGACCGAAGTACATTTATTTACTTTTTGGCCCTCAAAATTCCTGATACCCCAGAATTACCACCTCTTAAAAATTCTGGCGCATAATACAGCGGTTTTCTATTAAGGACTTATGCACATGACCGCTAGGTGTTTTGCAGTCCGCAAATTGTGGATCCACAAAACACAGATGCTGGCTGTGTGCATTCCACATTTTCCGTAACAGAACGGCTGGCCCCTAATAGAACAGTCCTATTCTTGTCTGTAATGTGGATAGGACATGTTCTATTTTTGTGGATATATGGACATGGAATACACACACCGGGGGACATTTCTCAAAACTGGTGTAAAGGAAAACTGGCTTAGTTGCCCATAGCAACCAATCAGATTCCACCTTTCATCTTCCAAGGGAGCTCAGAAAAATGAAAGGTGGAATCTGATTGGTTGCTATGGGCAACTATGTCAGTTTTCATTTACACCAGTTTTGATAAATCTCCCCTAAAGTAATTTTTCGTTTTTTCTATCTTTGCAGCCTCATTGAAGTGAATGGTTCCACATACAGGCTGCAAAAAACAAACAAAAAAACCGGAAAAGACACAGAAAAAAATTACGTACGTGTACATGAGTCCTAAGACTGGTATTAGACAGTCTTCACACATTCCCTCAATAGGCCCCTTTCACACAAGCGAGTATTCCGCACAGGTGCAATGCGTGATGCGAACGCATTGCGCCCGCACGGAATCCGGACCTATTCATTTTAATGGGGCTGTGTACATGTGTGTTGGTTTTCACTCATCACTTGTGCGTTGCGTGAAAATTGCAGCATGTTCTATATTCTGCGATTTTTCACCCAGCGCTGGCCCCATAGAAGTGAATGTGGCTGCGTGAAAATCGCATCCGCAAGCAAGTGCGGATGCGATGTGTTTTTCACGAATGGTTGCTAAGAGATGTTGTTTGTATACATTCAGTTTTTTATCACATGCGTGCAAAACGCATCAAAACGCAGTGCACCTACGCGATTAAAGCTTAACTGAAAGCGATTGCAGGCAAAACTGAATGACTTTGCCTGCAAAATCACGCTTTTTTCACTGAACGCATTCGCAACGCATCCGGACCTAATCCGCACACGCTCGTCTGCAAGAGGCATAAAAGAGGAACACATATCTCCTGTGTAGACCCTCCTGTGGTTAAATAGAGGCTTTGGCTAATGAATCATTGTATTCAAAATTGTATAACAAAAAGTACTTAAAGGGACGGTGTCATATTTGCAGATTCCCTTCGATTAGATTATCAATACAATGCGTTATCAA
The DNA here is from genome assembly GCF_905171765.1 of Bufo bufo. Classification (NCBI taxonomy): domain Eukaryota; kingdom Metazoa; phylum Chordata; class Amphibia; order Anura; family Bufonidae; genus Bufo; species Bufo bufo. The sequence continues at coordinate 247,174,443 of NC_053389.1, read as the reverse complement.
CACTGGGGGGTAATTAGATCAATTCAGTGCTTCAGGACAAGCAAAATGAGCCCAGCCCCGTGAAAGGAAACGTTTGGGAGGCATCCTATTCAGCAAAATTAGGGATGTAACCATACAGGGTGCAGCGGTAGCAGTTGCACCTGGGCCTTGTACCCTAAGCACCTACTACGGGTGCGTGTTTTGAACGGATCCGCACCAATATCCACGTTACTTGCATATTTTGTTGTGGATTTCTACAAAAATTTGCATTGCAATGAATTAAAAATCTGCAGAAACCATTGACATGCTGTAGACTTGAAAATCCGCATGGCACAGATCCTATTTACTTTGCAGGTAGTCTAAGGGGAACTGCACACAGGTGCAGGTTTACTAACAGAAAATCTGCACAGATTTCTGTGCGTTTCTGCACCAAAAACCGCATGTTACTTGCAGTTTTTATTTTGGTGCAAATTTAAAGCAGTTTTGCTACAGGTCTCACCCTGTGAAATCAGCATAAAAGAACCGCACAGACAACGGTCGTGCTGCAGATTTCAAAATCCGCACAGCAGATCAATTTCTGCCCAGAAGGAAAAAGCAAAGTGAACATATTTGTCTAATCTCACACACTTTACATGCGTAAGGGTCCATTCACACGTCCGTAAGTGTTTTGCGGATCCGCAAAACACAGACACTGGCAATGTGCATTCCGCAATTGGAACGCACATCGCCGGTACTATAATAGAAAATGCCTAATCTTGTCCAAAATTGCGGACAAGAATAGGACATGTTAAATTTTTTTGCAGGAACGGAAGCACGGATGCGGAAGTGCGGATCCGCAAATGCGGATGCAGACAGCACATTCCGGCCTCATTGAAAATTAATGGGTCTGCCCCCGTTCCGCAAAATTGCTGAACGGACGCGGACCCATTTTGCAGACGTGTGAATGGACCCTAATACAGTACTAGTAATGATAAGGGTACCTGCACACGGGTACGGGTGAACATGCAGAAGATCCACACAAATTTCTGTGCATTTCTACTTCTAATTGTGGTTTTTAGTGCTGTTCTGCCGCAGTTATCACCCTTCGGTTGAATAGGGTGAAATCGGCAGCTAAAACCGCAAGCGTAATGGACCTGCAGCAGATCCACACGGCAGGTCAATTTCTGCGCAGAAAGAATCTGCAAAGTGTTCATGACATTTTTTTAACTTTATACACTTTGCTGGTACTATAGTACTGAAAATCCACACAGAAAAAAACATGCACAATCCACACAGTGTGAAGACACCCTAAAGCTATAGGCAGAATGCACCCTGTCCTCATTTACAGCAAATACAACCGAGCTGAGCGGACTGCAGACAACTGACACACCTCACACAAACTCCTGTCTCTCTCTGCCTGGGAAAAAACGACACTAACAGCCAAATTTTTGTGGGTGAAAGGTCGGTCACAGCTTTATTCTTATTCATTATTTTAGACTCAATCCTTTAAGAATAACCATCAACTATAAACTGCCCGGCCCAAAGCCGGTCCCCGGAGTCCGAGAAGCGCTATGCCACACCAAACATTGGTGCGCAAGTCCGCCTTCCCCTCCGTTGTAACTCTTGTAAATCCTCCGACCTCCTGCTGTGACTTAAATCAGATCTGAAAAGAAACATGCAAAAACATCGGAACAATAACCAAAGGGAGGGAGGGGGGGGGAAGCTTCCTTCCAGAGGTGCCGCAGACTAAGAGGCAAGACACAGGGATGACCCTCCTTTTTATTAACTCTAAGGGTGGTATCTTCACCCATTACCCCGCCCCCCCAGGGAGGGGGGGAGCGAACACCAACAACCAGCTATGTAGCTTTAGCAGGAAGACAGTGGGATTTTAACTCCCAAACTGCCAGGCAGTGTCTGCAGTCCGGCGCGCCTGCGTTATACACTGTGGCGCTAGTATGCGTGTTGGGGGGACAGTTCAGGTGAGATATGTAGATACAGTCAAGAAAAATCCATATATGATACCACCATTATGCAGTTTCCATAGAAACTCCTGGTAGCGGTCACAACCCTAGGACTGGGCAGGGCCCTTAGAAGTGCCTACAGCCATCCTTCCTTTGGCCCTTTTACATTGTTCGAATGATTTGACCAATTATCAGGACAAGTATTTTTACCAAAGTCCGCTCCCAATAATTCGTCCTGGTGCTGCCAGTTACCCAACAAACAAGCAAAACGCTCATATGTCAGGTCATCACATTAGGCGCCTAAAATCCTCATTTGTCAGCCACTAGAGATGAGCATACGGACTCATACAAATTAATTCATATCATCAATAAGAGTATTTCACTTCTGAGGGGCTGACCCTGCTGCTCAAGAAGCTCCACACTGCTGCTTGATTCACAGGAACGGACATCTTGCCTGGCCCTGACAATGTCACACCTGCGCTACTACTACTCTGAATAGCAGCGCAAGCGCAGAGGCTTGTTCATGCTCATGTGTAGCCAGCGGTGCACCACCAATGAGGCTCAGGCAGCACCAGATAGGGGCATGAAGGGGGCAGCGGAAGGGCCATGGGCAATAAGCGCTTTCATTGTCGCAAAGGGGTTAGGTTAAGAAATTGGCATTGGGGGGCGCCGTTTCAGTTTTTGCCTCATACAACAGAAAGGCTAGGTGCACCCCTGTGTGTAGTGGTACATGCACAGTCGCTTTTACTCCGAGCAGTGTTGCAGGCGCCCAGGGGGGAGCTTCCTGAGCAGCGGGGACAGCCCCTCGCAGGTGAAGAACTTATTGACGAGACGAATTGATGCATACAAATCGATTCATTCATCACATTGTCCTGCATGAACATGGACGTGCTGCCAACAGTATGCAAAGTGAATGGGGGATGAACAATCAAACGGCAATCATTCATCCCAATTTTTTTTATGAAGGGGCCTTTAAATGAGCGCCAATTGACTTGAATACCATTGACCAGTGATTATTAATGAGCCATGTAAAATGTCCCGTACCCATATTGTGGCTGTGTGCACTCCGTGCGGCAGATACGGTCCACGATCCGCAAGATAGGGATTGAAGTGAAGGGGTCCGCACCCGTGATGCGGAATACCCACGGAACGGCGCCCGTGTATTGTGGACACGGCAACGGGCAGCACACGTGTGCAGGAGGCCTAAGGGTAATTATGGTAATTCAGTTTTGCTGTGTTCTCCCTTTGCTGGAAGAAAACACACTATAAACATATGTCTGACGTTCCTGCCACAACAAACAAGACCAACGTGACCTGACCATAAAGCCCTTACGTGCCAGCACCAGACAATGCACTGACTGACACAAGGTGCAGTAGTGGCTCTGTGCCATAAGGGTTACACCATCATTCAGTTTATTGTACTGGCAGTCTGAGGAGGAACTAAGTGCGCGGTTCAGCTCGATTGATTTACATAAGCCACAGATAGTTTCTCAGCTTCATTATTCATTGACTTGTGTTGGGAAACCTGGAGAGGAGCTGCAGGTCTCATACTGGTGCCTCGCATCACCTGGATCTCCATAGTGCTCAGTCTCACTCTCCCCTGCAGCTAGAGACATGGCGAAGGAAAGAGACGGCGTGGATAACCCAACGTTTGAGGTCAGAGCACGTCAAAGATATATATACTTCTTATATGTAATAGCCTCCTGGTGTATTGGTTGCCACTAAGAGAGGCTGAGACTAAATGACATTGGTAATTCATTCATATGAAAGTTTGTTTTTGGGGAGAGGCAACACCTTTTTATAGAACCAAAGATTGGGGCAAATTTATCCAAATGGTGTAAAGGAAAACTGACTTAGTTGCCCATAGCAACCAATCAGATTTCACCTTTCATTTTTCAGAGCTCCTTTGGGAAATGAAAGATGGAATCTGGTTACTGTGGACAACTAAGTCAGTTCTACTTTAAAATAGTTTTGATAAATGCCCCTCATTGTCTTAGCCCTTACATACCATACCATTGTTTTTTTGTTTTTGTTTTGTTTTTTAATAGCGCTATATGGTGGAGTTTCTACATGCCCCTCTAATGCCCAGGCCCCTGTGATTGCACCTGGATCCAAACAGATACAATTATTTAGAATTTTCTCCCTCCATTGAGTATATTAGTAAGGCCTCATGCACACGACCGTTGTTTGCTTCCGCGCCCGTTCCGCCGATTTTAGCGTTTCAGGTGCGGACCCGTTCATTTCTATGGAGCCGTTGAAAATGCGGATAGTGCACCGTTTGCCATCCGCGTCCGTGATCCGTGGTTCCAGTCCGTCAAAAAAATATAACCTGTCCTATTATTTCCGTGGAAAACTGTTCGCGGACCCATTCAAGTCTGGGACCGCTAAAAAAAGCGGAGGCACACAAGATTGTCATCCGTGCGTCCGCATCCGTTTTATTCCTATCATTTGCATGGCAAACCTGTCTTAGACTTTTTTTTTACATTCCTTTATATCTGGTGGTCCTCCAAAAATAAAGGAAGACACACGGAAACGGATCACGGAACAACTGAACCCCATTTTGCGGAACGGAACACAACGGTCATGTGCATGAGGCCTATGTCTGGTGGTCCTCCAAAAATAAAGGAAGACACACGGAAAAACGGAAACCCATTTTGCGGAATGGAACACCACAACGGTCGTGTGCATGAGGCCTAAAGTCCATCTTTCTTTCCCTGGAAGGCACAGGGAGATTTGGAGGAGGAACCAATCCGATTCCACTTGAGGCTCCTGTTATCAAAACTGGTGCAAATGAAAGTCGAGAACTTCTTTTTTTTTTTTTTTTTCTTCTTTTTTTTCTTTATTTAAAATATCCCCATTGTTGAATAGCTGATAAAAAATCTCACCAGTATCGCACCGAGAGGTTCTAGAAAAGTTCCAAAATGGGTGTACTTGACGGTAGTCTGAATCCTATAGAACTTTGGCGCACCTTGCACTGTATTTATTACTGTGGTGCAAAGTAAAAAATATATTTGGCACAGCTTAGGATGTACTAGGTAGGATCTCTAGCATCTAGGGGCTTCAAACTGTTCAGGGCCTACCATGTACATGTATGGCACCATTCTATATGCAGTGTATGGCTATATATTGTGAGTGTGTTCAGTTTGGGAAACGTGCTCCGTGTGATGGCCACATTCCCAAACATTGTTCCTCTGTCTGAACTTACAGTATCCTAATGACTTATGATTAGAGATGATAGAATTTTTAATAATTTGAAATTCGTTCACGCTTCGTTTACTGGTAAAAGGTGATTTGCGTTATGGACTCTGTTACCACGGACCATAACGCAATTCTATGACGGAATGCATAACGGAATGCCTTTAGAGGCATTCCGTTATTCATTCCGTCATAATAGAAGTCTATGGACTGCAAAACAGATCTGTTATGCAGGGGAGGCCAGCAGCATGGGGGCTGCGAACCGTAGCTGTGCAGGCCGCAGGTTGTGCACCCCTGACCTAGACAATGTGGTAGGCTCTGTATGCTGGATGAGTGCAGCTTCTCTGGGTATTACAGTCATGTGAAAAAGTGTCTAAAACAAATGTGGTGTAAAGCCTTATTCACACGTCAGTGATTGTGAGCCAAAACCAGGACTGGAGCCTCCACAGACATAAGGTATAAGGCCTCATGCACATGACCGTGGTGTGTTTTGCGGTCCGCAAATCGCGGATCTGCAAAACACGGATGGTGTCCGTGCGCATTCCGCAATTTGCGGAACGGCACGGACAGCCTTTAATATAAATGCCTATTCTTGTCCGCCAAAACGGTGGCTTGGATGCAGACCAAAACAACGGCCGTGTACATGAGGCCTAAGAGAAAGATCTGCACCTGTTCTGTGTTTAGAGCTGCACCTAGTTTGGGCTCAAAATCACTGACCGAACACTGACTGTATAAATTAGGCCTCATGCACTCGACCGTTCCGTTTTTTGCAGTCTGCAAATTGCGGATCCGCAAAAAACGGAAGCCGTAGAAATTCCTATTCTTGTCCGCAAAACGGACAAGAATAGGACATGTTATATTTTTTTTGCGGGGCCATTGAATGGAGCAACTGATGCGGACAGCACACGGAGTGCTGTCCGCATCTTTTGCGGCCCCATTGCAGTGAATGGGTCCGCATCCGAGCCGCAAAAACTGTGGCATGGATGCGGCCCAAAACAACGGTCGTATGCATGAGGCCTAAGGCATCAGGCTTAACCCCTTCAACCACCGTGACCTACCCATATGTCACAGTGGCTAAGGGCTTGTATGGAGCAGGCTGCTGCGCTGAGCCCACTCCATACATGGCCGCAATGACAGGGAACAGCAATCCCGCCAAACCCAGTCATTTAACCCCTCAGATTCCGCGTTAAACGGCAATCGCAACATCTGTGAGGTTAGGCAGAGGGATGCGGCTCCCTCTGCTTTCCGATCAGAGCCCCCAAAGTGAAATCACGGGGCTCCGATCGGTTACCATGAAAGCCTGGAGCCTGCTGAAGCTTCCCAGGCCTGCCATGGTAAGCTTCCTGCTAAGCTGTGCATGAGGCACAGCTCAGCAGGCAGGGCGTCAGAATGCCATTCACCTTAACCCTAATAGATCTCTAATAGGGTGAATTTGAAAAGGGATCAAAAGAAGCCTCCTAAGGGTGCTAAAAGTTACTGTTAGGCCTCTTTCACACGGGCGTTGCGGGAAAATGTGCGGGTACGTTACGGGAACACCCGTGATTTTACCGCGCGAGTGCAAAACATTGTAATGCATTTTACTCGCGTGAGAAAAATCGCCCATGTTTGGAACCCAAACCTGAACTTCTTCACAGAAGTTCGGGCTTGGGATCGGTGTTCTGTAGATTGTATTATTTTCCCTTATAACATGGTTATAAGGGGAAATAATAGCATTCTGAATACAGAATGCATAGTACAATAGCGCTGGAGGGGTTAAAAAAAATAAAAAAATAATTTAACTCCCCTTAATCCACTTGCTGGCGCTGGTGGCATCTCATCTGTCTCCTTCTTTGCTGAACAGGACCTGTGGTGACGTCACTCCGGTCATCACATGACCCATCACCATGATAAAAGATCATGTGATGGATCATGTGATGACCAGAGTGACGTCACCACAGGTCCTGGAATGAATGTTCACCACAGGTCCTGTTCAGCAAAGAAGGAGACAGACGAGATGCCGGCAGCGCGAGCAAGTGGATTAAGGTGAGTTAAATTTTTTTTATTTTTTTTTTAACCCCTCCAGCGCTATTTTACTATGCATTCTGTATTCAGAATGCTATTATTTTCCCTTTATAACCATGTTATAAGGGTGAATAATAATAATGATCGGGTCTCCATCCCGATCGTCTCCTAGCAACCGTGCGTGAAAATCGCACCGCATCCGCACTTGCTTGCGATTTTCACGCATACCCGATTCACTTCTATGGGGCCTGCGTTGCGTGAAAAACGCAGAATATAGAGCATGCTGCGATTTTCACGCAACGCACAAGTGATGCGTGAAAATCGGCGCTCATGTGAACAGCCCCATAGAATTGAATGGGTCAGTATTCAGTGCGGGTGCAATGCATTCACCTTAAAGTAAAAAAACTGTTGAAATCACCCCTTTCCCAAATTTACATATATCTATGTTTTATTGTTTATATATTTATATAACAGGTATAGCCGTGTCTGAAAATGTCTCAACCATTAAAATAATTTTTCCTGTGCAGTGTACAGTCGTGGCCAAAAGTTTGAGAATTACACAAATATTAGTTTTCACAAAGTTTGCTGCTAAACTGCTTTTAGATCTTTGTTTCAGTTGTTTCTGTGATGTAGTGAAATATAATTGCACGCACTTCATACGTTTCAAAGGCTTTTATCGACAATTACATGACATTTATGCAAAGAGTCAGTATTTGCAGTGTTGGCCCTTCTTTTTCAGGACCTCTGCAATTCGACTGGGCATGCTCTCAATCAACTTCTGGGCCAATTCCTGACTGATAGCAACCCATTCTTTCATAATCACTTCTTGGAGTTTGTCAGAATTAGTAGGTTTTTGTTTGTCCACCTGCCTCTTGAGGATTGACCACAAGTTCTCAATGGGATTAAGATCTGGGGAGTTTCCAGGCCATGGACCCAAAATGTAAACGTTTTGGTCCCCGAGCCACTTAGTTATCACTTTTTCCTTATGGCACGGTGCTCCATCGTGCTGGAAAATGCATTGTTCTTCACCAAACTGTTGTTGGATTGTTGGAAGAAGTTGCTGTTGGAGGGTGTTTTGGTACCATTCTTTATTCATGGCTGTGTTTTTGGGCAAAATTGTGAGTGAGCCCACTCCCTTGAATGAGAAACAACCCCACACATGAATGGTCTCAGGATGCTTTACTGTTGGCATGACACAGGACTGATGGTAGCTCTCACCTTTTCTTCTCCGGACAAGCCTTTTTCCAGATGCTCCAAACAATCGGAAAGAGAGAGAATATGACTTTGCCCCAGTCCTCAGCAGTCCATTCACCATACTTTCTGCAGGAGATCAATCTGTCCCTAATGTTTTTCTTGGAGAGAAGTGGCTTCTTTGCTGCCCTTCTTGACACCAGGCCATCTTCCAAAAGTCTTCGCCTCACTGTGCGTGCAGATGCGCTCACACCTGCCTGCTGCCATTCCTGAGCAAGCTCTGCACTGGTGGCACTCCGATCCCGCAGCTGAATCCTCTTTAGGAGACGATCCTGGCGCTTGCTGGACTTTCTTGGACGCCCTGAAGCCTTCTTAACAAGAGTTGAATCTCTTTCCTTGAAGTTCTTGATGATCCTATAAATTGTTGATTGAGGTGCAATTTTAGTAGCCACAATATCCTTGCCTGTGAAGCCATTTTTATGCAACGCAATGATGGCTGCACGCGTTTCTTTGCAGGTCACCATGGTTAACAATGGAAGAACAATGATTTCAAGCATCACCCTCCTTTTAACATGTCAAGTCTGCCATTTTAACCCAATCAGCCTGACATAATGATCTCCAGCCTTGTGCTCGTCAACATTCTCACCTGAGTTAACAAGACGATTACTGAAATGATCTCAGCAGGTCCTTTAATGACAGCAATGAAATGCAGTGGAAAGTTTTTTTTGGGATTAAGTTAATTTTCATGGCAAAGAAGGACTATGCAATTCATCTGATCACTCTTCATAACATTCTGGTGTATATGGAAATTGCTATTATAAAAACTTAAGCAGCAACTTTTCCAATTTCCAATATTTATGTAATTCTCAAAACTTTTGGCCACGACTGTACACCGTAGTGGAAAATAAAAATAAAAACGTGCCATTCACCATTTTAGGTCACCTTATGCCCCCCTGAAAATTGAAGAACTGAGCAAAAGTTGTATGCACCCCAAAAATGGTACCAATAAAACCTACAGGTCATCCCGCAAAAGACAAGCCTTCATACAGCTCTATGGACATAAATATAAAAAAGTTATTGCTGTCAGAAAATGGCAATGCAAAGAAAATTATTATTATTTTTTAAACCTTTTATTTTTTTTAAAGTAGGAAAAAATATATATATACAAGTTTGGTATCGCCATAATCGTATTGAGCTGCAGAATAAGGATGTCATGTCCTTTTTAGAGTGCAGTGAACACCGTAATATCAAAACCTAAAACACCTTAGCGGAATTGAGTTGTCACCGCCTGCTATTTGCAGAAGCGACGCGGTTGCCGGGGAGGGAGGTAAATACATTGTGTATGAGGGGTCTGGGCATAAGAGGGGGCATTTCAGGGTTGGATAACCCTTTTAATAATATATGTGGCATTGGGAGGTGTAGTCCAGAGGCTGAGGGAAAGATCACAGCAGGTCTCACTCCTGAGACCCGCTGCGATCGGGCGGCATTCATTCACTATTCTCCGCTACACTGTACAGACAGCTGATCTCTGTCACAATTCATAATCCCCGTCGGGTGCTCTCATTGGTCAGTACCTATTCACCAATCACAGCTCCTGGCGGGATTATGAATTGTGACAGTGCAGAGATCCGAGACAGTGAATGAATGCCGCTGGCTTATACAGTTAATCAGTTCTGATTGCAGTGGGTCTCAGAAGTAAGACCTGCTGCGATCTGTTCCTCAGCCCCTGGACTACAACTCCCACCATGTAAGAGTCTCTTGCATGCTGGGAGTTGTAGTACTTTTGTCCAAAAGATTAAAAAAGTTTTTTGTGTCCCTAACCTCTTGTACTATAACTCCCGTCATGAAACAGAGTCTGTTGCATGATGGGAGTTGTAATACTTCAAAAATATTAAATATAAATATATATATATATATATATATATATATATATATATATATATATATATATATATTATATTCATACTCTTAGGTCCTTTGGGGAAAAAACTGCCAAATGAGCCAAAAAATGCAATTTCCACACAAAGGCAAAAATGCCAGAAAATACGCCAAAATGCAGGGGAAAACTGTGGCAGCTTTTCTGGCGTTTTTTCCAAGACAAAAAATTCAGTGGAGTCCTAGTAGTTTTCAATGTATGTGCTACTTCAGAGGATTGTTTACTATGATTACTATAAAGTAAGCTCATGACTCTATAGCCAATGAGTGGCGGTTGCTTTCAACAGCTGGCACTCATTTTTAGGGTACGTTCACACATAGTAATATGCTGCTATAAATCCACAGCATATGCTACTCGATAATTTTCCATATATTACACTGAATGTAAATAATTAAACTAAAAAATAACTTTTTTTTTTCCATCAGATGCCCAGGAAGCCAGCCTGTGAATATGATGACATTATAAATGTCATCTGTGCTTCAAGGGAAAAAATTATTATAGGACATGCAATAGTATTCCCTTCTGAAAAAGTATGGGTAGACTTGTGTCAAAAATTAAACAACAAAATTTCCCCAAAAAACCTTTACACGTTTGTAAAGACAAACCGACACAATGTATGGCAAGCCCTTGGTCTGTACAAAGATGTCACAAACATCCCAAAACAACCTTCCAACATTGACAGCTCAGAAGGAACAGAGAGTCCTTCATCCGTTCAGTGCTATAACATTCAGTTTGAGTTAAGTCTTTCTTTTCAGAGCTGGATCAAAATTTGGCCTGAAAAAGTCATTTACAATGACCAATCTATGTATGCTAATAAAAGAGAATACACAGTATTAAAACCTGGTGCATGGACTCGCATATTGAATGAGGAGATCTGGAAAAATATCAAGTCATCGTGCACACTTAAATTCAGGAGGACAAAGGTTTATCCAAATGTTGTATCTCCCTACATAGATATAATAGGGTGCTGCACAGAGTGCGTTGCACAACTATCCATCTATACGTGTATCCATACATCTCCTGAAATACAGTGTTCCTCAGGTTGGAAGCATACACAACATTGGTCTGGATAAGTTTTTTTTTCCATTACTGGACCCCATATCAGTTGCAAGTGTACCAAATGAAGTCAAAGAACTTGGGTTCCTATGTAAGTTTTGATGCAACAGGTTCAGTAGTGAGAAAACTAAAAAGACCTGTTGGCATTTCTGGACACATCTTTTTGTACCAAGGGTTTTGTGTTCATGTGGAGATCATATCCCAGTAGTACAGATGCTTTCTGAGAGCCATACTATTAATTCCATAGCACAATGGCTGACAGAATGGAAACAAGCAGGTGCTACTGTTCCAAAGGAAGCAGTCTGTGATTTCTTCCTCACTTTGCTTGCAGCTCTAGTTAAGGCTTTCACCCCTTACTCAGACTTGAAGACATATATAAATGAGTGTTGACTAGGAATGTCGCATCAAACCTACCACCATGCTTTATTAGAATTGATGTTGCACACTATATCAAGCTTATTAGCCGATGGGAATGTCTGAGACAAGCTGGAAACAGAGTAAAGGAATTCTATCTCAGAGCAATGGCACAAATTCTACAGTCTACTTCACTTGATGCCAGAGAACTCATTCATTCAATTTCAGTTCTTGCTTTTGGTGAATCAGAAGGAAATGATGACAGAGGTACACCAGTTGTATCCGAGACATGCAAAGCTCAACTGAAGAGACGTATTGCAGAGGGATGTGTTTTACCCACTGTCACTGAAGATTACTATTTCGTAGAGATGAAAGAGCAGGAGGATAAGCCTATTAAACCATGCCGAACAGACCTGAAAATATGGGCAACAGAAATTTGTGAAAGGAGTAAGATGCTTGGAGGGGGGGGGGTGAGGAAGCAGAAGAGCAGTGCTCCGTCAGAATCCTGTATAAAACCCTGCTAACACTCAGCAAAATTGGGGTGATTTGAGCCCCCACTAGAACCAACAGGTCCCCTGAACATTAGGGACGTACCTCACCAACCTAGGTGCCGCGGATCCTGTGAAATCCTGAAGACGCTGACGGCGCAGGAGAGGGAGCAAGACGGCGCTGAGAAGGGAGAGAGGAACGGCGGTGTGACAGGCCGCAGTGGAGCGCTGAGAACACACTGCAGGAGCGGTTTCTCTCCAGTGGCACTACCGAAGGCTGCTGCCGGGGACTGCTGGTCACACGCGATCTGCGGCTGGAGCGGAAAGGGAGTCGAGTGACGTGCGCCATCTTTAATGTGGAGGTAGTGCGCTGAAGAACTCCCCCCTGGTATGGTAGACTGAGTGTGGCTGAGGGCCAGAGTGTGAGAACTTCTCTCCCCTACTAAGGTCGCTAGTGTGAGACTTACTGTGGTCTTCTGACTAGTAGGTCTTCCCTCTGGATGTTATAGTGGCTGCTGGGGGACCCTCTTGAAGCCTGCAGTGTTATTTAGTGGTGGGGCTCACACACCTATCTCCCTGTACAGTACAATAATTAATAGCAGTCTGACTGGCTGATACTTAGCTGTTCTACTTGATCCAGAAAGTCCTATCTGCTATACTGCAGGTGTGACACACTTAAGCCGGCCATTCAAGTGTCTGTGGACTGTTTCTATGGGCCGCAAAACCTCTTCTTTGGCTCCATCAACTGTTAAACAATACATGGATGCCATGAGCCAGACTGAGCAAGAAAGTGAGGGGTCTCATATCCCTGTTGCCTTTGCTGAAGCTTCTCAAATTATGAAAGCTATAGCAGCTTGTCAAGCTGCTCTCGCATCAAAAATAGATCATCTCCAGTCTGATCTTAGCTGTTTACGACACGACTTTGACAAAATACGCGAGAGAACGTCTGCAGTGGAGCAAAGAGTAAGCGACGTGGAAGATGCGTCTAGAATGGTTGGAAATGACACCAGGCAGCTGTTACAACAGGTCCAGATGCTACAAGCTAGAGCGGAAGACGCTGAAAATCATAGCATGCGTAATAATATTCATATCCGGGGCCTGACGGAGTGAGCGGAGGGGTCTACCCCAGAAATATTCGCGGAAGAACTTATAAAAGAGGTGTTGCATCCTACTACTCTCTCCAATTGCTTTGTTGTAGAGAGGGCACATCGGGCCCCTACTAGGCCTCTACCGCCGGGATCCCCGGCAAGACCTTTCATTATGAGAATCCTGAATTACAGAGATAGAGACGCTATTTTGCTGGCTGCCAGGCAGAAGGGTAACATCACCTATGAAAATGTCTGCTTGTCATTTTACCCGGACTTTACTGCGGAGGTTCAGAAGAAAAGGAAGCAATTTACTGAGGTCCGAGCACGGCTGAGAGAGAAGAATGTGAAATATGCAATGATTTACCCTTCCCGTCTGCGGGTACAGGATGGAGAAACTGTCTGTTTCTTTAATACTCCTGAAGAAGCAACAGATTGGATCGACAGGAATCTAAATGCAAGGCCCCATCGCTGACGGACTGTATTCTAGCGGTGACAATTAAAAGAGCTAATAATTGCCTAAATATTAGATTGCATTACTGACGGGAATGTTATGCAGGGGGTGGGAATGTTAGGCTTCACTGTTTTACTGTTATTCCTGTTATAATCCCTAATCTTTTGGTTCTGTCTCTTAATAGGTTTTAACCCTATATATGTTTGCTGGGTGATAGTACCCTGAATAGGCACACACTGTAATAGGAGAAATTGTTTATTTGCCTTTTCTCACTGACATACCTATATGGTATACATGTTCATTTAGAGGGTTAGAGTAGTGCTATCCTACCCGACAGGTTGTAAGTTAAGGGATTCAGGCTCAACCATGTTAGGAAGGATTGGGCAGGGTGGGTTGGGAAGGACTGGGCGAGGTGGTTGGGGAAGGGCGTTTGTATGGGAATTATCTTTGATATGGTATGTGTGTGTGTGTGATTGTACCTTCATCGGACCAAGATATTGGGTATCTCTTTACTGGCGGCTAAAATGGCGTTAATTAAGCTAGTTTCCTGGAACATTAGGGGTCTTAATAATAAGATAAAAAGGTCTTTGGATTATACTTCTTTAGATAATTAAAAACTAGATATAGTGTTATTGCAAGAAACGCACCTTCAAGGTCAGAAAATGCTCGCTTTGCGACGTCCTTGGGTGGGGTCCACGTATCATGCAGTATACTCAAATAATGCTAGAGGAGTGTCTGTTTTAGTTTCTAAGAGTCTCCCGTTTCAGATACTTTCAGTGCACTTAGATCCTCATGGTAGATATGTGATTTTACATGCCAGTGTCAGAGGGTTGCAATATTTCATCGTTTGTCTCTATATTCCTCTGCCATTCCGCAGAGAAGTCCTAGACTTGATTATAGCTAAGATGGCAATGTTTCCAGCAACGCCCTGCATTATTATGGGTGACTACAATGTCACTTTAGATCCAGTACGAGACAGATTGATTCCCCAGGCCTTTCACAACAATACGCTTTCGCGTTGGGCTGATGCCCATGGTCTCATAGAGACGTGGCGTTATTTTTATCCCACAGATACACAATTCTCGTGTTACTCAGCTTCCACTGGCTCATTGTCACGTATAGACTTGGCCTTTGTTAGCAGGGACCTATCTCCTTATATCAGGTCTAGTCATTATCTGCGAGAGGTGTTTCGGATCTTGCCCCCCTCCTTCTGATTCTGTCTCAGCCGTTGGCTTCAGCCGATAAGCAATGGCGGTTAAATCCCATGTGGCTAGAGGTCTTGCCGGTGGTGAGTGATAGCCTAGATGTTATGGGAAACTACTGGATAGAAAATAAAGGATCTACTAATCCTTTGGTAGAATGGGATGCTTTCAAGTCAGTAATGAGGGGGCATTGATTGCTGCAATAGCAACTCAAAGAAAGAAATTTAATATTAAGCGGTCGAAACTGGAGATGGAACTAGCAGATAGTGAGAGGTTGTTTCTACTAGATCCGTGTAGTGAGAAGCAAAATATGTGGCTGGATGCACAACGTAGGTTCAATCTACATTTGACTGAGTACACTCGGAAGAAACTCTTGAATCAGAGACAAACCATTTTTTCAGATGGTGATAAGTGTGGTAGAGCTTTGGCATATCTAGCTCGATCTGAGACCCAGCAAACGGTAGTGGCAAGAGTGCTGAATTATCAGGGTGTGTTGTTGAGGGAGCCTAAAGATGTCTGCCGTCAGTTTTCCTCCTACTATGCGAACTTGAACGCTTCCAAAACCACATGCTCTCCGGGAGAGATTACCAAGTTTCTAGCAGGTATTAACGTTCCCTTACTTTCTAGTGATGACAGGGGAGCCCTGGCGGCAGACATATCGGATTCTGAAATTGAAGTAGCCATCAACTCCTTAGCAACCAAAAAAAACCCGGGCCCAGATGGATTTCCAGCTGAATGGTATAAGCGTTTTTCTAAGGACCTTGTTACTAGAATGGGGAAGTTGTTGAGATATGTGTTGGAACAAGATTCACTACCTCCATCTTTTTCGGAGGCAATAATTGTAGTAATTCATAAGCAGGGGAAACCATGTGATCAATGTAGCTCCTATCGGCCTATCTCGCTTCTGAATCTTGATGTCAAAATCTTTGCGAAGGTACTGGCATTGAGATTGAGGGAGGTAATTCTCTCCTTGGTTCGGGTAGATCAGTCGGGTTTCATGCCAGGGAAGACTACCGATATTAACTTAAGGCGTTTGTTCACTAATTTTCAGGTCAATCATGATAATCGAGGTATGAGGGTTCTTGCCTCCTTGGACAATGAAAAGGCTTTCGATTCAGTAGAGTGGGACTTTATGTGGGCAGTGTTGGATCGATTGGGTTTCCCTGCAAATTTTTTGTGATTGGCTACAGATGCTATATAGATCCCCAATGGCGAGAGTCAGTGTAAATGGGTATACATCGGATTCCTTCTCCTTAGGTAGGGGTACTAGACAGGGCTGCCCTCTCTCCTCCTTATTATTTGCATTAATAATGGAACCTTTAATTGATACTCCTTTCATCTAACTCAGGTCTAGAAGGCTGGGAGATAGCCGGGATTACAGAAAAGCTTTCGTTATATGCTGATGACATGTTGGTATACCTAGCTGATCCAGGGAAGTCCTTAGATACCCTTTTAAATGTAGTGGATTGTTTTGGTAGCTTCTCGGGTCTTCGCGTGAATTGGGCCAAATCCAAGTCTTTGCTTAATTGATTGGTTTGATCCAATTCACATTTTATTGAACACTAAGATTCAAATTGTGGAGCAATTTACATATTTGGCTACTTTCAGACTAGCGTTCAGAGAGGATCCGTCCGGTGTCTGCACAGACGGATCCTCTCCTATAATGCAGACGTTTGGATCCGTTCAGAACGGATCCGTCTGCATTATAGTTTAGAAAAAATTCTAAGTCTGAAAGTTGTTCAGACGGATCCGTCCAGACTTTACATTGAAAGTCAATGGGGGACGGATCCGTTTGAAAATTTAGCCATATTGTGTCAACTTCAAACGGATCCGTCCCCATTGACTTACATTGTAAGTCTAGACGGATCCGTTTGCCTCCGCACAGCCAGGCGGACACCCGAACGCTGCAAGCAGTGTTCGGGTGTCTGCCTGCTGAGCGGAGCGGAGGCTGAACGCTGCCAGACTGATGCATTCTGAGCGGATCTGCATCCACTCAGAATGCATTGGTAGCTGGACGGATGCGTTCGGGGACGCTTGTGAGACCCTTCAAACGGAGCTCACAAGTGGAGCCCCGACGCTAGTGTGAAAGTAGCCTTTGGGGATAGTTATCCACAGAGGTGGCAAAGTTCTACGACCTAAATGTTGTTCCTACAATGCAGTACATTACCCAAAAATTAGAAGCATGGGAAAACTTACAGTTAAATCTCATTGGGCGTATCAATATTCTAAAAATGATTCTTCTCCCAAAATTGCTATACCTATATAGGGCTGCTCCAATACTGCTTCCCAGGAAACACTTTACTACCATACAGTGGGGGAAATAATTATTTGACCCCTCACTGATTTTGTAAGTTTGTCCAATGACAAAGAAATGAAAAGTCTCAGAACAGTATCATTTTAATGGTAGGTTTATTGTAACAGTGGCAGATAGCACATCAAAAGGAAAATCGAAAAAATAACTTTAAATAAAAGATAGCAACTGATTTGCATTTCATTGAGTGAAATAAGTATTTGAACCCCTACCAACCATTAAGAGTTCTGGCTCCCACAGAGTGGTTAGACACTTCTACTCAATTAGTCACCCTCATTAAGGACACCTGTCTTAACTAGTCACCTGTATAAAAGACACCTGTCCACAGAATCAATCAATCAAGCAGACTCCAAACTCTCCAACATGGGAAAGACCAAAGAGCTGTCCAAGGATGTCAGAGACAAAATTGTAGACCTGCACAAGGCTGGAATGGGCTACAAAACCATTAGCAAGAAGCTGGGAGAGAAGGTGACAACTGTTGGTGCGATTGTTCGAAAATGGAAGGAGCACAAAATGACCATCAATCGACCTCGCTCTGGGGCTCCACGCAAGATCTCACCTCGTGGGGTGTCAATGGTTCTGAGAAAGGTGAAAAAGCATCCTAGAACTACACGGGAGGAGTTAGTTAATGACCTCAAATTAGCAGGGACTACAGTCACCAAGAAAACCATTGGAAACACATTACACCGCAATGGATTAAAATCCTGCAGGGCTCGCAAGGTCCCCCTGCTCAGGAAGGCACATGTGCAGGCCCGTCTGAAGTTTGCCAATGAACACCTGAATGATTCAGAGAGTGACTGGGAGAAGGTGCTGTGGTCTGATGAGACCAAAATAGAGCTCTTTGGCATTAACTCAACTCGCTGTGTTTGGAGGAAGAAAAATGCTGCCTATGACCCCCAAAACACCGTCCCCACCGTCAAGCATGGGGGTGGAAACATTTTGCTTTGGGGGTGTTTTTCTGCTAAGGGCACAGGACAACTTATTCGCATAAACGGGAAAATGGACGGAGCCATGTATCGTGAAATCCTGAGCGACAACCTCCTTCCCTCTGCCAGGAAACTGAAAATGGGTCGTGGATGGGTGTTCCAGCACGACAATGACCCAAAACATACAGCAAAGGCAACAAAGGAGTGGCTCAAGAAGAAGCACATTAAGGTCATGGAGTGGCCTAGTCAGTCTCCGGACCTTAATCCAATCGAAAACCTATGGAGGGAGCTCAAGCTCAGAGTTGCACAGAGACAGCCTCGAAACCTTAGGGATTTAGAGATGATCTGCAAAGAGGAGTGGACCAACATTCCTCCTAAAATGTGCGCAAACTTGGTCATCAATTACAAGAAACGTTTGACCTCTGTGCTTGCAAACAAGGGTTTTTCCACCAAGTATTAAGTCTTTTTTTGTTAGAGGGTTCAAATACTTATTTCACTCAATGAAATGCAAATCAGTTGCTATCTTTTATTTAAAGTTATTTTTTCGATTTTCCTTTTGATGTGCTATCTGCCACTGTTACAATAAACCTACCATTGAAATGATACTGTTCTGAGACTTTTCATTTCTTTGTCATTGGACAAACTTACAAAATCAGTGAGGGGTCAAATAATTATTTCCCCCACTGTAGATAGAGCAATCACTCCTTTTCTATGGAACAAATCCTCTCCCAGAATTGCGAAACTCACCCTTCAGGCATCTTACTTGCAGGGGGGGCTTTGCTTTGCCCAATCTGTACATGTATTATGTAGCTGTGCAGCTGAGTTATGTGGCGTGGTGGGTAATCTGGCGGTAGTGTTGGAGGCAGCGTTGATGTGGTCCTATGAGGCGCTTACGAATTCGGCATATAGGAAAGGGGCTGGTTCTGCAGAATACTATACCCAATCGATGGCTGCGGCAGTGACGATTTGGGTTAAATGGAGTCGGATGCGTAATTCCGGTGAGAATAGTGTTACTTGGTCACCATATTTGTCATTGTGGAGGAATAGAGGGTTACCGGAATTGTTCTCATTAACGGAATTAGAATTTTGGCCCCAAAAAGGGGTGCGTTGTCTCACCCAACTGTATGATAGGGGTCTGCCCCAACATGGTTTGTACAGATACTTTCAGCTTAGACATGCCTGTCATGCCCAGTTTGGTAGAGAACCATTAAAACTGGAGTGTGGACCTGTAGAAGCAGTGGTCAGGAGGGTTCCTTTGGTCAAACCGTTGTCGGCTCTCTATGCCTCGCTAATGACGTTACAGGATTCTCCCCTTGATAACTCATTTGTCAAGTGGAGAAGAGATGTCGAAAAATCTAGAAGATGTACATATTAAAGAATTTAGCCATACATGGAGATCCACAGTGGTAAGCGCTAGAGAGCAATTGATTCAAGCTAAGTGGCTTCATAGGATATACTATACCCCTGAGAGATTATTCAAAATGGCTAAATTATCAGATCCTAAGTGTACGCGATGTGGATATGAGAAGGGCTACCTAATACATATGATTTGGCAATGTCCGGTCATTTATAGCTTCTGGGAAGAAGTTCACGCTTACATTAATGATAAATTGGGTTTTTCCAATGTCTGTACTGCGCTGAAGAGTTTGCTGGGGATAGCTAATGAGGCTGTTCCCACCAAATTCAATAGGAAATTATACTGAATACTCTTGTTCTAGGCCAGGAAGACCATCCTCCTGAATTGGAAACCCCCTAAGAGTCCTACTGTGCAACAATGGATACAACTAGTTAATACTGATCTTGTGCTATATAAGTTTGTATATGAGCATCGAGGAAACCCCAACCGGTTCATGAAGATATGGGATCCTTGGATTGAAGCCCAAACGCTGATACCCTAGGAGGGGGTGGTGTTTTGTATCCGGCCGATGAGGGTATTGTTTGAATGTGTGTATGCAGTACTCTCTATTATTCCATGACATAATATATTGGGTGCTATTCATACTATTAAATTACTTTTCGCTTCTGACCTGAGCAAGGGCTAAAGGAAACTGCTATGATCGATCCCATGAGAATTAATGTACTGGACTTATTTGGAGTTTGGTTGCAAATGGAGTGTTTGTATGCTTTTTGTTAAACTTTAAGGCCTCATGCACACGACCGTTGTGTGCATCCGTGGCCGTTGTGCCGTTCTCCATTTTTTTTCGCGGACCCATTGACTTTCAATGGGTCCGTGGAAAAATCTGAAAATGCACCGTTTTGCAGCCGAGACCATGATCCGTGTATCCTGTCCGTCAAAAAAATATGACCTGTCCTATTTTTTGGACGGACAACGGTTCACGGACCCATTCAAATCAATGAGTCCGTGAAAGAACACGGATGCACACAAGATTGGCATCCGTGTCCGTGATCCGTGGCCGTAGGTTACTTTCATACAGACGGATCCGAAGATCCGTCTGCATAAAAGCTTTTTCAGAGATGAGTTTTCACTTCGTGAAAACTCAGATCCGACAGTATATTCTAACACAGAGGCGTTCCCATGGTGATGGGGACACTTCAGGTTAGAATATACTAAAATAACTGTGTACATGACTGCCCCCTGCTGCCTGGCAGGTGCTGCCAGGCAGCAGGGGGCAGCCCCCCCCTGTAGTTAACACATTGATGGCCAGTGCGGCCGCCCCCCCCCCCTCCTTCCCCTGTAGTTAACTCATTGGTGGCCAGTGGGCCCCCCTCCCTCCCCTGTAGTTAACTCGTTGGTGGCCAGTGGGCCCCCCTCCCTCCCCTGTATTTAACTCTTTGTTGTCCGGTGCGGCTGGCCCCCCCTCCCTCCCCTGTAGTTAACTCTTTGTTGTCCAGTGCGGCCGGCCCCCCTCCCTCCCCTGTAGTTAACTCGTTGGTGGCCAGTGCGGCTGGCCCCCCCTCCCTCCCCTGTAGTTAACTCTTTGTTGTCCAGTGCGGCCGGCTTCCCCTCCCTCCCCTATAGTTAACTCGTTGGTGGCCAGTGGGCCCTCTCCCCTCCCTCCCAATTAAAATCTCCCCCCCCCCTATCATTGGTGGCAGCGGAGAGTACCGATCGGAGTCCCAGTTTAATTGCTGGGGCTCCGATCGGTAACCATGGCAACCAGGACGCTACTGCAGTCCCGGTTGCCATGGTTACTTAGCAATTTGTAGAAGCATTATACTTACCTGCGAGCTGCGATGTCTGCGTCCGGCCGGGAGCTCCTCCTACTGGTAAGTGACAGGTCATTAAGCAATGCGCCGCACAGACCTGTCACTTACCAGTAGGAGGAGCTCCCGGCCGGACACAGACATCGCAGCTCGCAGGTAAGTATAATGCTTCTGCAAATTGCTAAGTAACCATGGCAACCAGGACTGCAGTAGCGTCCTGGTTGCCATGGTTACCGATCGGAGCCCCAGCGATTAAACTGGGACTCCGATCGGTACTCTCCGCTGCCACCAATGATAGGGAGGGAGATTTTAATTAGGAGGGGGAGGGGGGAGGGCCCACTGGCCACCAATGAGTTAACTACAGGGGAAGGACGGGGGGCCGGCCGCACTGGACAACAAAGGGTTAACTACAGGGGAGGGAGGGGGGCCCACTGGCCACCAATGAGTTAACTACAAGGGAGGGAGGGGGGGCCGGCCGCACTGGACAACAAAGGGTTAACTACAGGGGAGGGAGGGAGGGGGGCCCACTGGCCACCAATGAGTTAAAAACAGGGGGGGGTCTGCCCCCTGCTGCCTGGCAGCACCTGCCAGGCAGCAGGGGGCAGTCATGTACACAGTTATTTTAGTATATTCTAACCTGAAGCGTCCCCATCACCATGGGAACGCCTCTGTGTTAGAATATACTGTCGGATTTGAGTTTCACGATCTAACTCATATCCGACAGCATATTCTAACATAGAGGCGTTCCCATGGTGATGGGGACGCTTCAAGTTAAAATATACCATCGGATTGGAGAAAACTCCGATCCTATGGTATAATAACTCCTGACTTTACATTGAAAGTCAATGGGGGACGGATCCGTTTGAAATTGCACCATATTGTGTCAACGTCAAACAGATCCGTCCCCATTGACTTGTATTGTAATTCAGGACGGATCCGTTTGGATCCGCACGGCCAGGCGGACACCAAAACGACTTTTTTTTCATGTCCGTGGATCCTCCAAAAATCAAGGAAGACCCACGGACGAAAAAACGGTCACGGATCACAGACCAACGGAACCCCGTTTGCGGACCGTGAAAAAATACGGTCGTGTGCATGAGGCCTAATAAAAAGATACTATAAAAAAAAAGGAGTAAGATGCTTGCAGCAAATCATGGTGACCGTGACAATTTACATTTCCTTCCAGAGCTTGTTCCAAATTTTATAAGAATGGCGTGTTACCTTCCAGTTTGGACAGCCATGATGGTCCCATACTTTAAAAGTGTGAACATGACCGCAAGTTCTGCAAATGTTGAGGCTGAATTTAAAAACCTAAAAAATGGCTTCTTAAAATACGAATGTCTCCCTATTAGAACTGACCAATTTGTAATTCGTCATCTTGAGACTTTCCTCCGCCCCCATAAAGAAAACAGAATGCAGTGAAAACATGAGGCAAGAGAATGGGCAAAAAAAAACTCGTTCACATAAAATCAGGTGATGAAAGTAGCTTCCAGGAGCAGCCTGTTGAAAATTGGAAAGGTCTCAGTATTCTTCCAAAAAAGAGATTGTCCTGACCTACCTAACCCCATGTTCCGAGTGGCTGCATATGGACACAACCTGTAAAGGAAAAAAAAAAGAAAAAAAAAAAAAAGGTGAGCATTTAGAAAAAATGGAAACCATCTAGCTAAAAAAAAACAATAAAAGTAAATAAAATGCTAATAAGTATCATTAATACCTGTGCATTTGATTCATTTTGCCAGTGTCTTTGTTGTGCATTCAAGGACAGTGGATTATTTTGCAAGTATGCCAACAAAGAGAACAACGTTGAAATTTTTGAATTGGTGCAGACAATTGGAAAAGAAGCTTATGCAATGAGGGCAAAAATACTGTCAGGAATATTTGAATATGTTCAGCTGAAGTCAGGTGTGAGGCAGGTCAATGCTGAGTGCAATGTTGCACACATAATCTCAATGACGATGAGACAGGTACCAAGTGCAGTAATGACAACACAGTGTTCTTCTGTGTACTGCATTAGAAATGTAACTTCTTCAAGGACAATCCCTCTTCTGCCAGTCAATGGACATATTTTAGAAACGAATGGACTGCGTAAACTTCAGCTAACATTGGAAGATGGGCTGAACCTAAATGTGTCTAAATGTCTGAAGCCATTAGTCACCTCAAGAGTGTCCAGATGGCTTGAAAATTCAGAATGCATCTTTATTGAAATTTCTTTGATTCGGTCACGCACAGCTGCACCACTGGACAAGTACTTTGTATTGAAATAAGTGCGGAAACACAATATACACTGTCTGACATACCTGTAAACATACACCTGGACAGTCATTCATTCATGTTACGAGGGGTTGTTGCCTTCATTCCAGGAACTGGCAATAAGTCTCTTCGTCATTATGTGGCTTAGGCCTCATGCACAAGACCGTTGTTTTATTCCGTGTCCGTTGTTCCATTTTTCGTGATTTTCTGCGGACCCATTGACTTTCAATGGGTCCGTTGAAAACTCGGCTAATGCGCCGTTTGTCATCTGCGTCCGTGATCCGTGGTTCCAGTCCGTCAAAAAAATATAACCTGTTCTATTTTTTCCACGGAAAACGGTTCGCGGACCCATTCAAGTCAATGGGACCGTGAAAAATGCGGAGGCACACAAGATTGTCATCCGCGTCTGCGCGTCCGTTTATTTCCTATCATTTGCATGGCAAACTTGACTTAGACTTTTTTTTTTACTTTCCTTCATGTCTGGTGATCCTCCAAAAATAAAGGAAGACACACGGAAACAAAAACGGAAACGGAACAACGGAACCCCATTTTGCGGAACGGAACACAACAACGGTCGTGTGCATGAGGCCTTATTATAGAAGAAAATTTAATGGCTGGGAGAAATATGATGACTTGTGTAACTGTATTACAACAGCCTCTGCAAAGACCAAGATGCAACCCCATGTTGTAATATTTACAAAGGAGGAGTGAATATTTTCTTAAAAGGATACCCTAAGCCCCAAAAAACTTTAGCTTTAACCTTCTCCAGACATAGGGCGTACCCTTCCCTGGTACTTAAGGACACAGGGCAAACCTGTACGTCCTGAGTAGTTCCGATCACCGGCAGGCGGTGATCGGAACTGGGAGCAGGCACCTCTGACATCACCTCTCAGGATTGCCTCTCATTGGTCGGCTGGGCGGGCGGGCATTTCAAATTACAGCAGCGCTCCTCTCCTCCTTTTCAGTCCGGGAGCCGAGGAGAGAGGAGTGCTGCACGTCGGATCCTTCAGAGATCATCAGCCAGCACCCCCATCTGTGTCCCAGCACCCCCATTTGTGCACCACATGCAAGGTATTTAGGGAAAGGTTAGGGACAGGTTAGGTTAGGCAGGGATATTCAGGGAAAGTTAGTGGAAGTTTTTGATTGCATCACCCTAAATCGGGTGTCTGGGGTCCACAGCACAGCTGTGTGACCCTAGACCCCCCAGGGGTGCTGCAGCTTGCCCCCCCCCCCCTGCCCCACCCCACATCTTTTTTTTTTGGGCGCAAGCATTTATTTTATTTATTTTATTTTTTCTGCGTACGCTGACTGTGGCCGGCACTCTTAGCGTCCGGCCACTGTTAGCGCATCGCACACTCCACCGCTGATCAGCTTTGGACGGCTGATCAGCGAGTTTGAATGAAATTTTATTTTTTTCAAATTTTTTGCCCTTTTTATTTGTTATTTTTATTTATTTTGTCAACACGCACTCACACCAAATAAAGTTTAACACGCACACACACACACACACACACACACACATTCCCTTATGGCCC
The DNA here is from genome assembly GCF_905171765.1 of Bufo bufo. Classification (NCBI taxonomy): domain Eukaryota; kingdom Metazoa; phylum Chordata; class Amphibia; order Anura; family Bufonidae; genus Bufo; species Bufo bufo. Next base: position 247,149,375 of record NC_053389.1, on the reverse strand, counting down.
GCCGGATGTTCTCGGCCGAGGAGGCATACGCCCAGCTTGTCTCCGAGTCCGAGAGCCCCAGTCCGGACGATGCTTACCCCACTTTCCTTTTGTCATCCGCATCATCATCTAGCGATGATATTGAGCCCCCAAGGCGGCAGAGACGCCGCCAGGCGGTGCAAGGGGACTGCCATGCTAGGGACCCTGTGGCCCACACTAGTATGAGCAGCTCTGGGGCTCGTACTAGTTTTCCGGTGAACTTGTCTGGTGTACCCCAGAGCATTTTGAGCCTGCGATTCCTGAATTTGTAGGCCAACCAGGAATCCAGATTTCTACAGCGGGCTTCACTGAATACGACTACTTTAGTCTTTTTTCATTGACCACTTTGTAAACCTGATGGTGGAGCAGACGAACCTGTAGGCCCAACAGTTCGTTGCTCAACACCCGGGCTCCTTTTTGGCTAGGGCCGGTGGCTGGACTCCGGTTAGTGCAGCCGAGATGAGGACGTTTTGGGGCCTTGTGCTGCACATGGGCCTAGTCAAAAAACCTAGTGTCAGGCATTACTGGAGTGAGGCAGTGGCGGATCCAGAGCCTGGTCTCGGGAGGGGCACTTCCAGATTATTTTCTGTCCGCCGCCACAAAACAATGGTGCTTATAGAACAGACTACACAGTGTAGAGGTATACTGAACATTGTGTGGCACAGTGTATGCTATATGTGTATAACAAGCATATTCCACATGAAAACTTACAATTACTTGGCTTGGCCCTTGGGGATCTCGGACACCACTTCAACACTGACCGGGGGGCTCGGCGGAGCTGCGGAGTTTTATCCTAATGAGAAAGATTTCATAATAATAAGAATTTGGAGAAGGGGCAGAGGGATAGAAGAGCAGGGAGAGGCTAGTGCTGCTACTAGGGGGTCACACCATGGGGGAGTAATAAAGCCCACCATAATGCCCCCCCAGTAGAAATAATTATCCTTTATAATGTGCAAAAAATACCCCCTTGTAATGCCCCAGGTGAGCTAATGTCCCCATAGTGCCCCCATAATGTGCCAGTATAAAATACCCCTATATAGTGCCCCCAGTAAATGCCCCCATAGTGCTCCACACCCTCCTTCCTCCTAGTGCCCCCCATAATGTACCAGTATAAAATGCTCCAGTAAATGCCCTCAGTGTCCCCCATAATTTGCAAGTATAAAATACCCCTTCTTAGTGCCCCTGTAGATGACCCCATAGTACTCCTCTCCCCCCTTCCCCATAGTACCCACCATAATGTGTCCCAGTATAAAATTGTACTGTACAGAGCCCCCATATAAAACACCCCTTCTTTGTGGCCTCAGTAGATGCCCCTATAGTGCCCCCAATAATGTTCCAGTAACAAGAGCAACCCCCCCAATCATGTGCCAGTAATAACAGCCCCCCCATGTGACAGAAATAACAGCCCCCCATGTGCCAGTATTAATAACAGTCCCCCCCATGTGCCAGTATTAATAACAGCCCCCCCATGTGCCAGTATTAATAACAGCCCCTCCCCATGTGCCAGTATTAATAACAGCCCCTCCCCATGTGCCAGCAATAACAGCCCCTCCCCATGTGCCAGCAATAACAGCCCCCCCCATGTGCCAGCAATAACAGCCCCCCCCCCCCCGTGTGCCAGTAAAAGTATTGTGTATATATAAAAAAAACACATACTTACCTCCATGTCAGCGATGTGATGCAGGCCTCTTCTGGCCTGTGTCCCGCGCTGTACGGCTCAGGTGGCGCGATGACGTCATCGCGCCGCCTGCGCCGGCCTCTGATAGGCTGCCGGCACTAGTGCCTGCAGCCTATCAGAGGAAGGGAAAGGGACACGCCTCTCCTCTGCCTCAGCACAGTCATCTGTATCGCTGTCCTGAGGACGGCGATACAGATGACTATGGAGATCAGCGCTTCCACAATGGAAGCGCTCATCTCCCTGTGCCCCGCCGCCACCAGCTTGGGCGGGGGCAATTGCCCCGTTGCCCCCCCCCTGAATCCTCCACTGGAGTGGGGATGTCCTCTACCAGACCCCACTTTACATTACGGCCACGACACGTACCCGGTTTGAGGCCATCTGGAAATGCCAGCATTATGCAGATAATGCAGCATGTCCCCCCCCCCCCCAAGGTGATCCTGCCTATGACCGCCTGTACAAAATCAGGCCGGTCATCGATCACTTCAGGGCCAAATTTGTACAGGCCTATGTACCTGGAAGGGAGGTCCCGGTTGATGAGTCTCTCATTGCTTTCAAGGGGAGACTCCTTTTCCACCAGTATGTTCCCTCAAAGCGGGCGAGGTATGGTGTGAAGCTGTACAAACTTTGTGAGAGTACCTCAGGGTACACTTACAAGTTTTTCGTGTGTACGACGGGCGAGATTCCTGTATTCAACCCCCAGAATGTCCCCCCACTCTGGGTGTTAGCGGGAAACTTGTATGGGACCTTATGCACCCACTGCTAGATAAGGGTTACCACCTGTACGTGGATCACTTTTATACTAGTATCCCCTTGTTCCAGTCCCTTGTCGCCAGATCCACGTCCGCTTGTGGGACCGTGCGGAAAAATCAACTCTGCCTCCCTACCCACCACCTCCAGGTACCTATCCCCAAGGGTGCGACCCGTGCCCTTACCAGTGGAAACCTGTTGCTTGTCAGATATAAGGACAAGAGGGATGTCCTTGTACTGTCCACAATTCACGGTAATTGCATCACCCCTGTCCCTGTGCGAGGTACCGCGGCAACGGTCCTTAAGCCCGATTGTATCGTCAACTACAATCGGTATATGGGAGGAGTTGATCTCTCTGATCAAGTCCTCAAGCCATATAATGCCATGCGCAAAACCCGGGCATGGTACAAAAAAGTTGAGGTCTACTTGGTACAGGTTGCCTTGTACAACTCTTTTGTGCTGTCCTGGAGCGCTGGCAACACAGGGACATTCCTTCAGTTCTATGAGGCAGTCCTCAAGACCCTGATCTTTTCTGACCGGGAAAGAGCAGGCCGGGGTACCTCGGGAACTGGAGGCACCCGTATCATCCCTGGCCAGGTGTGGTCCCCCATACTGTAAAGAAGGTATGGTCCCAAAAAAGTGCAGAGTGTGTCACAGGAGGGGGATACGGAAGGACACCACTACTCAGTGTGACACGTGCCCCGATCATCCGGGCCTCTGCATTGACGGTTGCTTCAGGGAGTACCACACTTGCATGGAGTACTAAATTTATATCCCAATTTAGCCACTGACAATCAGAGAAAAAACTATGGTTCTCAGACTTGAGACACTAAAACAAAAAATTTCAAAAATATTATTTAGTAAAACTAAAATAAATAAAAAAAATTGACATATCAGGTATTGCTACGTCCGTAAGAATCTGCTCTATAAAAATACCCCATGACCTAACCCCTCAGATTAATTGTAATAGCAAGCGATCAAAAAGTCATATGCCCCCCAAATTAGTGACAATAAAACCGTCCTCTCATCCCGCAAAAAATGAGCCCCTTCCTAAGATAATCGGCTAAATGTCACTATGATTCTGTGGAAAAAAGGCCATGCAGAGACACATAGCATTATAAATCATGATAATGCCGTGCGCTCCTGCAAGTCCAGAGCGGAGGATTACACTCACACACGGAGCGTGATTCCCGCAATGGACTCGCTCGTGTGAAACAGCCCTTAGGGTACTTTCACACTTGCTGCAGAGGATTCCGGCAGGCAGTTCCGTCGCCGGAACTGCCTGCCGGATCCGTCAAAACGTATGAAAATCCTGATCCATATGACAAATGCATTGAAATGCCAGATCAGTCTCTCCGATGTCATTAGTGGCGTCGCTAGAGGGGGGCGAGGGGGTGTTTCCCGCTGATTCCCCCAGATGAATACTATCTAATCAGCGCTTCCATTATGGAAGTATAATCATTATTAGGACCTAACCTGGGTAAGGTATTTTTACAACTATATTAACTGATGCCTAACTAGGCAGTAGAACCTATCTTGACCCAGGTTAATTAATACTTCACTTTTATTTCTATATGTGTTAACCTGAATAAGGTGGATATATAAACGTGTTACTTATCTTTATTAATTATTCCTACAAACCGTCCTGACCTCAGTCCTGACAATCGTCCTGACCTCAGTATCTGAGGAAAGGGATTTAGGAGTAATTATTTCAGAAGACTTTAAAGGTGGGAAGACAATGTAATAGAGCAGCACGAAATGCCAGCAGAATGCTTGGATGTATAGGGAGAGGTATAAGCAGTAGAAAGAGTGAAGTGCTTATGCCGCTGTACAGAACACTGGTGAGACCTAACTTGGAGTATTGTGCGCAGTACTGGAGGCCATATCTCCAGAAGGATATAGATACTCTAGAGAGAGTTCAGAGAAGAGCTACTAAACTAGTACATGAATTGCAGGATAAAACTTACCAGGAAAGGTTAAAGGACCTTAATATGTATAGCTTGGAAGAAAGAAGAGACAGAGGGGATATGATAGAAACTTTTAAATACATAAAGGGAATCAACTCAGTAAAGGAAGAGAGCATATTTAAAAGAAGAAAAACTACCACAAGAGGACACAGTTTTAAATTAGAGGGGCAAAGGTTTAAGTAATATAAGGAAGTATTACTTTACTGAGAGAGTAGTGGATGCATGGAATAGCCTTTCTGCAGAAGTGGTAGCTGCAAATACAGTGAAGGGGTTTAAGCATGCATGGGATAGGCATAAGGCCATCCTTTATATAAGATAGGGCCGGGGGCTATCCATAGTATTCAGTATATTGGGCAGACTAGATGGGCCAAATGGTTCTTATCTGCCGACACATTCTATGTTTCTATGTTTCTAAACCAAAAAAAGAAGTTTTAAAAATACAGTCTCAACTGCACTAGTGGGTTGTAGTGATAAGTGGTGAGAAGGGGACGGGAGAGTGCACTAACTCCCACCCTCTCACATTAGAAGCAAAATGCTACAGTGTCACCAATTTGCAGGGCTGTTACTAGCTCTGTGCTGCTGTCAGTTTGACCATGTATAGCAGTGGGGACCTAGAAGCGTCACCCCACTGTCAAAAGGATGCACACTGCACCCATATACTCAGCAGGTCAGCTAGGGGCCAAAAGGCTAGTGGCCCTACAAACTATTGATGCACACTGCTATATGCCACGTGAAGCCTGAATGCTTGAATAATCGCACTGTTGGAGTATAGTCCATCCAGGACTAACCACAGCTGATTCACTGTGAAGTGGGAGACTGCGTGTTAAAAACTACAACTGCCCCCCGACATGTTTCGCCAGTATTCTGGCTTCTTCAGGGAAAATGGGCAGCAATGGGTGTGACCGCAATACCAGGGGGTTAAATGCTGAGTGTAATTGACAGGACGATCGTCCATTCATAATACCATCTCATGTCGGCACTGACCTGTTATCTTTAACTACACACACCCACTGAGCACGTCTGGTGACCTGGATGGACTATACTCCAACAGTGCGATTATTCAAGCATTTAGGCTTCACATGGCATATAGCAGTGTCCATCAATAGTTTGTAGGGCCCCTAGCCTTTTGGCCCCTAGCTGACCTGCTGAGTATATGGGTGCAGTGTGCATCCTTTTGACAGTGGGGTGACGCTTCTAGGTCCCCACTGCTATACATGGTCAGCACAGTCCAGTTTAGAGCACAGTCGACTGAGGAGGGAGAAAATTGCAGGCGGCGTCCATCCAGGAGCAGGAGGGGTAAGTGTTTCTTTTATTTTATAAAAAATGTGGCTGCTGGGGGCATAATAGGGGCTAATTGGAGCCATATGGGGGCTAATTGGAGCCATATGGGGGCTAATTGAAGGCATATGGGGGCTAATTGGAGGCATATGGGGGATAATTGGAGGCATAATGGGTCTAATTAAAGGCATATGGGGGCTAAATATGCATAATGGGGGCTAATTAGAGACACAATAGGGGCTAATTAGACTATTAGAGGCATATGGGGGCTAATGAGGCATATGGGCGCTAATGAGGCATATGGGCGCTAATGAGGCATATGGGCGCTAATGAGGCATATGGGGCTAATAAGAGGCATAATGTGGGCTAATAAGAGGCATAATGGCTTATAATGGGGGCTAATGAGGCATAATGTGGGCTAATAAGAGGCATAATGTGGGCTAATAAGAGGCATAATGGCTTATAATGGGGGCTAATGAGGCATAATGGGGGCTAATAAGAGGAATAATGGGGGCTAATGAGGCATAAGGGCTTATAATGGCGGCTAATGAGGCATAAGGGCTTATAATGGGGGCTAATGAGGCATAAGGGCTGATATGGGGGCTGATATGGGGGTGATAAGAGGCATAATGGGGGCTAATAAGAGGAATAATGGGGGCTAATGAGGCATAAGGGCTTATAATGGGGGCTAATGAGGCATAAGGGCTGATATGAGAGGCATAATGAGGGCTAATGAGAGGCATAATGTGTCATCAACAGATGCCCCCATAACAGTGTGTCTTCCACAGATCCACCATAACAGTGCGCCTGCGGAAGCAAGCAGAGGACGGCACAGCAGACGACTGAACAGCTTCTTTTGTAAGTAAATTGTTTTATTATAAATGTATCCCTGCAGACCGCAATTCTCTCGTATTTTGTAATCTTATTTATATATACTTATTTTGTTTTTGCCCCCCCATTTTTGACTGTGGTATCTTTGTGCCCCCCCCCCCCTATATATTGTTCCTAGAGTCGCCACTGGATGTCAGCAGGAAAAACGGATCCGGAATTTATTTATTTTTTCACTTTTTTTTTTGCGGTCTGAGCATGCGCAGACCGCAATGCCGAATCTGTTTTGCCAGAACACTCGGGGCCGGATCCGACATTAATGCATATCAATGGGAAAAAATGCAGTGTTCCGGGGTTTTGGACGAAGATAAAACCGCAGCATGCTGCGGTATTATCTCCGTACTGAAAAGGCAAAAAGACTGAACTGAAGACATCCTGATGAATCTTGAACGGATTACTCTCCATTCAGAATGCATTAGGATAAAACTGATCAGTTCTTTTCCGGTATTGAGCCCTGAGGACGGAACTCGATGCCGGAAAAGAATAACGCTAGTGTGAAAGTACCCTTACACAGGTTTTTTTCTACCAGGTTTTCACTACACCTCCTGTTTTACATCTGGCCTACTCTTGCAGTTGCTCTCTCTGGCCCAGCTCTGTATGGATCCAGGTCCAGGCTGGCTCATGAGTCAGCAACATATTCTTCTCTCACTACTGAATCTAAGACTCTAAGCTCAGACTGACTGACTAATCAAGCGGCTGTGGACTATAGCCTGTTAGTACCTTGTGCAAATATAGGCAACATATTAATTAACCCTTTCCCGCATTTGGATGTCTTGTATAAAATTACATGCAATCTGGATGTACAATTGGGTGTACAGTTACACCCAAATTGTCTCCCGGGGTGTGACACTTTAAAGTAGAGGTGGGACGAATCCAATTTTTTTCGAATCCGAATCCGAAAAGGTTCTCAAATATATCGAATCTCGAATCCTACAAATCCTGTACATAAGAATTGTGTGAACGGTGTAAGAAACAAAGTGATCCAAACACTTATGGGGGGATCTGTGGATGACACTGTTATGGGGGGGATCTGTGGATGGCACTGTTATGGGGGGGATCTGTGGATGGCACTGTTATGGGGGGATGTCTGGATGGCACTGTTATGGAGATCTCTGGATGGCACTGTGATGGGGGGATTTGTGGATGACCCATATATAGCATCTTATGCTATGTGCCATCCACAGATTCCCCCCCCCCCCCCCATAACAGTGTCCCTGCAGTGTAAATGACCCCCAATACAGGGGCTGGGGGCCGGCATCTGGATTAGGAATGACAGCGGGGACTGGTGCAGTCCCTGTATTCTAATGCACCGGCCCGCTGTCTGTAGTATAATCTTATTTAACCTGCATTGTTAAGATATAATAATCATGTGTAATCCATCTGTATTACTTACAACATTAAGTTCCGTAGCAGAGAGGAGGGAGGAGGGAGGCCGGGAGGACGGGCGGGCGGCGCATCACTCACTACGTCACGCGCCCATGCCGCCTGTTTCATCAATAAAGTGGGCGCCGCAGGCGCATGACTTAGTGAGTGACGCGCCACCCGCCCTCCCTCCTCTCTGCTACGGAACTTAAAGGGACATCAGCATATTTAGTTATATATATATATGACATTACAGGTCTTATACAGTCTATTAAAAGCATCTAAGTATCCCCCCTGTCCACCTTATAAATACGGAAAAATAAAGTTTTATAACCTGCTTGTCTCGTCACCAATCTGCACAAGGGGCGGCGTTTCATCTCAAAATGCGCCCAGCCAGCCGCTCCCAACTGCCGTTCTGAAGCCCCGCCCAGCTCATCAATATACACTTCGCTGGGCGGCGGCTACAACTCTCCCCAGTCACGATCCTGCGCATGGGCAATTGAATCCTCCTGGCATCGTTCATGTCTAATCTTCTGCGCCCCACCGTGGTTACATCGCGCCTGCGTACACACCCAGCCTGCGTCTTCGAGGCCGCTGCAGCCTCTGCCTCATGCGCATGCGCCAGGCACTGTTCAGAGCGCTGCTCACTCACATCTCAAAGGGGTTAATGATAGTGCGTCCGACCTCCAAATCTTCACACCGCCCTCATTGTCTGTGTGTACACAGTGCAGACAAAGAGAGGCGGAGGAAGAGTTTGAGGTTCGAGTACGTCTAGTGTCAATTTCTGGTGGACCAATTTTTCATAATAAAAAGGTAAATAATGTTCCCCCCATTAGTTTCTGTTATACATTTATTTCCCTGCAATTGTAAATGAGATGTGAGTGAACAGTGCCTGGCGCATGCGCATGAGGCAGAGGCTGCAGCGGCCTCGAAGACGCAGGCTGGGTGTGTACGAAGGCGCGATGTAACCACGGCGGGGCGCAGGCGCAGAAGATTAGACATGAACGATGCCAGGAGGATTCAATTGCCCATGCGCAGGATCGTGACTGGGGAGAGTTGTAGCCGCCGCCCAGCGAAGTGAATATTGATGAGCTGGGCGGGGATTCAGAACGGCAGTTGGGAGCGGCTGGCTGGGCGCATTTTGAGATGAAACGCCGCCCCTTGGGCAGATTGCTGACGAGACAAGCAGGTTATAAAACTTTATTTTTCCGTATTTATAAGGTGGACAGGGGGGATACTTAGATGCTTTTAATAGACTGTATAAGACCTGTAATGTCATATATATATAACTAAATATGCTGATTTGGCCTGTCAGTGTCCCTTTAATGTTGTAAGTAATACAGATGGATTACACATAATTTTTATATCTTAACAATGCAGGTTAGATAAGATTATACTACAGTGAGCGAGGCCAGTGCATTAGAATACAGGGACTGCACCGGTCCCCGCTGTCATTTCTAATCCAGACGCCAGTCCCCAGCACCTCCTCCCTCTGTTGATGCACCCGCCCACAGCGCTGTGCGGCATGGCGGGGGCCGTGTATCATTAGGTTATATCTCGTCGCGGGATTCGGCGGGTTCGAATTTTACTAAATTACGTCGGGATTTGAGTCCACAAATCCCACAAGATTCGAGGGATTCGTGTATTTGACGGATTCGTCGTCCCACCTCTACTTTAAAGTATGACAGCCCCAGAGTCTCTGCCCTCACTGAGAGAAGCTGGCAAGGGACCAATCGGAGTGTAACATACAGCTTCCACTCTGCTGCAACGGCTGAGATTGGTGTTGGCACCGATTCTAGCCATTTACCCCCTTAGACAGCACCCAGTCCCATTGGGACGCTGGCATACCATGGCAACCGGACCCCTTTAAAAAGGCATCCAGGCTTGCCATCTATCTAAGCCTGCCAGACCCTGAGGGTCTGATCAGGCTTAGGGTTTATGCACACGACTGTTGGATGTTTTGTGGTCCGCAAATTGTGAATCTGCAAAACACGTATACCAGCCGTGTGCATTCTATATTTTGCAGAATGGAACAGCTAGCCCCTAATAGAACAGTCCTATCCTTGCCTGTAATGCGGACAATAATAGGACATGTTCTATTTGTTTGCGAAACAGCCATGTGGACATACGGACAAGAAATAAATGAAATTTCCGTTTTATTGCATCCCCACTGAAGTGAATGGTTCCACATATGGGCCACAAAATAAATAGAATAGACACAGAAAAAAACTAAGTTTGTGCGCATGAGCCCTTAGGGTGCATTCACATGATCATATGTATTTTGCGGTCCACAAAACACTGAGTCCCAAAAAATATGGATGACATCCGTGTGACGTTCGTTTTGCATCTTTTATTAATTTTTTTGCAGATCCATTGTAACAATGCCTATCCTTGCCTGTAAAACGGACAAGAATAGGACATGGTCTATGTTTTTTGCGGGGCTACGGAACAGACATACAGATGCACACAGCACATGTTGTACTGTCCACATTTTTTGCAGCACTATTGAAATGATTGGGACAGCATCCGGCCTGCACAAGATGCAGATTGGATGCTGACCAAAAATACAGTCGTGTAAATGGGACCTTGGTGTCAATGTAAAACTGACATTACAGTGCATTACATTAGATGACTATTGCAGTGCACTGAACAGCAATCAGACCCACTGGATCTTGAAGATCCAAGTGGGACTTGATTAAAAAAAACTGTGTAAAAATTAAAAAAGTAAAATAATTAAATAAAATAAAATTGCCTTTTCCCATATCCGCTGTCACGAACCAGCGGGTGTGAATCCACTGTGCCACGTGTCCTACCTCCTCTAAGGGCGTTGTCTAAGTGAACCCCTCGATTCTTCACAATACCCCTGATGGTGGGGAAAGACTTTCCCGAGGTGAACACCAGGTCGCTACCTCTTGAGAAGGATAGGTACACGAAGCAGCTGGTCCAGGCAGACCAGGCGGTACCTGAGAAAGGTACCAGAAGTACAGGCGTAGTCAGGCAGGCGCAGTTGTTATCAATTAACACAACCACAATAAAGGTTTGGTCAAACCGGTACCAATGTAATGGGCTAAACCCTTCAATCCAATAACTAATCACAATAATGGGTAGCTTATTAATACTTTTTTTTTTTTTTTATATTTTATTATTCTAATAGAAAATTTATATCCATAATACATTTATGATATTATAAAATCCATAAGTCCGTCAATTCTGATTCATAGACATGATTAACAATAATTGCATACAAGTGACCATAATTATATGAGCACTTAAAAATCAAGCGAGGATCTCTTACTGAGGAGGATAAAAGGATTCACCCGACATCCAAAGCTTAATAAAGCAGATGGACAGAGCATCTCATTTAGCATAATATAATCTATAAAGGGCAGGGATAAGAGGCCCGCAGCCCAGATGGCCACCAAGCAGCGAGCGCGCATCGCGCACGCCCTCCCCCAGACCTGGGTAAGCACGATCGGCAGGATTGACACTCATGTGGCCAATCACTTGATACTCACATGCTCCATACGAGGCGGGCTGACGGCAATCTTTAATCACAAACATTTCATAGAGCAGAGAATAGGAAAAAAGGGGGTCCAGCAGTCCTCTATCACAGTGGTAGAGAACCCACTCACATATTTTACTGCCTCATCCCCATGTGGTTAAGTTGAATATTAGCACCGTAATTAGCCGTATCTCGCATATATTCACATTGGTATCTCATGTGCCAAAGAACTCAAGTCGAGTATCGCTCGGCAGTCACCAGCAATTGAAGAGGATGTAGATAAAAAACACAACCAGAGATCCACTCTGTCACATACATAGTAGCACGCCTACCACATGTGTCATATCACTGCCTGCAGTCGAACCTCATGTCTGTCAGGAAGAGCCGCACCCCGAGTCGCGCCCGATATCCAGGTGCCCCGAGGTCCCGAGCCCTGATCCCCTGCCCATATGCCGCTCAAAATTAAAATTTCAACTATTATTTAATGGCGGAAAATCCTCCCATCCTCCAACATTCCTAGAGATACACCTGTGCTCCGGTATAACTTCACATACTTCACCGATACAATACATATAGAAGAGGCCAGACTAATAGAATTTTCCCTAGCCCACCCCACCAACCCACCCCCCCACCCTGCAGGAAAAAAAAAAAAAAAGAAAAAAAAAAAAGAGAAGGTTCCTAATTAATTAACCGTGTCCCAATCTTTCCATAAATTATTCTACTTTAAGTAGGATCCTCTTTGTTTGTAAAGAATCTTCTCGTAGCTTTTCACTTTCTCAACCAAACCCAGCCAATTATTACAGTGAACACCAGGTCGCTACCTCTTGAGAAGGATAGGTACACGAAGCAGCTGGTCCAGGCAGACCAGGCGGTACCTGAGAAAGGTACCAGAAGTACAGGCGTAGTCAGGCAGGCGCAGTTGTTATCAATTAACACAACCAAAATAAAGGTTTGGTCAAACCGGTACCAATGTAATGGGCTAAACCCTTCAATCCAATAACTAATTACAATAATGGGTAGCTTATTAATACTTAACGTTTAATTGTATCAAAAATTAAAATAATAGGCCCTTAAAGTGTAGATTAAAAATCTATGCTGAGTGCAATTAAAGTGCTGCATACAAATCTCCTGTTAGCAGATGCCAATTAGGAGAAGGGGGGACCAAAAAAGGAAGGGGATAGTAATATGGATAGATTGAGGAGAAAGGATGCACAGTAAGAGGGACACACTGTTGGGTCACAGGCCCTGGAAGTCCCTAGCTGTCGCTCCTTATCACCCTATATCCTAGCACTAACCCTATGTCCCCCTACCTAGACGTGGACTGCCCAACTTTGTCCGAGAGATAGTGTGGTCCCTAAGATCTAAAAAAGGGGAACAACCTATATCAGAAAGAAGAAGGCACAAGTTGTAGACTGACAAACAACAGATATAAGGTGAACTATGCTGATTGTTGGTATTGTAATTGAAATAAGCATAGTCCTCTGGGGTCAATAATAGATCCCAATATAGGTGAGCAAAAAATATCCCGACGCGTTTCCTTGAAGGTTAGCAAATCTTCAGGGGACTATAACCTTTAGATATGTAGGTCACTCAATCAACTGAAATATAGATATCACAGATTCAGTCGGATATCATAAATTCTGTAAGAAGTAGCCCTTAGATATCAGGACCACAGCCAATCTAGTGGTATACAGAAATCATGAAACTAAAGGATTTCAAGTCACTTCACCAAAAGTGGCTCAAGATCCCCAGTGGCCACCTGTTTCAGGGTCACTAGTTCATCAATCATCAAATAAATAGGTCTCGAGTCACTCTAGTCCAAGTGGCTCAAAATAACCAGTGACCACCTGTTTCAGGATCACTAGTAAGACACGGTGTATCAGATAAACCACCGATATGGTCAAGGTCCAGGTAAAAAACTGTGTAAATAACCTGGATTACATCACACTCAAAGATGTTAGAAGAGCTGGCTCTCAGGTGTTGAATAGGCTTTCTTGGTGTATTAACACCCACCAAATTGTATTCGGAGCCGTTCAACACTACGTGCAGAGAAACGCTAGACAGTGATGGTATTCAAACACAGAGTCAGCTAAGCACTTATCTGCACAATCTTGATAAATCGATTGTTCACAGAAAGGTGCGGATATCACTCCTTGGCATCCCGCGTGTGGCAGCAGCAACGAGGGTGAGTTCGCGGCTCATTTAAAAAGCCGTCCTGTTCCGCCCACTCCCCGCCCAGTGACATCATCTTATCATCTGTTCGGGTCACGTGACAACAGCACGTGATTACTCCCCGGTCAGATGACCTGGCAGTGGTTGGAGGCGCTCCGCAAGTAGTTCTATCTTGGCAACCGCTCAAACAACAGTTGTCTCCAAGGGGTGGAGACCGCGGTCAGTAAGCTATTAGTCTTGCAGCCGCCGCAGCCATAACGCCGCCCCACATTGCTCAGGATTATTGGCGTCACCAGAGGGCGGGTTTGTTACAATGTATCAGTGGAATCAGCAGGCAAAGCAGGTCCACCAAATGCATTGAACAGTAAAATCATGCCTCGGGAATCCATAGAGTCATGGATCCCGGGATTACATAATGGAGTTTTTATGGCTAGGCCTCATAATAACTGCCTTGATTTAAACTACATGGTACACCCACCGCAAAAACAGTAATATTAGACCCTGGAGCCGAGTGGGGATAGTGGGATAAGAGGATAGTTCTAAACATGTACAGGCTACAAACCAGGGAGACAAGTGGATCCATGGGGTAGTGACACATATAGTCCTTTAAGGATCGATGTAACTGCAAAATGACAATTGTTCATTCAGCCCCATCGGAGCCACCGTTTGCAGTTGAAAGATCCACCAAGTCTCCCTCTGTAAAATCCTCCTATCCCAATCACCTCCTCGTCTTGGTCTTTGGACCATTTCAATTCCCATAAAGGTCAGATATGTCACCTCCGTGTACAGTGTTCACATGTGTGGCTAAAGGTGTATCTCTATCATTTCTAATATCACCCAAATGTTCACCCACCCGCCGCCGAAGCTCACGGGTGGTCTTGCCCACATATTCCAGGCCACATATACAGTTGGCTTTGTATATCACGCCTCTTGTGCGGCAGTTCACGAAGTGTCTAATTTGGTACACAGTACCAGTGACATTACCACAAAATGAGCGTCCCTGCATAATATGTGGGCGCCACACAGCCACTGCAGCGAAAACTGCCAATAGGGCGCCGGAGCCAGGTTTCTCCACTATCCTGATTCTCGCTGAAGTGGCTGTGGACTAGCCGATCCTGGAGGCTCAAGCCCCTACGGTACGTGACCTGTGCTGTCTCCGAGATGACATTTTTTATATCAGGGTCAAGTAGGAGGACTTCCCAGTGATTTCTCAGTACCCGTTTCACTTCATCCGAAGCGCCATCAAAAGTGCCTATCAGGCGTATCGGGCCACTAGTTGTTGTTTTTGGTTTAGGGTATAATAGTTCATCCCTGTTACTACCACAGGCCCTCCTATATGCTGACCTCAGGACAGCATCAGGATACCCCCTCTCACGAAATCTGCACTGTAGATCTTTAGCTTGTTGTTTAAAGTCACACCAGGTGGAACAGTTCCTCCTGATGCGCAGGTACTGTCCCACCGGTATCCCTCTCTTCAGGGGTTGTGGATGGTGACTCGTCCAATGTAACAGCGAATTCGTGGAGGTAGGTTTCCTGAATGTTTTAGTTTGCAACATATTATCCTTGTCCCTTGATATCTCTATGTCAAGGAAGGGCAGGTGTTGCTTTTAAATTCCAAAGTGAATTTCATAATAATAGAGTTTATATTCAGTTCCTGTATGAAACCAATAAACTCACTCTCCTTGCCCTTCCAGACGACAAAAATGTTGTCTATAAATCTGGCCCACGTTAAGACGCATGGGATGTAGTTGCTGGGTGCATAGCTGAATACCAGGGTCCATTCCCACCAGCCCAGGAACAGATTTGCATACGACGGGGCACAGGAACTCCCCATCGCAGTGCCCCAGAGCTGGTGGTAAAGGACCCCGTCAAACAGGAAAAAATTCCTTGTCAAGACAAAGTTCAGTAAGTGTAGAACAAATATGTTATGTAGGTGGAACTGACGTCCCCTCATACTCAGATATGTTTCTACAGCCCTCATTCCTAGGGTGTGGGGTATTGAGGAGTATAGGGCCTCAACATCAATTGAAGCCAGGTATGTACCCTCCTCCAGAGATACCCCCTCCAGGCGCAGTTGTTACCAGGAGCAACAGTGCAGGACCGAAGGATGAGGCAGAGGTGTAGTCAGACAGGCAAAAGGTCAGGTCAGGCGGCACAGGTCAGGCAATCTGGTTTGGCAGCAGGAGAGTCAAGGCAAGCTGGCAGGGATCAGACGAGTAACAGAATCCAGGGACACAAGTACGAGTCAGGAACACAAGTGGTGATCAGGAACCTAAGCAGAGCACAAGGACCTTGACACTGAGGCATCTGGGAAGGGGGCTGAGCCACTTATATATGTGCATGAGGGCTAAGATTGGTCACGTATCTTGTTCTCAGTCTGAAAGATCCAATCCGGGTCAACATAAATAAGACCCAAGGCTCTAAAAAATGTATCTACCGACTGGAGAGACGGTGATCCGGTCAACAGAGAAAAAGCCCAAGACTGTGCATCATCCTTAAGCAAAGAAATGATCATACCCACACATTGACACTCATCCCCAGAAAAGTATGGACGCAGCTTAAAGTACAATTTACACGATTCCCTGAACCAAATGAAATTGTCACTACCCCCAGAAAATCTGTCCGAGAGGGCAACCTTAGGTTCAGGGCAAGCCTGGTACCCACCATCAGAACCAGCCGCCTGTGGTCTCTGAATCCGTAAGACTGTCGCGCGGAGGTCCGCTACCTCCAAAGACAGTCCCTGCAGCTGTTCGACCAGTACAGACATAGGATCCATAGCTGCACTGACCTGAACGAAATGGCGGATTTTGTGGTGGTTGATAATGTCACCATCAGTGTGGGGGGGGGGGGGGGGGGGACTCTACACTGAACACAGGAGGGAAGGGGGAACAGTAACTGGGCCTGGAAACTAGGGAAGAAACAAGTCGCCTCCTATACAACCCGTAATCCGGGCCCTGACTACCTATCAATATGAATAGACCTTGAAGGTAGGAATATTCATAAGCAGGATACCTAGGCCGTGATTTCCCTATAAGGCCCTGGAATAAGCATAGGACCAGAAACAACCCATTCCCCAGATGCACGAATGGAAGTCTCTGTCTCAGTCCCAGATACAACAACAGGGAATATAACAAATACAAACAAACGCGACACTAAACTTCTGTAGAGATGGAAGAACAGGAACACCAGAGAGGATCTCACATCAGCTCAGCCAAACCCAAATAAAGCTAACAACCGCATAGTCAGACGGGTGGGGTGAGACTATAAAGGTTAGAAGTGATGACCACTGAACAACAGCTGAGTTAACCCTATCAACACTGAATCAAGAAAAATCAAGGAGGCTGTTAGATTCCTCCACGCTCAGCCAATCTCCTTGATTTCCTGACATCAGTCACCTGAGGGACCGTGACAGTACCCCCCCTTCTATGGGTGAGCTCTGGGCACCCAGGACCGACCTTATCAGGATGGGCTCTGTGAAAGGCCTTCACCAGACAATTCGCATTAACATCGGCCGCTGGTACCCACATCCTCTCCTCTGGTCTGTAACCCTTCCAGTGGACGAGATACTGGAGGGATCTACGGAGAACTCGGGAGTCCACAATCCTGCTGATTTGAAATTCTAAATTACCGTCCACCATGACAGGAGCGGGAGGAAAGGAGGACGGCTTAACAGGTTCGACACATTTCTTCAACAACGACTTATGAAATACATTATGAATTTTCAAAGCCTGAGGAAGTTTCAAGACGGAAGGCTACAGGGTTAACAATGGCAGTGATCTTATATGGACCAATAAATCTTGGGCCCAATTTCCAAGAAGGTACCTTAAGCTTAATGTTTTTTGTGGCCAGCCACACAGAATCACCCACTCTCAGGTCCGGACCATTTATACGTCTCCTGTCAGCCACACGCTTATACCTGTTGCCCATCTTTTTCAGGTTATTTTGAATTTTCCGCCAAATCGAAGACAATCGTTCCTCCTCAGGAATACCAGAAGTTTGAGAACCAGAAAATGTGCCAAACTGTGGATGGAATGCATATGCCCCAAAAACGTATCAGTAGACTCCTGTCTACGGTTATTAATGGCAAACTCGGCTAACGACAAGAATGAAGACCACTCCTCCTGGTTCTCCAAAACAAAACATCTCAAGTAAGTCTCCAGATTCTGTTTGGCGCGCTCCGTCTGTCCGTTCGACTGAGCATGAAAAGCAGAAGAAAAGGACAATTGTACCCCCAGTCGAGTACAGAACGCTTTCCAAAATCTGGAAACAAACTGGGTCCCCCAATCAGACACCACATCAGAGGGAATGCCATGTAGTTTCACGATGTTATCGACAAAAACCTGTGCAAGAGTCTTGGCATTAGGTAGAGCAGGCAATGCTATAAAATGCGCCATCTTTTTCCCGAAGAATTCAGTAAATCCGTGATAAAGTCCATAGACAAATGTGTCAAAGGTCTGGACGGGATGGGTAATGGAAGAAGAGATCCAGAAGGTCGAGTATGTGTCACCTTAGCACGAGCACAGGTACTACAGGCTGACACATAGTCCTCAACACACTTACGCAGCCCCGGGCACCAAAATCTGTGTGAGATGAGATCGACAGTGGATCTACTCCCAGGGTGTCCAGCCAAGACAGTACAGTGATGTTCCTCAAATACCTTATGACCTAAGTCTGAAGGAACAAACAATTTCCCTGCAGGACAAGAGTCCGGAGCATCCTCCTGGGCCTCCCATACCTTAGCCACAAGATCAGGATATAGGGCAGCTATGACTACCTCTTCAGACAAAATAGGACTAGGATTTTTAGAATCACCCACCCCCAGGAAAGCTGTGCGACAAAGCATCCGCCTTGACGTTCTTAACCCCAGGGTGGTAGGTGATAATGAAGTTAAATCAGGTGAAAAACAGCGACCATCTGGCCTGCCTTGGATTCAGTCATTTAGCCGACTCAAGGTAAGCTAGATTTTTGTGATCAGTAATTACCGTAATAGGATGAATTCCTCCTTCCAACCAATGGCGCCATTCTTCAAAAGCCAACTTCATGTCCAGAAATTCCCTATTACCCATGTCATAATTTCTTTCAGCAGTCGAAAGTTTTTTAGAGAAAAAAGCACATGGGCGCCGTTTACTAGGTGAAGGACCTTGCGACAAAACTGCTCCCACCACTGCCTCGGATGCGTCCACCTCTACAATGAATGGCTGAGACACATCCGGTTGCACCAGAATAGGGGCTGAAGCAAAACATTCCTTCAGGCATAAAAGGCTTGTAATGCCGCCTCAGACCCTAATCGGGGCCCTGACTACCTATCAATATGAATAGACCTTGAAGATAGGAATATTCATAAGCAGGATACCTAGGCCCGGATTTCCCTATAAGGCCCTGGAATAAGTTTAGGACCAGAGACAACCCATTCCCCAGATGGACGAATGGAAGTCTTTGTCTCAGGCCCAGATACAACAACAGGGAATATAACAAATACAAACAAATGCGACACTTAATTTCTGTAGAGATGGAAGAAAAGCAACACCACAGAGGATCTCACACCAGCTCAGCCAAACCTAAATGAAGTCATCAATGGCATAGTCAGAAGGGTGGGGTGAGGCTATAAAGGGTAGAGGCCACTGAGCAACATCTGAGAAAAGGGAAGTGGTCATTAACCCTATCAACACTGAATCAAGAGAAATCAAGGAGGCTGTTATATTCCTCCATGCTCAGCCAATCTCCTTGATTTCCTGACATCAGTCACCTGAGGGACCATGACAATAATTGATTATAAAATAAAATAAACTACACATAATTGGTATTGCCGAATCCTTAACAACATGATCTATAAAATGATCATATTACTAATCCTGTATGATGAACACTGTAAAAAAACAAAATAAAAAAACAATGACTAAATTGCTGTCTTTGTCACTTCACCTTCCAAAAAATTGAAGAAAAAGTGATTAAAAAGTCATATGTATCCAAAAATTATTTCAATAAAAACTACAGCCTATCCTCACACAGTTACATTGGTGAAAAATAAAAATGTTATGGATGTTAGTATATGGTGATGCAAATACAAAAAGTGATTTTATGCTGAAAAAGTAGTAAAACATTAAAAAAAAAAACTATATACATTTGGTCTTACCATAATCCTATCAACCCACAGAATAAAATTATCATATATACCGCATGAGACATATGTACCCCAAAATGATACCAATAAAAACTGCAGTCCATCCTGCAAAAAAACAAGCCCTGACAAGGCTACATTGGTGAAAAAATATAAATATTATGGCGCCTAAAACAATTTCAGCAAATTCCATGTTAGAAAATCCCAATGCCACTCTTTCCCTTCTGAACACTGCCATTCCCCCAAACAACAGTTTATCGGCACAAGTGGGGTGTTGCCATATTCATGAAAAAATGTGTAAAATTGTGGGGTGCATTTTCCCCTGTTATGCCTTGTGAAAATGAAAAATCTGGGGCTAAAGCAACATTTTATTGGAAATAAAATGTAATTTTTCATTTTCACAGCCAAGTGTTTCTAAATTCTATGAAATGCTTGTTGTGTCAAAGCATTAAACTTCACCCCTCGATCAATTCCTTGATGGGTGTAGTTTCCAAAATGTTGTCACTTTTTGGGGTTTTCTTTCTAGAGGTACCTCAGGGTCTCTTCAAATGTGCCATGGCACCCAAAAACCATTCAAGCAAAATCTGCCCCCCAAAAACAATATTGTGCTCCTTTCCTTCTGAGCCCTGCCGTATGCCCATGAAGAGATTTATGACCACATAGGGGGTGTTTCTGCAAACTACAGAATCAGGATGATAAATATTGAGGTTTGTTTTGCTGTTAACCCTTGCTGGGTTGCAGAAGAAATGGATTAAAATAAAAAATCTGCACACACAAAAAAGAAAGTTTTTAATTTCACCTCCATTTTGCTTTAATTCCTGTGGAACACCTAAAGGGTTAACAAAGGTTGTAAAATCGGTTTTGAATAAATTGAGAGGTGTAGTTTCTAAAACGTAGTCATTTTTGGGTGGTTTCTATTATGTAAGCCCGTTAAAGTAACTTCAGGACTGAAATGGTCCTTAAAAACACGTTTTTTTAAATTTTATTTCCAAAATTGTAAGCCTTCTAACATCCTGAAAATTTAAAATGACATTGACAAAATTGTGCTAACATGAAGTAGACATATGAGGAATGTGAATTAATAACTATTTTGCAAGGAATAACTATTTTGTCTTAAAATCTGAGAAATTCTAATTTAGAAAATTGCAAATTTTTCAAAATTTTCTGTAAATTTTTTATTTATTTTTTTTATACATAAAGGTAAAACGTCTGTCAAGGTTCTCATTTATCCAGGTCATGGTATATCTGTAAAGAATAAATCAAGGCAACTGGACTTACTGTAAAGGGTAAGTCCAGTTGCCTTGATTTATTCTTTACAGATATAAAGGTAAAACGTTTCAACTCAAATTCACCACTAACATGAAGTATGGTGTGTCACGAGAAGAAGGTCTTAGACATCTTCTAATTTGCACGGGGGATGAACAATCTTTGTGACAATCATTTGTCACCCATCAACCATTGTGGAGGTCCTTTAAACTAGCACTGGCTTGTTTTATCAGCGATCAGTACAAGTTATTATTACCCCTTATCAGGCTGTCTCAAACCACCCTTACATTATTCTTATACCGATCCTAAGATACATGCCGTATTGTACTGCAGAGTTGCACTCACTGTATACATTCATTATATTACTTATCCTGTATTGATCCTGAGTTACTGCCTACATTATACTTCAAAGCTGCACTCGCTATTCTGCTGGTGGAGTCACTGTGTACACACATTACTTATCCTGTACTGATCCTGAATTACATCCTGCATTATACTCCAGAGCTGCACTCACTATTCTGCTGGTGGAGTCACTGTATACCAGTGCTTCTCAAATAGTGGGGCGCGCCCCCCAGGGGGGGCACCAGGCTCCGTAAAGGGGGGACTCGTTCAGGCGTTCAGGGCCGGCCTTTGGGGTGTGCGAATTTCTTCTGTATAATGCCGGCAGGCCGGGCGGCCGGCGCGTCACTCAGTGATGTCACGTGCCTGCGCCGCCTGCTTTATGAATGAAGCAGGCGGCGCAGACAAGTGACGTCACTGAGGGACGCGACGGCCGCCCGGCCCGACTGCCGGCATTATACAGAAGAAATTTGGATATACGGTACTATTAGGAGTGAGGGGGGCATGTTTAATAACTTTAAACGGCGGCGGCAGGCACACGGAATCTGTGGATGGCACAGTTAAGGGGTGGGGGTCTGTGGATGGCACTGTTATGGGCTGGGGGGGGCACTGTGTATGGCACTGTTATGGGGTGGGGGGTCTGTGGATGGCACATATATAACAGTGCCAGCCACAGATCCCCCTGTAACAGTGCCAGCCACAGATCCCCCCCATAAGTGTCCGTCATCCACAGATCCCCCCCATAAGTGTCCGTCATCCACAGATCCCCCCCATAAGTGTCCGTCATCCACAGATCCCCCCCATAAGTGTCCGTCATCCACAGATCCCCCCATAAGTGTCCGTCATCCACAGATCCCCCCATAAGTGTCCGTCATCCACAGATCCCCCCATAAGTGTCCGTCATCCACAGATCCCCCCATAAGTGTCCGTCATCCACAGATCCCCCCATAAGTGTCCGTCATCCACAGATCCCCCCCATAAGTGTCCGTCATCCACAGATCCCCCCATAAGTGTCCGTCATCCACAGATCCCCCCCATAAGTGTCCGTCATCCACAGATCCCCCCATAAGTGTCCGTCATCCACAGATCCCCCCATAAGTGTCCGTCATCCACAGATCCCCCCCCATAAGTGTGTGTCCGATCCACATTTCTTTCTTTTTTTATCCTCTTATACGTTAATAAGGATACAGTGTTATGCAGAGGTGTACTTATAACAATTTTATAGACAAATGATACTATTTACAGTGGCGCGGGGGGCGCGAAATGTTTTCTTCTTCCTAGGGGGGGCATGACAGAAAATAATTGAGAAGCACTGCTGTATACATACATTATATTACTTAGGGCCCTTGCACACGACCGTATGCCCTCTGAGATATACGGTCCGTGAGCGGGCCATATATCCCGAAGCGGCATTGATCGTGCGCACGGGAGCACACAGCATCATAGATTACAATGATGCTGTTCACGTCGGGCCGCCGGCGGGACTATAAGATCATATGAGTGAGGGACAATAGCTCCGCGGGCTGCCCGACTTGCACAGCATCATTGTAATCTATGATGCTGTGTACTCCCTTGCGCACGATCAATGCCGCTCCGGGACATATGGCCCGCTCACGGATGTGGGGATGTGGCCATTTTATTTCTCCTAATGATTGCTCCCTAGACAAAATGAGCCATTATAAATAATTAAGTTTTTTTGGGAATATATTTATAATAAAGCAATATTTAAGTATTTTCATTTTCTTAATTCCCAGAAAACCCCATTAAACTATTATTGCCACTGAAGAACTTATAGGGGGTGCAGAGATTACAGTCCAAAGGTTACTCGGCCACATGTGAGTTCAGCTGTGTAATGAAGGGACATTACTGAGATGAGATCATGATTACAAATAATGTGAAAATTCCAAACAGATCTAACATCCTATGTGAAGTCATTACACACAATGGCACTTGATTGTCCCATCACTAGCATTTCAGTCCAGAGTCCGGGGGCTGTCTGTCATCCATTACAGTACTGCACTGAAGTGAATACTATTGAGGCTAACAGATAGCCTCAATAGTATTCACTTCAGTGCAGTACTGTAATGGATGACAGACAGCCCCCGGACTCTGAACTGAAATGCTAGTGATGGGACAATCAAGTGCCATTGTGTGTAATGACTTCACATAGGATGTTAGATCTGTTTGGAATTTTCACATTATTTGTAATCATGATCTCATCTCAGTAATGTCCCTTCATTACACAGCTGAACTCACATGTGGCCGAGTAACCTTTGGACTGTAATCTCTGCACCCCCTATAAGTTCTTCAGTTCTACAGGATGCATAAAAATTGGCCATTTAGATTATGCAGCAACTGTTCTAGACAACCAAAGATAGAAAAAACAATGTGAGATTTATCAGTGACACTACCAACAAAAAGAAAAATTTATACCATCAGACTTCAAACAATGTGCCACAAATGACTGGTCATTTTTATCTTTATACATGTTTATGGGCAATTCACTCCTTCACTTTTGTGGCATACTATTGTTTGAAGTCTGGTGGTATTTTATTTTCTTTTTTGTCGGTATTGTCACCAATAAATCATATAGTTTTTTT
The DNA here is from genome assembly GCF_905171765.1 of Bufo bufo. Classification (NCBI taxonomy): domain Eukaryota; kingdom Metazoa; phylum Chordata; class Amphibia; order Anura; family Bufonidae; genus Bufo; species Bufo bufo. Next base: position 247,125,440 of record NC_053389.1, on the reverse strand, counting down.
TTTTTCTTAGTTTTTTATCGTTGTCTACAGTGCTTGTTGCTTTAATAATCTAGATGACCCCTTTTCTTGTATCCTGTAGGGGCCTATCTTTTTGCATCATGGGAAATACTATGTTACTGTGAGATGTTAAGTAAATTGATGTAGTCATTATTTGATCAGTGATTTGTGTAAAATAAGACTTTTCACTTTGTAATGATTGGAGAGAAGTAAAGGAGTGATCATTAATGTGAACTCTCTTACCCCTCCCTCTTCTCATACACTATACATTATGTCATCAGCATGTCCTCTGATTATATGGAGAGACATGTTGCCAACAACATCTCCTAATCTTAAAAGGGATATGATTCTGTCTTCTACAGTCCAAAGCCCATTAAACATAATAAAGTTCTTACTGGTGCCAACGGCCTGTTAATTTCTAAGTGAAGTTTCTTCTCTTTGACAGATAGAAGATGTTAATCATTATAAAATCATGTCGTCATTTGATACAAAAGACCCCAGCCTTGAAAAGAAGAAAATCTTGGACAATGCTCGGAACAAGTTGGCGTATACAGTGACAGATGTGCCCCCGTGGTACATGTGTATTTTTTTGGGCATCCAGGTAAGTCTATAAAGTTGGAAGACAAACCATGGCAGCTGTAATGGTGGCCATATTTGTAGACCCTAGAATAGCACCTATGTGGAGAGAGCATTGAATGATTTGTCTCTGAATTCACTTTGCAGCATTACCTGACCGCCCTCGGTGGGATTGTCGCTATTCCATTGATCTTATCCAAAGACCTGTGCATAACCCATGACCCCCTGACACAGAGTCACCTGATCAGCACCATCTTCTTTGTCTCTGGGATTTGCACCCTCCTGCAAGTTTTTTTTGGGGTCAGGTAAGCTCACACTTTTCCATACAATACAACAAAAAACAAGTCATCTAACTGTAGATCCTATAATAGTCTCCAAACAGAAGAAGCAGCACCAATTCTTCAGTGAAATTATGCATCCAATGCACAAGCACAGTTTCAGTTCTTCTATGATATCTTTGGAGTGTTGCTTCTTCTGTTTATAGGCTATTATACACAGTAATTTTAAGGGGTTTGGATACCAATCCTTCTGAGGCCTGCATCCACCATTCCTTGGCATTGACTGTGGTGCTCCACTCCACTACAGATATTGATTTGAATTAACTGGACATTTTATAGGATATCCTACCTCTGTGACCTGCTCCTATCAGATATTTAGTATGGGCAGCACGGTGGCTCAGTGGGTAGCACTGGTGCCTTGCAGCGCTGGGGTCCTAGGTTCGAATCCGACCAAGGACAACATCTGCATGGAGTTTGTGCTGTCCAATGAGTTCTGAAGCATTTGGCTGAATATGAGCAGATAATATTGCCCGAAACACTTCAGAATTCATCCTGCTGCTTTTGTCAGCAGTCACATCATCAATAAATACAAGAGAACCAGTTCCATTGGCAGCCATACATGCCCACGCCATGACACTAACACCACCATGCTTCACTGATGAGGTGGTATGCTTAGGATCATGAGCAGTACCTTTCCTTCTCCATACTCTTCTCTTCCCATCACTCTGGTACAAGTTGATCTTGGTCTCATCTGTCCATAGGATGTTGTTCCAGAACTGTGAAGGCTTTTTTAGATGTCGTTTGCAAACTCTAATCTGGCCTTCCTGTTTTTGAGGCTCACCAATGGTTTACATCTTGTGGTGAACCCTATGTATTCACTCTGGTGAAGTCTTCTCTTGATTGTTGACTTTGACACACATACACCTACCTCCTGGAGAGTGTTCTTGATCTGGCCAACTGTTGTGAAGGGTGTTTTCTTCACCAGGGAAAGAATTCTTCGGTCATCCACCACAGTTTTTTTCCGTGGTCTCTCCCAGGTCTTTTGGTGTTGCTGAGCTAACTGATGCGTTCCTTTTTTTTAAGAATGTTCCAAACAGTTAATTTGGCCATGCCTAATGTTTTTGTTATCTCTCTGATGGGTTTGTTTTGTTTTTTCAGCCTAATGATGACTTGCCTTCTTGAACAACAGTTTCACCCAATGAACAAGCGTTTTGCTCGTTCATCGGGTGATCTGCTGCGCCTTTAGACGGGCAGATTGTTGTGACAGCTCTTTGGATCTCATCTTGACAGCAACAGATTCCAAATGCAAATAGCACACTTGAAATTAACTCTGGACCTTTTATCTGCTCATTGTAATTGGGATAAGGAGGGATTAACGCACACCTGGCCATGGAACAGCTGAGAAGCCAATTGTCCCATTACTTTTGGTCCCTTTAACAAGTGGGAGGCACATATGCAAGCTGTTGTAATTCCTACACCGTTCACCTGATTTGGATGTAAATACCCTCAAATTAAAGCTGACAATCCGCAGTTAAAGCACATCGTGTTTGTTTAATTTCAAATCCATTGTGGTGGTGTATAGAGCCAAAAATGTGTGTCGATGTACCAATATTTATGGACCTGACTGTAAGTGCATAAAATAAATAAAATATCCCACCTCTGGGACCTGCTCCTATCAGACATTTATGGAATATGCTATCGATATGCCATAAATGTCCAGATGGGACAGCATATATTTACTTTTCATGTAAAGCAAAGACTACTGACAACCACTATTGAATAGCTAAGTAGTTTTTTCTAGAAAAGCTGTGCATAAACCACTGTGAGATTGACTTTAACAATCATTACTACGAAATAACTTGACAGAAAAGGACATTCCTCTTTCTACGAGTCAGTGATGCCTGTCAGAACAGTCACAATCTTAAAGTGGACTTAAACGGCCTGATATTCAGGAACAAACATTTCTGTGAACGCTCGTTCCCAACAATCTGTTCGTCTAAAGGCGCAGCAGATCACCCGATGAACGAGCAAAACGCTTGTTCATTGAGTGAAACTGTTGTTTAAGGAGGCAAGTAAATTATCGTTTCGGGGCAGCACATAATTTAACTTGTTCTCATACTGTGGAGGTGATTGCTTCATGTAAATACAGCGCTGCACCATCCACTGAACAAGCATCCAGTTGTTGGGAAGGAACCTCTAATGTTTTACTGTTTTACAGCCAGAAATATTTTGCTTTACTCAAGTCATAAAAGAGATTGCTCATTGTGATAATGCAGATAAGTGAGTTATACAAGACCCAAGGACGGAGTCTGGACAAACATCTTACGAAACATAGACCTTGTGTATCAGAAGTATAATAGTAAATAGTCTGCTATCAACCAGAGTGTAAAGGTGCATTTACACTGTATCAGGAAGGAAGAGTTTCTTTCCAGAAATCGCCATGCAGCCATGACCTCCACTGTATGAGGACAAGCAACGGCTAATGTCATGTCTCGTCCTCGTACAGATTTGTTGTTTCTGGGCAGCAGAATGCCCACCCATAAACGATGATTTAGGTGCCCTCACAAAAGATGAATTCACCCGATAAATGAGCATTTTACTCATTCAATGAGTGATCCGCAGCACCTTTATATAAGCAGTCTACTGGGGTGGGCTCCCCAGGATACAGCGAAGTCACAAACGAGAAAAAGCAACTCTGACACCAGCTTTTGTAAAACAGACTTTTTACTGTAACGGGTTATCAAACACAACCCCAAATGCAGTGAACATAAGATTAGATTACATACACTCAGCCCAGAGGCTGAGACCCCTGTGTCGCACAGCACGGCGCCCTCCGATGGTAGCGGGAAAACACTTGCGCAATTTACCTACTGCGAGCAGAGCTAACTCTGTTATTACCCTAAAGAAAATAACTGGGTGCGTAGGATGGGTTAGCCTGCGGTGCAACACAAGAGCTTACAATCTTGCAACATTACACAGAATTCCCCCCTTTCCCTTAACTGATAACGTAGCACGTGCCTAAGAATCACTTCTGGGCAAACACATTAAACTGGCTGGAGTTCCTGGGATTAATGATAACAACAGTTTCGGCCTGACACAAGATAGAAGCCCTAACTAGCTAAAGGCGCCAAAACTTCTATGAGGTGCATGCACAAATTTACTGACCCGGGTCTGTACTGTATTCGCTGGCAGCTCCGGACCGAACAACAAGTCCCTGCCACAACATGCGATTCTGCAGGGTTTGTAACTTTGCTCCCCCGTTCTCATCAGCTTCCTGAAATCGATGCTCTTTCCTCAGAACAGAATCTAGTTCTGGAACAAACGGTGAAGTCACTCAACTGCAGCTTCGATCGCTGAAGAATGCTCCAGACCTAGATGCAGAGAGATGCTAATTTTCTGAATGCATTCTGGGACTCGGACTGCGATCAGCCTCCTTCAGCTGCAACTCCGGCCACTCCAGGACTCCATGATGCCTGGATGCGACCGGATTCTGTTCCCCAGACCCTCTGCCTCTCTCCTAAGATGTATGCTGCTCTGCTTCCTGCTTCTTCTCCAGACCAAGAGAGTCTCCACCTACAATTGAATATTCAAATACTTGCACAATGTTAGCTGTGTTAAGAAACAGCAGCATCTAGTTTCACATGCCGCCCCACTATAGGTTGTCGTCCTGGGTAACCCTGTCCATACAAACTTGTTTTGTGCATAGTGCTGTGGGGTACACCAGTGTTGACCCTGGTTGACCTTCGCAGAGTGAGAGGTTCAGTAGCACTGGGGACATCTGATGGGGAAGGATTTGCTGACTGCTCAGCACTCTCTCGGTGGCAAACTTGCCATGGCTGGAGCCTCTGTGGGTACCGGGCAGGAGCAACCCCCCTATTTACTGTGTATGGGACCACCTCCCACCGCCTATCCAACCTCCCCGACGGCTGTTTGGCTTTGACCATCACTCTATCACCTGGGGCATACCCATCCCGCCTTATTGGTTTTGGATTTGGGTGTACCACTTGTCCCAGGCGCTCTCCCACAACCTTGTGGATCGCTCTCAGCTGGCGGCGGTACTCCTGCACCCATGCGGTGGCATTTCTCGGTGGTGGTCCCATCGGATCAGTCATGTGGAGGTCTTCAACTTCTCGTCCGGTGGTATTGTGTACCCTGTTTGTTGTAGGCCCACATCGGCTCTAGTGGCGCTGAAGTCCAGATGGGCTAGACATGAGCCCGCTGTTCAGTACTCTTACTCAGCCCACAGGGTCGACACTTAAGACATGTCTCAGCAACCATGTCTGCCAGACCTGGACAGTATACCAGCCGTTGGAGCCACTTGAACGCCTTGTCGTTCGAGAAATGGGTGCCCCTTTCATGGGCTTTCCAGGCAGCCTCCGGTCTCAATGACATGGGGATGATAGATGATAATCTGTTGCCGGTACTGCAGCTCTAACTGTAAGTATATGGTCCTGTATCAGTAGTTTGGAGACAGCACACCAAGGACAGCATATGGCTTCAATTCAATATTTATTTTAGCAGTGGTACAATCTCATAGTAACATTTATTGCTTATGCAACATTTTGGGCCCAATTTGGTGCCCTTTATCAAGCTATAAATGAAAACACACAAAAATACCGTATTTTTCGCCCTATAAGAAAATGTGAAAAAAAATCTTTTTAACCAAAAGGTGTGCTTTTGGTGGGTTTTGAACTAATTGTGGTCTGTGGATGACACTATTATGGGAGCATCTGTGGATGGCACTGTTATGGGGGCATCTGTGGATGGCACTGTTATGGGGGCATCTGTGGATGGCACTGTTATGGGGGCATCTGTGGATGGCACTGTTATGGGGGCATCTGTGGATGGCACTGTTATGGTGCATCTGTGGATGGCACTGTTATGGTGCATCTGTGGATGGCACTGTTATGGTGCATCTGTGGATGGCACTGTTATGGTGCATCTATGGATGGCACTTTTGTGGGGGCATATGTGGATGGCACTGTTGTGGGGGCATCTGTGGATGGCACATATATAGCATCTTATCTAATGTCATCCACAGATAACAGTGTCCCTGTGTAGTGAATGGGGGCCGGCATCTGGTTCTGTAATGGCAGCGGGGCCCGGTGCAGTCACTTTATTCTACTACACCGGGCCCCGCTCACTGTAGTATAATCATATCTAACTTGTGGGTATTGTTAAAGTATTCAAATCCTCTTAAATCCAGCGCTGTACTAATTACTACTAACTTCTTGGCAGTCAGGAGGCCGGGCGGGCGCCTGCTTCATTCATAAAGTGGGCGGAGCAGGCACATGACGTAGTGAGCTACGCTGCGAGCGCCTGCCCGCCCGGCCTCCTGACTGCCAAGAAGTTAGTAGTAAGTAGTACAGCGCTGCATTTAAGAGGATTTGAATACTTTAACAATACCCACAAGTTAGATATGATTATACTACAGTGAGCGGGGCCCGGTGTAGTAGAATACAGTGACTGCACCGGGCCCCGCTGCCATTACAGAACCAGATGCCGGCCCCCAGCCCCTCCTCCCTCTCAGCCATACACCCGACAGTCGCAGCATTCGCCCCATAAGACGGACTGCTATTTCCCCCCCCACTTTTGGGGGGGGGGGAGTGCATCTTATAGGGCGAAAAATACGGTATATCAATACAGATATTCAAAAAATTCATTAATTATAGTGTACAATATTTCATCCATAGAATTTTTCATTTAATTACAATGTACAATATTTCATATAGAAAAAGAGAGAAAAAACATAGTATGTCTGTGTGGTTAACACGGGCCAAAGAGTAAATGTGATGAAAATACATGATTAAATGAATAGGAAATGGTAAATTAAAATTACATGATTGGAAGACATGACCGTATATAGTGAATACCATGATTGCCGGAAGCAACTTCAGATGCAATCTAAAGATGGGAAAAAAAAGTAGCCAGAGAGCATAGTATCAACTGGCCTGCATGCTAACAGAGGGAAAAGACTCTGATAAAAGCACCAGGTCAGCCGAGTGGCCTCCAGAAAGAGATAAGCAATTGACAGGCTGGAGTCACCTTGTAGGGTTAATGTGTTATATTTTAGGGGTTAATGTATTATATGCTGATAAGAGGTATAATGTAAACCGTGCCCATGCATATGTAAACACCAATCACACATATATAAACCAGATGTAGTCAGTAGAGTAGTGAGGGTATACACACTACAAAATACTAAAAGGTTGCCTATACAAATCGGTAAGGTTTGTGACCCAACCAAGCGCACTGTGCAATCAAAGGTGTCATAAGGGCAATGGCGATGCCTTACCTGAGAAGGCCGGTAATAAGACTTCCACGGCGTGTAGTAAATCAGAGGCACGCCGTGGGGTTTATCAGGAGGTAGGCCGGTCACGGCCGGCGTGTAATAAGTCGCACTATTTCGGCATGATAGAGGGCGGTGTGCCGACGGCCGGCGCATGCGCCCTAATGCGTCTTGAGTTTGTGGCGCCATATTGGATGCTGATAAGACAGGGGGGAAAAAAGGCGCATGCTTAGTGTTGCCGCGAATTCATAGCGGCCATCTTGGGAACTGGAAATATCTCCAAATTGCAGATTATTTCTTAAAGGGCTTCTGTCACCCCACTAAACTGTGTCACACATGTGGTATCGCCGTATTCAGGAGAAGTTGGGCAATGTGTTTTGGGGTGTCATTTTACATATACCCATGCTGGGTGAGATAAATATCTCGGCAAAAGACAACTTTTCCCATTTTTTATACAAAGTTGGCATTTGACCAAGATATTTATCTCACCCAGCATGAGATAGTCTCCCTTTCCGCTAACTTGGGACAAAAATTTCAATCTTTCATGGACTCAATATGCCCCTCAGCGAATACCTTGGGGTGTCTTCTTTCCGAAATGGGGTCACATGTGGGGTATTTATACTGCCCTGGCATTCTAGGGGCCCTAAAGCGTGAGAAGAAGTCTGGAATATAAATGTCTAAAAAAATTTACGCATTTGGATTCCGTGAGGGGTATGGTGAGTTCATGTGAGATTTTATTTTTTGACACAAGTTAGGCTCCATTCAGACGTCCGTATGTGTTTTGCGGATCCGATCCATGTATCAGTGGATCCGTACAAATCATACGGACGTCTGAATGGAGCCTTACAGGGGGGTGATCAATGACAGGGGGGTGATCAGGGAGTCTATATAGGGTGATCAGGGGTGATCAGGGGTGAATAAGGGGTTAATAAGTGACAGGGGGGGGGTGTAGTGTAGTGGTGCTTGGTGCAACATATTACTGAGCTGCCTGTGTCCTCTGGTGGTCGATCCAAACAAAGGGGACCACCAGAGGACCAGGTAGCAGGTATATTAGACGCTGTTATCAAAACAGCGTCTAATATACCTGTTAGGGGTTAAAAAAATCACATCTCCAGCCTGCCAGCGAACGATCGCCGCTGGCAGGCTGGAGATCCACTCGCTTACCTTCCGATCCTGTGAACGCGCGCGCCGGTATGCGCGCGTTCACAGGAAATCTCGCGTCTCGCGAGATGACGCATATATGCGTGACTCTGCGCAGCGCTGGCATCTCCGGAACGCGATCCTGCGTTAGGCGGTCGGGAGGTGGTTAAGGACCACAGGTTTATACCCCCCTAGTGACCAGGCCCTTTTTTACAAATCGGCACTCCACAACTTTAGCGGTTTATTGCTCGGTCATGCAACTTACCACCCAAATGAATTTTACCTCCTTTTCTTCTCACTAATAGAGCTTTCATTTGGTGGTATTTCATTGCAGCTGACATTTTTACTTTTTTTGTTTATTAATCGAAATTTACCGATTTTTTTTTTTGCAAATAAATTATATTTTTCACTTTCAGTTGTAAAATTTTGCAAAAAAAACGACATCCATATATAAATTTTTCTCTAAATTTATTGTTCTACATGTCTTTGATAAAAAAAAAATGTTTGGGTAAAAATGGCCGGTGAAATCCGAAAGGTGCTCTTTGGAATGTGGGCCCCTTTGCCCACCTAGGCTGCAAAAAAGTGTCAGACATGTGGTATTGCTGTACTCAGGAGAAGTTGGGCAATGTTTTTTGGCGTGTCATTTTACATATACCCATGCTGGGTGAGAGAAATATCTTGGCAAAAGACAACTTTTCCCATTTTTTTATACAAAGTTGGCATTTGACCAAGATATTTCTCTCACCCAGCATGGGTATATGTAAAATGACACCCCAAAACACATTGCCCAACTTCTCCTGAGTACGGCAATACCACATGTGTGACACTTTTTTGCAGCCTAGGTGGGCAAAGGGGCCCACATTCCAAAGAGCACCTTTCGGATTTCACCGGCCATTTTTTACACATTTTGATTTCAAACTACTTACCACACATTAGGGCCCCTAGAATGCCAGGGCAGTATAATTACCCCACAAGTGACCCCATTTTGGAAAGAAGACACCCCAAGGTATTCCGTGAGGGGCATGGCGAGTTTCTAGAATTTTTTATTTTTTGTCACAAGTTAGCGGAAAATGATTATTTATTTTTTCCTTACAAAGTCTCATATTCCACTAACTTGTGACAAAAAATAAAAACTTCCATGAACGCACTATGCCCATCACGAAATACCTTTTGGGTTTCTTCTTTACAAAATGGGGTCACTTGTGGGGTAGTTATACTGCCCTGGCATTTTAGGAGCCCGAATGCGTGAGAAGTAGTTTGAAATCAAAATCTGTAAAAAATGGCCGGTGAAATCCGAAAGGTGCTCTTTGGAATGTGGGCCCCTTTGCCCACCTAGGCTGCAAAAAAGTGTCACACATGTGGTATTGCCGTACTCAGGAGAAGTTGGGCAATGTGTTTTGGGGTGTCATTTTACATATACCCATTCTGGGTGAGAGAAATATCTCGGCAAAAGACAACTTTTCCAATTTTTTTATACAAAGTTGGCATTTGACCGAGATATTTCTCTCACCCAGCATGGGTATATGTAAAATGACACCCCAAAACACATTCCTCAACTTCTCCTGAGTACGGCGATACCAGATGTGTGACACTTTCTTGCAGCCTAGATGCACAAAGGGGCCCACATTCCTTTTAGGAGGGCATTTTTAGACATTTGGATCCCAGACTTCTTCTCACGCTTTAGGGCCCCTAAAATGCCAGGGCAGTATAAATACCCCACATGTGACCCCATTTTGGAAAGAAGACACACCAAGGTATTCAAAGAGGGGCATGGCGAGTTCATAGAAAGAAAAAAATTTTGCCACAAGTTAGCGGAAATTGATTTTTCTTTGTTTTTTTCTCACAAAGTCTTCCTTTCCGCTAACTTGGGACAAAAATTTCAAGCTCTCATGGACTCAATATGCTCCTCAGCGAACACCTTGGGGTGTCTACTTTCCGAAATGGGGTCACATGTGGGGTATTTATACTGCCCTGGCATTTTAGGGGCCCTAAAGCGTGAGAAGAAGTCTGGAATATAAATGTCTAAAAAATTTTACGCATTTGGATTCCGTGAGGGGTATGGTGAGTTCATGTGAGATTTTATTTTTTGACACAAGTTAGTGGAATATGAGACTTTGTAAGAAAAAAAAATTAAAAAGAATTTACGCTAACATACGTCCGTATGTTTTTACGGATCCACGGATACATGGATCGGATCCGCAAAACACATACGGACATCTGAATGGAGCCTTACAGGGGGGTGATCAATGACAGGGGGGTGATCAATGACAGGGGGGTGATCAGGGAGTCTATATGGGGTGATCACCCCCCTGTCATTGATCACTCCCCTGTAAGGCTCCATTCAGACGTCCGTATGATTTTTTACGGATCCACGGATACATGGATCGGATCCGCAAAACACATACGGACATCTGAATGGAGCCTTACAGGGGGGTGATCAATGACAGGGGGGTGATCAATGACAGGGGGGTGATCAATGACAGGGGGGTGATCAGGGAGTCTATATGGGGTGATCACCCTCTGTCATTGATCACCCCCCTGTAAGGCTCCATTCAGACGTCCGTATGATTTTTACGGATCCACTGATACATGGATCGGATCCGCAAAACACATACGACATCTGAATGGAGCCTTACAGGGGGGTGATCAATGACAGGGGGGTGATCAGGGAGTCTATATGGGGTGATCACCCCCCTGTCATTGATCACCCCCCTGTAAGGCTCCATTCAGATGTCCGTATGTGTTTTGCGGATCCGATCCATGTATCAGTGGATCCGTAAAAATCATACGGACGTCTGAATGGAGCCTTACAGGGGGGTGATCAGGGAGTCTATATGGGGTGATCACCCCCGTCATTGATCACCCCCCTGTAAGGCTCCATTCAGACGTCCGTATGTGTTTTGCGGATCCGGTCCATGTATCAGTGGATCCGTAAAAATCATACGGACGTCTGAATGGAGCCTTACAGGGGGGTGATCAATGACAGGGGGGTGATCAATGACAGGGGGGTGATCAGGGAGTCTATATGGGGTGATCAGGGGTTAATAAGTGACGGGGGGGTGTAGTGTAGTGGTGTTTGGTGCTACTTATTACTGAGCTGCCTGTGTCCTCTGGTGGTCGATCCAAGCAAAAGGGACCACCAGAGGACCAGGTAGCAGGTATATTAGACGCTGTTATCAAAACAGCGTCTAATATACCTGTTAGGGGTTAAAAAAAATCGCATCTACAGCCTGCCAGCGAACGATCGCCGCTGGCAGGCTGTAGATCCACTCGCTTACCTTCCGATCCTGTGAACGCGCGCGCCTGTGTGCGCGCATTCACAGGAAATCTCGGCTCACGCGAGATGACGCCAATCGGCGTTAGTGTAGCCTGGGAGCGCCGCAGCAATGAAGTAGTTAAGGACTAGTAAGAAAGTTATGCCAATTGATTACACAGCTATTTTGGCGTGTTCCTCAGTATCCAGTGGATTGTGAGGACTCTATATAAAGCCCATCTGGTTTTGTGTGTTTGGTGTAGCATATACATGATAATTGACTTTATAAATTATATACTCTAAATGCAGTACGGCACCAATACCTCCCTGGGAGCAGGACAAGACACAAAACCCACCAGCCTCAATATATTACTGACGACAATGGATGATGATTGAGGGCTGTCTATATTTAATTCTCTAGTTGGGATCATGAGACTATGATTCAGGGGAAGGACCTATTGGAGAGAACATAAAGAGACATATGAGTCAGAATATAGAACACAGTAAAACTACTGAATTCACTATATACGGTCATGTCTTCCAATCATGTCATTTTAATTTTCCGTTTCCTATTCATTTAATCATGTATTTTCATCACATTTACTCTTTGGCCCGTGTTAACCACACGGACATACTATGTTTTTTCTCTCTTTTTCTATATGAAATATTGTACATTGTAATTAAATGAAAAATTCTATGGATGAAATATTGTACACTATGATTAATTAATTTTTAGAATATCTGTATTGATATATTTTTTGTGTTTTCATTTATAGCTTGATAAAGGGCACCAAATTGGGCCCGAAACGCTGCATAAGCAATACATGTTACTATGAGATTGTACCACTGGTAAAATAAATATTGAATTGCAGCTATATGCTGTCCTTGGTGTGCTGTCTCCAAACTACTGATACAAGTTATTTACCGACACCTCGGGTGGAAGGGGTCTGAAAGGGGCCGTGCACCCACAAAAGCCGCTGATAAGACGTGTGCTGAGGTCTTGCTGTGACTAGTAACTGTAAGTATATGGTCCGGCACAGGAGGCCCTGGGTAACGGTCAGCCTATCCCACTGCCTCAACAACTTTTTGCCCTCTGGAGTCAAACGGGCCCGCTCTTCTGGCCGAGGCCAGATCTTGGTCCAGACCCATTGTTTCACTTTCCACAGGTCCGGGCAGCCATTCTAGACTCTCTCCCAATCATCCAGCGTCCTTCCCAACACCATGGACACCCCGGACGCCACCCCACTTGAATGTGCCCTGTCCTGGAACAGGGGTAATCGACCAAGATTAGGAGTTTATGTCGTCTAGCTCCTCATCGGCTCTTCTTTGTTCTTGTCGGTATGGAATCTTCACCGGGGTCCATCGCGGCACCTTCACGTCTCCAATGGCTGACGGGACATGTTGCTGTTTTGCAGACTACAACCCCTGACTATCAAGTTTAACGTCGACTCGAACTCTGCCTGCTCTGGGCACTCTCTGGACACATGGCCATACCGCCAAGAAGCCCAACAGCAAGGCCCTCTTATGATGGGTTCCCCTCTCCTGGTCATCCTGGGTGGAGTGACGCGAGCGCTGGAGTCATTTCTGGAGACCGGGTGATACTGCCTTCATCTGGGGACACTTTCAACTTAAGTTCTGTCAATTCCATCCTCAGGGCCTGGACCAGATCCTTTAAAGACTCGGTTTCTTCCGACCCCGACCAGTCTCTTGTAGCATGGGTGCTACTCACTACTCTCGCCGCCACAGGTACATGCTCTTCCTCTCTCTCCACGGCAGCTTGGTAGACACTGGAGAATGTCATGTTGGCTGCCGTCCGGGTCATCTCTTGCAGCTTGTCCTGTAGGGGCTTGTTGGAGAGAGCCCCACTATGAACTGGTCTCTTAGTAGCCGGTCCACCTCCCGGAAGGCTCCCATGGCCTCTGGGTCCCGCCGCTGTATTTCATTTACTGTCTCCTGTAGGGCATTGGAGTACTGCATCAGGGTCTCGCTGTGGTCAGTTGAAGAAGTGAGCCCTCAACTGCACTACTTTGGAACGGGGCCCTGGGCTCTCTCCAGCAGGGAGAATATTTTCTCTAGAGTGTCTCTCTCGGATTCGGGCCTCACCATCACTGTCTATCTGTCGTCACCCTCTAGAGTCCCCAACGCACCCTCTGCCCGCAGCTCGGGGGTCAGATTACACATTTTAACCACACTTCACACCCTCTCAGTCCAGTCCAGCAAAGTCATGTTTTTACTGTCAAATTTTGGCAGATAAAGCAACAACGCCCCCACGGGGATGTATTCTACTGGGGGGAGCATTGCGTTGGGGGCAAACTGGCCTTGCACTGGCGAACCTTGACCTTGGTCCTGATCCGGAGCCATCGGCGCCGGGGGAAGGTCTCCCGACACATTCCCGTCCATAACAGTTGCTGTATCCTGCTGACTACGACAAGTTCTAAGCTGTGTACTGGGGTGGGCACCCCAGGATACAGCGAAGTAACAAACGAGAAAACAACTTTACAGCTTTTGTAAAACAGACTTTTTACTGTAACGGGTTAATAAACACAACCCCAAATGCAGTGAACATAAGATTAGATTACATACACTGAGCCCATAGGCTAAGACCCCTGTGTCGCACAGCACGGCACCCTCCGATAGTAACCGGAAAACACTTGCGCAATTTATCTACTGTGAGCAGAGCTAACTCTTCCTCGCCATACCTGTTATTACCCTAAAGAAAATAACTGTTTGGGTACGTAGGATGGGCTAGCCTGCGGTGCAACACAAGAGCTTACAATCTTGCAACATTACACAAAATTCCCCCGTTTCCCTTAACTGATAACATAGCACGTGCCTAAGAATCACTCCTGGGCAAACACATTAAACTGGCTGGAGTTCCTTGGATAAATTATAACACTTTCGGCCTGACACAAGATAGAAGCCCTAACTAGCTAACTACCGGCCGTAACTCTAGGGCGCCAAAACTTCTATGAGGTGCGTGCATGAATTTACTTGCCCAGGTCTGTACTGTATCCGCTGGCGGCTCCGGATCGAACAACAAGTCCCTGCCACAACATGCGATCCTGCAGGGTTTGTAACTTTGCTCCTCCGTTCTCATCAGCTTCCTGAAATCGATGCTCTGTCCTTGGGAACAGAATCTGGTTCTGGAACAAATGGTGAGGTCACTCAACTGCTGCTCCGATCACTGAAGAACGCTCCAGACCTGGATGCAGACAGATCCTCTTTCTCTGGAAGGACTCTGGGACTTGGACTGCGATCAGCCTCCTTCAGCTGCAACTCTGGCCACTCCAGGACTCCCTGGCGCCTGGATGCGACCGGGTCTGTTCTCCAGCCCCTCTGCCTCTCTCCTAAGACCGAGAAAGTCTCCACCTACAATTGAATATTTAAATACTTGCACAATGTTAGCTGTGTTAAGAAACAGCGGCATCTAGTGGCCAATACACAGAGTGACAGTGCTATTGAATCAGTATTCATATACACAGTATTCAGACAATGGTGACTGTTTCTCCATCTCACATATACACTGGCAGATTATCGTAAACGAGGGTTTGTAAAACATTCGACAATTGGACAGTCTAAATGAGCCATAACCTTTTGAGGTTTTTTAAAGTGGTTGTCAAGATTAGAAAAAGATGGCTGCTTTTTTTAACCGATCCACAGGTTGTGCGTGTGATATAACAGCACAACCCCATTCAATGGAGCTGACCTGCAATACCAGTCACAACCCATGGACAAGTGTGGAGTTGTTTCTGGAAGATAGGAGAAATGTTTTTTTCTAAACCTGGACAATCCCTTTTAGAAATGATAGCGGGGCGGGGGGGGGGGGGGGGGGGGGGGGGTGTGTCGCGTGTCCGGACTCTGACGATGATGGCTGCCTGAAAGAGCTGCTCCTGCCTGCACCGCAACTTACTGGCCAGCGACTTCTCTGTTCTGGATCATATGGGGAAAAAAGTGGCTCCAAAGAGACCCCCTCTCCCCTCCCCTGATCCCCCTCACCTACTCGGGCCCTTGTACAGTGCTGGGATTGCGCTCGGGTCCGGCGCTTCCACCATGCAGCACCAAGGCACAAGGGCCTCCCGCCATTACTCCCTCCCCCGCCTGATTCCCGCGCCCTGAGCAGGGAGAAGGACACAGTGCTACATACTTTGCTGGAACTCTCCAGGGAAGCGATCGCCACCGGCGGTGTCCACACACGGATCCACTGGGTTGGGGCTCTCACCGGCCGCCCCAGACTTTTGGCCTGCTGCTGCTGGAAGGAGGGATCCCGCCATGATGGCTCCTGGACCCACTTCTCAGGGGGCGACATCAAGTAAAGGTACTGTGGCTCCTAGGGGACGGGATATTATCCCAGGGGACCCTGCATCTAGCCTTCCTGGGACCCCCCTACATGAGCCCTGGCAAAATAAGCAGCCCACAGCCCCACCATTGCTGGACCAAGGGGACAGCAGCTCTCCTCTCCCTTCTGACATCTGGGCCGGA
Source organism: Bufo bufo (assembly GCF_905171765.1). Taxonomy (NCBI): domain Eukaryota; kingdom Metazoa; phylum Chordata; class Amphibia; order Anura; family Bufonidae; genus Bufo; species Bufo bufo. The sequence continues at coordinate 247,109,428 of NC_053389.1, read as the reverse complement.
TCCCCAAGCCCTCCATCACTTGCCGTTATGGACCCCCCATCCCTGCCTGAACCTCCACAGCCCTGGGCGAGCTATTTTAGCCGTTTTCCTACAAAGAAGGACTTTCGGGTTCTTATTTCTGAAGTTACAGAAGCCTGCAGAGCTGAAATTGCGGCAGTTTCGCACTGATATTAAACATGTGGTGGACCGGGTTGACTCCCTGGAAAATGCCCATGACGACACCAGGCAATATATATCCACTCTTCATGAATCCATTTCTGCCCAAACGGCTGTGCTCAGGAGCATGGGACGGCATTTAGAGGACTTGGATAACCGAGGGTGCCGGAATAATATCTGAGTACGGGGTCTTCCGGAGGCTACCGGTGACGAAGATCTCTTTGCTACGCTGGAAGCCATTTTTAACATGATCCTGGGGCAACCACCCTCGCATAAGATCAAGTTGGACAGAGCTCATAGAGCACTCAAGCCTAAGGGCTCTGCTGCATGTCCTAGGGACGTAATTTGTTGTGTCCACGACTTTGCCCTTAAAGAATCCATCATGGCTAAGGCGAGATCTCTACGCAACTTTGACTTTGATGGCGATCCAGTTCAATTGTTTCCTGACCTATCCTGATTCATGCTCCAGAACAGAGACATCTTCAGCCTCGTCTCACATTACTCAGGGACCGCCAGATCGCCTACCGCTGGGGATTCCCTTTTGCCCTAACGGTCCGTCATCAAGGAAGAACAGAGACTCTCCGTTCCTTCTCAGATCTTCGCCCTTTCTGCGAATCACTTGGAATTCCTACCCCCGACATGTCGGACTGGGAGTTCGAGTCTCCAGCGCTTCCACCACCCTGCATTTGGTCTCCTGTAACCAGGAAAAGAAGGCCTGGTCCAAGTGCGTCCTCTTCCCCGCGGTCTCCTCTGTCATCAGGGCATTGTCCATCTGCTTGACCGCCAACGGCTGGGGGGACTTGGTTGTCCAGAACTTGCCCTTAACCCTTTACGCCCTCAGGATTGATGGTCCCTGAAGGGCCCCCATATTGATCGTTTATTTCCTCTGTTAAGCCAGTTATTGCTTTCTTGTTGCTACATCACGGTGCAGGCTGTCTGACGGGCCCACCTAGTTGTTACTTGTTTTCGTTTCTCTCAGACAATTGTAGTTGGCTCCTTGGTCAGCCTCAATTTGTTGGCCTACGACACTTACACCCCCAAAGGGGCTTCTTATTTGCCCCTAGCAGGGATTATATCCCTGGGAATAGTTGTTTACTGCTATCTGTTTGTCTGTCTTTGTGTTGTCCTGTCTTGTCTCCCCCCCCCCCCTTGTGTTCTCTCTCCTGTTGTAGGTGCCTGAACTTCCTTGCCTGTGGAGATCGTGTACCTCAGTTCTGCCTCTGATCCATTGTCCGACTAGTGCGATCCTACTGACGTATACGGACTCCCTCGGTGAGAGCTGTACTCTGCATACATTGTGTATCATCACATACTCACATGATGCGGTGCATAACCTTCAATGTCAAGGGGCTTAACTCCAATGCCAAGAGGAAAACTGCTTGCTTTTGGCATTGAAATCCCTTTAAGGGGCTTCTGTCACCCCACTAACTCATTTTTTTTTTTGGGGGTACTTATAATCCCTATCCTGCGATATTGCTATATAATTTTCGTTCAGTAGATTTGGAAAAAAACGTACTTTTATGATATGCTAATTACCTGTCTACCAGCAAGTAGGGCGTCTACTTGCTGGTAGCAGCCGCAGAAAACCGCCCCCTCCTCCTGTTGATTGACAGGGCCAGCAGCGATCTCCTCCTCCGACTGGCCCTGTCAGCATTTCAAAAATTGCACGCCTGTGTTGATTTGGCGCAGGCGCTCTGAGATAAGGAGGCTCGCCTCCTCAGCACTCCCTCAGTGCGCTTGCGCCGATGACGTCACCGAAAGAGAAGACGTCATCGGCGCAGGCGCACTGAGGGAGTGCTGAGGAGACGAGCCTCCTTATCTCAGAGCGCCTGCGCAGAATCAACACAGGCTCGTGATTTTTGAAATGCTGACAGGGCCAGTTGGAGGAGGAGATCGCGGCTGGCCCTGTCAATCAACAAGAGGAGGGGGTGGTTTTCTGCGGCTGCTACCAGCAAGTAGACGCCCTTCTTGCTGGTAGACAGGTAATTAGCATATCATAAAAGTACGTTTTTTGCCAAATCTACTGAACCAAAATTATTACTAACATAATGTATAGCAATATCGCAGTATAGGGATTATAAGTACACAAAAAGAAAAATATGAGTTTAGTGGGGTGACAGAAGCCCTTTAAAGCGGACATTGTGTTCTTACAGGAAACACACTTTGATGGCAACTCCTCCTTCAGTTTTGCCTCCCACCTGTATCCTACCGCTTATTCGGCTACTCATAGCCGTCGGAGGGCGGGAGTTGCCATCTTGGTGTCTGCACGATGTCCCCTCAGGATTGAATCTTCAATTCTAGATCCACAGAGCCGTTATATTATTCTCCGTGGCCGTTTGGCGGATAAACCCATCACCTTATGTAACATTTATGCCAAGGGCATAACTAGAAGTGACTGGGCCCCACAGCAAATATTTGTAAGGGCCCCTCCAGCGCACTTCGCACCTCCCTCCTCCTGTGTAAACCCCACTCCTTTGGCACAGTGTAGCGGTATACTGTATATTGTGTGGCACAGTGGATGCTATATGTGTATAACATAAACATATTTCATATGAAAACTTAGTTACTTGACCCTTGGGGATCTCGGACACCACTTCAACACTTGGCCAGGGGCTCGGCGGAGCTGATGTTGTTCTTTATCCTTATGAGAAAGATTTCATAATAAGGATTTGGAGAAGGGGCAGAGGGATAGCAGAGCAGGGAGAGGCTGGTGCTGCTACTAGGGGGTCATACCATGGGGGAGTAATAAAGCTCACTATAATGCCCCCCCCCCCCAGTAGTAATAATTCTCCTTAATATGTGACAGTGCAAAAATACCCCCTTGTAATGCCCCCAGTTGAGCTAATGTCCCATAGAGCCCCCATAATGTCCCAGTATAAAATACCCCTATATAGTGCCCCCAGTAAATTCCCCCATAATGCTCCTCTCCCCCCTTCCTGCTAGTGCCCCCCATAATGTACCAGTATAAAATGCCCCATATATAGTACCCCAGTAGATGCCCCTCATTGTCCGGCCTCTGATTGGCTGCCGGCCTAGTATCCCCCATAATGCCCCCCAATAATGTGCCAGTAAGTGTCCCCATAGATGCCCCCCCATCATGTGCCAGTATCAAGTGCCTCTCTCCTCCCCCCTACATGTCCCAGTATCATAGTGCCATCTCCCCCCCCCCCAATGTGCCAGTATCAAGTGCCTCTCTCCTTCCCACCCCCCATGTGCCAGTATCATAGTGCCAAACCCCCCCATGTGCCAGTATCAAGTGCCTCTCTCTTCCCCCCCATGTCCCAGTATCATAGTGCCATCTCCCCCCCCCAAAAAAAGTGGCAGTATCAACTGCCTCTCCCCCCCATGTGCCAGTATCATAGTGCCAAACCCACCCATGTGCGAGTATCAAGTGCCAACCCCCCCCCCCCCCATGCCAGTATCAAGTGCCTCTCTCCTCCCCCCCCCATGTCCCAGTATCATAGTGCCATCTTCCCCCCCACACAAAAAAAGTGCCAGTATCAAGTGCCTCTCATGTGCCAGTATCAGGTGCCTCTCCCCCCCCAGGTGCCAGTATCAGGTGCCAACCCCCCCAGGTGCCAGTATCAGGTGCCTCTCCCCCCCCCATGTGCCAGTATCACCGAGATCACCTGACCGTGAGTAACTCCGCCCTGGTGATCGTCGCGTCATTCCACACATCCTCCGCTATGCGCACCGTTGCTAGGGACGCCAATGAGCCGATCCGCCCACCTCCACGTAATGAGAGCGGTCACCCCATAGCCCCACGTCACCAGTGCCGGCGGCCGGGTCCCGGGCCAAGCGATGCGGCGATCAGAACTCATCGCCAACCGCATAATATCCTCTGGCGTAACCGGGGACCGTCAGGAGAGATATAGGCAGGGGCCCTCAGTCTTTATGTCTCCGGCCGAAACCCGGCCTAGGTGACATAATGGCCCCGCCTCTCTATTATCCACCCAGCCCCATGTTGCCAGAGACGCATCCAGGATCCAACACCGCCCACAGCGGTGACGTGTGGAAGGAGATAACCACACCCACAGCGGGGGTGCAGACAGGAATGAGCCCCCTAATTACTCAGTGTGCCATGATCCAGTGTGGTTGGAACAAGTGTAATAGTGAATCAATGAAAAACAAAATACAATTAAAAAACACTATACAGTGAACCAGTTCAAAGGTCACTCTGAACCATTACACATTTGATACAGAGAATTCTATATTCATTCCGAATGGTTGGAGTGCTCTCATCTCAAAGATCCATTTGAGCTCTTTTTTACGTAGAATCCGATCCTTGTCCCCCCCCACGTCTCAGCGGACCGACAGAATCAATGATTCTAAACCTGAGTTGGTTGACCGAGTGTCCACGTTCCAGGAAATGCCTCGCCACCGGCTTGTCAATCTGGGCCCTACGAATATTGCTCTTATGGGAGTTAATACGCTCCCTGGCTTCCATTGTGGTCTCCCCTATGTAGATCAAACCACACGGGCACGTGATCATATATATCACGTCCCGTGATCGACATGTAAAGAAATTTTTAATCTTATAGGGCTTTACCACTATAGGGATGGGCAAAAGTATCAGCCTTTAAACATGTTGCCGCAGTTGCAACAACCGAGGCAGGGAAACAATCCCAACTTCCTCGGTGCCAGATACCTCTGCCATCCCCATGTGGCTCACCAACCTCAGTTCTCACCAGTTTTTATCGCTTAGGTTGGCCTCTCAATTGTATGCCATCATAGGGAAGCCCACAAATTCGTCTACCATAGGTAGCCCTTTCTGCAAAATGTGCCATTCTTTGCGTATAATACGCGCTATTCCCCACTGTTGGAGCCGTACGTTGGAAACAAACGGGATCCGTTTTTGGTCCCTCTCCTTTTTCTTTCCCTGGAACGTGGACTCCCGATCAACCTCCCCACCTTCTGAGAGATCCTCTCCACCAATCGTCGTGGATATCCCCTATCTAGAGGAACTTCTTCCCCATCTCATCCACCTTGTCCCGAAAAGCTCATCCCCCGATACCACCCGTCTCACCCTTAGCATCTGACTCCAGGGGCAATTGACTCCACCATCCGTCGTGGGTGATTACTTTTAAACTCCAACAAGTTATTCCTATCTGTTGGTTTTGGGAAGGATTGTCAGTTTCAATACTTCCCTCCCTGATATGTACTATCACATCCAAGAATTGTAGAGAGACTGCCGTCGCTGTCATGGGTGAACCCCAACCCGGGCACCATGTTATTAAGAAACTCAAAAAACAGTGTAGTTCACCACGAGAGCCTCCCCACAACCACGAAAATGTCGTCGATGTAGCGCCACCAGCAACGGGCTCTCTCAAACATTGCGGCTCTGTATATGAGTCTGTCCTCCACCTCCGCCATGAACATGTTGGCATACTGTGGGCGCCACGTTCGAGCCCATGGCCACCCCACGTACTTGTTGGTAATTAGGTGTCCCCAAAGCGGAAATAATTCCGCCTCAGGACCACCTCTAGGAGATGGAGGGACAAACCACGACCGCCCAAGAGAGGCCCGGGTGCCGGCCAGGGCCACATCGACGACATTCAACCCGTATGTGTGCTCAATGGAGGTGTACAATGAGACTACGTCGAAGCTGACAAGGAGAGGATCGGCAGGTAGGCTCAAATCCCTGAGCCTCAATAGAAAATGGCTAGTATCTCTAATATAGGACGGTGCGCTGGTTACGCCAGAGGATATTATGTGGTTGGCGATGAGTTCTGATCGTCGCATCGCTTGGCCCGGGACTCGGCCGCCGGCACTGGTGACGTGGGGGCTATGGGGGTGACCGCTCTCATTACGTGGAGGTGGGCGGGATCGGCTCATTGGCGTCCCTAGCAACGGTGCGCATAGCGGAGGATGTGTGGAATGACGCGACGATCACCAGGCGGAGTTACTCGCGGTCAGGTGATCTCGGGTCAGCTGGGTAGTGACGCAGTTCCGCCTTCCCTGACATGCGCACGGTGGCCTGGGAACGCCAAGGAACATGGTGTGCCCTGAAGGTATGTGGAGGTAATTGGATCTTATATATTATATGATGGTGTACATTGATACACTGAGGGGGAGCACTGCAGTATACATTTTTAATGACATTAGCACCTCACTCATTGTGTTATTGGCCACTCCTGTGTGAGTGGGTGTGTCTTAATATATTTAAACGGATACTTTTAGATTTCACATTGTGTTTGATAAAGGCTGCGGATCAGCCGAAACGTCACAACCTGCTGCACGTTAGTTCACTTGGCGATTCCCATTTAAAGGGTTTTTTTACCGAACATGCTGCCTCCATCTTCTTTTCTGGGACTTGTCCATATATGGAGTCAGTGCTTGTATTTCAGAAAAGTTTCTGCTGGCATTCGAACCCATGACCTTCTGTATCAGAGGCAAAGCACTTTACCACAAGACCATAAGAGCTGCCTTGCTGCTGACTGAAAAAATATGAGACTTCTACTGTTATAGCTGGCTAAGTGTATATCTATACACATGACAGCTGCTCATATATAGAGATATAGCAGAGCTGAGTGTGCTGGGACAGCTGTGATATAGAGATATAGCAGTGCTGAGTGTGTTGGGGCAGCTGTCATGTGTATAGATGTACACTTAGCCAGCTATAACAGTAGAAGTCTCATATTTTTTCAATCAGTTGCAATGCAGCCTTTATGGCTGTGTGGGTAAATGCTTTGCCACTGATCATTGGAGGTTGTGGTTCGAATCCAGACACATCAGGGAGACTTTAGAAGACAGTAGATTAGATCACATTAGCGAGGGGCCTGGTCAGCGCCGCGGCTGCTGTGAAGGGGCCCTGAACAGTAAGACAAGAATCGAGATTTAACTAACTTGAAAATAACTTTTTACACACGCTGCCGGGGCCGGCCCCCTTGGCAGCCCGGGCCCCGAAGCAGCTGCTTCCCCGGTAGTTACGCGCACTGATTTATGCACCCAAACACGTCCCAGATACGCTTTCCTCGGTGGAATCTTCGCAAGGTTTTTGTTGAGGGAGTGGACTCTTCGGAGCCCCTAGTCCCCCTATGTGGGGAGTAGTCTCCTATGTGGGGATTTAATGCAGTGTTCTCTGAATCGATGGATCGCCTGGGCCCTCCCGGGCAGACCAATGCACTCGACACAGGAGCGGCTCAGCCAGGGGCTTTTGTAAACTAGTGCGGAATACTCCCTGTATGACCTCTGGCGTCTCAACTTATCCCACTGATAGGTCCTTCTCCTTTTTAACTCTGCCCCACATGGTTCACACACCCTGTATTGATTACCTCTTTGGTACCATTTCGACCCTCAGATTATTGGAAGGAGCGGACATGGGCCAAATCACCTGGTCAGACCAGGGGCGTACATAGAAATCATTGGGCCCCATAGCAAGAATCTTAATGGGGCCCCACTAACTCCGTCCACTGGCCCATCCCCTGGCTTCTCCCCTGCCATACCCCCAGCAGTTGCAGCCGTGTAGACATTAGGAGCTACTTTCACACTTGCGTTTCTATTTTCCGGCATTGAGATCCGTCATAGGGTCTCAATACCGGGAAAAAAACCCGCTTTTGATTGTCCCCATTCATTGTCTTAGGGCACTGTCCACTATAAGCAGCACACAGGCACAGCTCATTGGGGGGGGGGGGGGGGGGGCTATGGTGGTGCTGGCATAATAGTATACCAGTGCCACCATAGCCCCCCTTGCCTTATGAACTGTCAGAACCTCCTAATGCATACCTCAGCTGCTGCAGAACATATAAAGCTTCGTTCACATCTGTGTTGGGGCCTCATTATGATCAGATACAAGTAGATATTACACAGAGTATAAGGCCGGGTTCATATCACCGTTTAGTTTTCAGTTCTTCTGATCCGTCAGATGAACAGAAAAATAAAGAAAAAAAATTATCCTGTATTTCAAGCATCAGTTCTGCACATTCTGTCGGAGATCCGTTATTTTAGACAGAAGAAAGTCCTGCATGCAAAATGGAAAACTAAACTGTGATGAGAATCCAGCCTAAGAAAAGAGAACTACAACTCTCAGCATGTCCCGATTATAGGACATCATCTAGTTGTACCAGGTAAGAGCTTTAAAAAGAAATAACTATAACCCCCAGTATGGCCAGACTTATTATGGGGCATCAGTATACATTCCAAAGAGGGGGTATAAGAGGAGAGAACTACAACTCCCAGCATTACCAGCCTGTACTAGGGCATACATTTAAATTACATTGAGAAACATATAATACGACAAAACTACAACTCCCAGCTTTTCTAGGATGTTATGGGTTATCCCAGAACACCACTAACCTCTCCTCCAGTCACCACACAGAAGCTCCGCCCCCTCACAGTGATATGCCACAGGTCTTTCACCAGTCCTCTGCACTGGTCACATGGTTGATGACATCACCAAAGGTCCTTTAGACTTCTGCTACTCTGCTATTTATTGGCTTCCTACACTGGTCACATGGTTGATGACATCACCAAAGGTCCTTTAGAGTTCTGCTGCTCTGCTATTCATTGGCTTCCTGCACTGGTCACAGGTTGATGACATCACCAAAGGTCCTTCTCCACCTCTTACTTTCTCAGGTAGCCATACAACGATTTAGCCTTTACCCATACAAGTGTAATTAGTGGGCAGGGCCTATCCTCCACTGCGGGCCCCCTTCCCCCAGGGGCCCCATAGCAGCTGCGTGGTCTGCCTCTATTGGAGGTACGCCACTGGGTCAGACCATGCTCCTGTACTAATGGACATTAGTAGTGAGTCGGGCCATGTTCGCCATTGCCACTGGAGACTTAATGACTCCCTCCTGAAACAGCCTATCATTAGGGAGGAACTCCGCGAACATCTGAAAATGTACTTTGACCTAAATGAGGGATCAGTAGGAGATGTCCGTCCTTTGTGGGAAGCGCATAAAGCGTCACGAGGGGTCATGGTATTGCAATATAGCTCAAAATTAAAGAAAGACTCGACTGCCTTAGTCAAGACACTTACGTCCCGCTTTCAAACACTAGAAGACAAGATGGCTTCTCACCCCTCACGCTGCACACTGAGACGAATTGTTGATACTAGGGCCCAATTGAAGAGTCTAGCTTTAGGTCGTGTCAACAAGTTATTACTTTACACACGACAGCGTTATTATGCTTGGGGGAACAAGCCCCACACTTTGCTGGCCAGACAACTCAGGAATCATAACTCCCAAACGGGTCCGAGTGCTATTAGGGGGGCTGACGGAACAATCCACTATGACCCCAGGGTGATAGCGGAGAGGTTCTCGACCTATTACTCTTCCCTGTACAATCTACCCTCCGACCTTCCCACAGATGAGGGACTGAGAGATAGTACACTCTGGTCTTATTTGGCATCCTATCACCTTCCTACCCTATCGACTTCCGACCTTGCCGCCCTTAATAGTCCGATCACGCCGGAAGAATTGGGGAGGTGGTGGAACATCTACCTGAGGGTAAATCCCCAGGGCCTGATGGCTTTTCGTACAAATATTATAAGACCTTTAGGACTGAACTAATCCCTCACTTAGTAAACCTATTCAATCATTTTCTAGCTGGCAAAGCAGTACCTGCCCCAATGTCTCACTCATATCTCACGATGATTCTGAAACCTGGGAGATATCCTCCTGAATGCCATAACTATAGGCCCATTGCCCTACTTAACTCAGACCTTAAGATTTACACCAAAGCCCTAGCTTCCTGACTAAACATCTTTCTCCCCTCCCTGATTCATAAAGACCAGGTGGGATTTGTCCCGGGCCGTCAGGGGGCCGACAACACACAAAGAAACATTGACTTGATAGATGTCATATCTCACTCGGATGAGGAAGCATTACTTCTTAGTTTAGATGTGGAAAAGGCATTCGACCGTTTAGGTTGGCCTTTCCTCTTTGCTACCTTGCAGGCTTATGGCCTTTCTGGCCCCTTTGTTAGTGCCATTCATAGCCTATACTCCTCCCCCACAGTGACGATCAGACTACCTCATGCTCAATCTCGACCCATACGCATTGCTAATGGCACGAGGCAAGGTTGCCCCCTATCTCCCCTACTTTATGCCATGTGTATCAAACCCCTGGCGGCCAAGATCAGGGCTTGCCCAGACATCAGAGGTGTTATGGTCAAGGACAGGGAGTTTAAGCTATCGCTATATGCAGACGATATCCTCCTTACCCTTACAAAGCTTCACATTTCCTTACCAAACCTACACTCCATCCTACAGGAGTTTGGTTGACTCTCAGGGTATAAGGTCAACACCCATAAAACTGAGGCCCTCCCTTTTAATCTTTCTCAGACGGCCCTGGGCTCTCTCAGGGTTAACTTTCTTTTCCATTGGAAGACAGACTCACTGCGATATTTGGATGTTGACCTCACTCCCCGATATGGGAAGCTTTACAAAGCTAATTTCCCACGTATATATGCTGAGATTAGGGGTCTTCTAGATAGGTGGCATCCTCTCCCACTCTCTCTCATGGGGCGTATTGCTGCGACTAAAATGACGATCTTTTGGGGGGTGTTTCGGTTTGCTGATATTGTGGACCCCTTCACTAGGGACCTTCTGCTGTTTTCTACCCTGCAGACCAAACATGATCTCCCCCCCCCTCCACCAACTTCTTTTATATCCAGATTAGTCACTTCGCCCAGTCCATTTTTTCAGGGGTCACAGTTTCCCTTCGGACTCCCTTTGAACGCCTTTGCAGGGAAGGGGTACATGCAAAAGGTCTAATTTCTGAGATTTACTTCATATTGCTGACTCCCTTCCCTGATCGGGTTCAAAGGCATTCCTACATGGTGCGGTAGGAGGAATATCTGGGGAGGGCCTTACCGGACTCACTCTGGCACCTTATATGGAGGAGGGCAGAGAAATCCTCTATGTCGGTACTTCATCAGGAGAACCAATATAAAATCTTAATGTACTGGTATCACACGCCCGACCTCCTCCATAGAATGAATCCAGTAGTCCCGGGTGATTGCTGGAGATGCGGCTTACATAGGGGTACATTGCCTCCTATTTTTTGGGACTGTCCCAAGATATGCCCCTACTGGAACGGAGTAGGCGCCCTCCTGAGTGATATCTTTGTAATTGAAATCCGACCTGATCCTATGTCCTTCCTGCTCAATGTGGTCCCCATCCAAGTTAAAAAACATGCACTCAAGCTATTGCTACTGATACTAACAGCAGCTTGTTGTCTAATCTCCCAAGCTTGGAAAAGCTCCGAACCACAACGGGTCTCTGATTTGTATGCTAGGGTGATGGAGGTCCGAACAATGGAGTACTCCACTGCTATGTTTCAGGACAAAATGGCACTTTTCAACCCATATGGGACCTATGGGATAATTACTGGGCCACTAGGCAACCTTGACGATCTCATGTGAAAGGAACGTTTCCTCCCCCCAACCCCCCCCCCCAATATGTCTTTGTCTATGTGCTACTTTTTTGCGGAAGCACCACGGAAGCACTCTGTAGCACTCATATCCCGGATCCTGGACCCATTGAAGTGAAGGGGTCCATGATGCGGGCTGCACACGGCAGTGTGCAGCCCGCATCATGGACCCATTCACTTCAGCATGCGCTACTTTTTTGCGGTGCGGGCAGTCGGATGCGGATCGCGAACCCCATTCAAGTGAATGGGTCTGCGATCCTCATGCAGCTGCCCCATGGTGTGTGTCCGTGCATTGCGGACCGCTATTTGCGGTCCGCAGCACAGGCACGGCGCCCTTACATTCGTGGGCATGAGCCCAGAGTGTGTTTTTACATACTTTTATATGTACTTTCTTTTATTTGGATCTTGATTATTATTTCATTTTATCTTTATCATTTTTTACTTTTATTAAACTTGTCTGCAGACATTACTTTTGCTGTTTAAACACATACCAAGTAAATGCTGATGCCAAATAATTGAGTCACCTGTAGAAGGAGGTACACTGACTCTGACTTGTAGCCTGCAGCGGTGTTCTGTCTCTGGCAGATTTCACTGCCCGGGAAGTTTTCAATACCCCTTGTCACTTCCTCCTCGTTCCGACGTCTATTAGGAGGTGCGTACTGCCGGCCCTACTGTGATGCGCGTGCGCTAATACTAGTTATCTTGCCTGTGGGACGCATTTACGTTCCACAAACTAAGAGAGGGCGTGTCTGCTAACTAGTATTAGCTTACGCGCATCACAGTAGGCCCTATGCGTCCCACAGGCAAGATTAGATTCCTCTGTAGTGCAGGATGGGTCGCCGTGGGAAAGAGCCGCATTGAAGGGTCTAAAGAGCCGCTTGTGGCTCGCGAGCCGCACTTTGCCGACCACTGGTCTAGAAAACCAACTCCAATTTCCCTACTCCACCCTCCTACTGGAGTGAGATTGCAACTTATTTGTGACTTTTTTTTTTTAATTCTCAGAGATAAATCTGGAATGAAACTCATTAACATCGCTAACTACATCCACTTTCCCACCCATACTTCAAAACGTGAACGAGTGGTGTAAGGCCCCTTTCACACGAGCAAGTTTTCTGGTTGGGTGCAATGCGTGACGTGAACGCATTGCACCCGCACTGAATCCGGACCCATTCATTTCAATGGGTCTGTGTACATGAGCGTTGTTTTTCACGCATCACTTCTGCGTTGCGTGAAAATCGCAGCATGTTCTATATTCTTCTTTTTTCACGAAAAACGCATTGCATCCGCAAGCAAGTGCAGATAGAATGCGTTTTTCACGGATGGTTGCTAAGAGATGTTGTTTGTAAACCTAAAGTTTTTTATCACGCACGTTAAAAACGCATCAAAACGCATTGCACTCGGGTGGAAAAACCTGAACAACTGAATGCAATCGCAGACAAAACTGACTGAACTTGCTTGCAAAATGGTGCGAGTTTCACTGAACACACTCTGAACGCATCCGGACCTAATCCGTCACGCTCGTGTGAAAGGGGCCTAAAAATGCAAAAAGTCACAAAATGTTTGTGCAAGTGAGGGGAAAAAGTAGAAAAAGCCAAATTTTGCAACTTTTTGAAGCCAGTATTCTGATGTGAAGGTGTGATAAATCAGGGCCATAGACTCCTGTCCATGGGTTGTGTTTGTTATTGCAGCTCAGATCCGTGGTAGTGAATGGCGCTCAGCTGCAATATTGCACACAACCTAGGGACAGGGGTGGTTATGCTTTTGGAAGAAAGCAGCCATGTTTTCCTAATCCTGAACAACACCTTTAGGGTCCATTCACACGTCCGTAGAATGTGTCCGCACCTGTTCCGCAACTCTATGGGGGAGGAATGGATGCGGACAGCACACAGTGTGCTGTCTGCATCCGCATTTCCAGAGTGCGGCCTGAATAGAACATGTCCTAGGCAGTTCTATGGGGGTGCCGACCAGGTGTATTGCGGATCCGCAATACACTACGGACGTGTGAATGGAGCCTTAAAATGAAAGAATCCATTAAAAGGTAATGATGGAGATTATCTGGTGCAGAAACCTCATTTTCAAATGTCCTATTAATTACTACATAATAGAGGACGAGTGAGTTGATGTATAAAAATGAAAATCAGACATCACGTAGTACATGACAATCTCTTTCTAAGGCCTCATGCACATGACCGTTTTTTTTTTGCGGTTCGCAATACGGATTTCCGTTGTTCCGTGATCTGTGACCGTTTTTTCTTCCGTGGGTCTTCCTTGATTTTTGGAGGATCCACGGACATGAAAAGTGAAAAAAAAAAAAAAGTCAAGTTTGCATTAAAAATGATAGGAAAAACGGACACAGATCACGGACGCGGATAACTATCTTGTGTGCATCCGTGATTTTTCACGGACCCATTGACTTGAATGGGTCCGTGAACCGTTGTCCGTGAAAAAAATAGGACAGGTCATATTTTTTTCACGGACTGGAAAAACGGATCACGGACGCAGAAGCCAAACGGTGCATTTTCCGATTTTTCCACGAACCCATTGAAAGTCAATGGGTCCACGAAAAAAAACTGAAAATGGAACAACGGCCGCAGATGCACACAACGGTCGTGTGCGTGAGGCCTAACACAGCTAGAATAGGCTCTCTATCTCGCATGAATCCAGGAGAGATTTCCCCAATTGCTTTGTTAAATTTCTTTCAAGCTGACAGCTCAAGGGTGTGTCCTTTCTGCTGCAGCTCTCTCCTTAAGGGCTCGTTCACACGAATGTTTTTTGCATTCCGTATACGGGCCTTTTTTTGCGTTCCGTATACGGTCCGTATACAGAACCATTAATTTCAATGGTTCCGCAAAAAAACGGTATTCATTCCGTTTACGAATTTCCTTTTTTCCATTCCGTTCAAAGATAGAACATGTCCTATTATTGCCCGCAAATCACATTCCGTGGCTCCATTCAAGTCAATGGGTCAGCAAAAAACACGGAACACATACAGAATGTACTCCGTATGTCTTCCGTATCTGTTCCGTTTTTGCAGAACCATCTACTGAAAATGTTATGCCCAGCCCAATTTTTTCTATGTAATTACTGTATACTGTATATGCCATATGGAAAAACAGAACGGAACCTGAAACACTACTGAAACAAAAAACGGAAAATCGGATCCGTTAAAAACGGCCCGCAAAACACTGAAAAAGCCATACGGTCGTGTGAAGGAGTCCTAGGGCCTCATGTACACGAACGTATTTTCATTCTGTGTCCATTCAGGGTTTTTTTGTGGACCGTATTTAGAACCATTCATTTCAATGGGTCCGCAAAAAAAAGGGAAGGTACTCCGTGTGCATTCCGTTTCCGTATTTCCATTCCGCAAAAAAATAGAACATGTCCTATTATTGTCTGCATTACGGACAAGGATAGGACTGTTCTATTAGGGGCCAGCTGTTCCGTTCCGCAAAATACGGAATGCACACGGATGTTATTAATATTTTTTGCGGATCCGTTTTTTGCAGACCGCAAAATACATACAATCGTGTGCCTAAGTATAGAACGCAGTATGTGTATGAGCAGGTGGATGTGCACATTACTATACAGGTTAAACACCAGGGGGAGCTATGACCAATGAAGTAAAGAGAACATTTTTGCAACTGAAACATTTTCATAAAATAAAGTAAATTACAAAAGTAACTAGCTTTTCATGCTGAATTATGTTTAAATAACATTTAATGGTGGCACAACTTCTTTAGAAAAATATCCCTTGACAGTACATCCACACAGGACAAAATCTGCAACAGATCCAAGGTAAAAAAACACATAAGTTATAAGTGAATTTGTTTGCTGTGGATTTCATCCACTTTGCTGTTTATGTTAAACGCTGAGGATTTTCGTACTGCAATTCTATGGCACAAAGTCTGTAGAGAATATGTCCAGTGTGAATGTACCCTTAAATATAAACAGGAGCAGACGGAATGGCAAGTATTACCCAATATTCTATGTTTTATAGATTACCAATCTTACAAGGAGGAACTTTTACCTTCTTGACCCCAACCCTTGCAATGCTCTCACTTCCCAAGTGGACATGCCCAGAGTGGACCCAAAATGCCAGCCTGGTCAATGCAACATCGCCAGAATTTGTGGATGTTTGGCAGTCACGGATACGGGAGGTAATATAGTATATTAAGCTGAACCGAGATGGAAAGGTTTGTTACTTGATTGGTTGGAACTAATCATTTTCATGTCATTACTTATTATGTACAGAATAAGTAATTTTACAGCTGTATTATACTCCAGAGCTGCACTCACTATTCTGCTGGGAGTCACTGTGTACATACATTACATTACTTATTCTGTACAGATCCTGTATTTCTTTTATTAAAATTTTAAAAACATAACCAATAAATAAATACAGAAATCACACCAAAACATAACATAAAACACAAAGCGAATATACAGACATAATGCTCCTCAGCATGGTACAGACAACACCGGTCCAGCCCAACACTCACTCCCCCTTAGAACAGCCACTATATACAGTATTTACAATTTCAATATCAATTTCAATATT